>NC_089038.1:573965-882931 GCF_034140825.1 Oryza sativa Japonica Group | reverse complement strand
CTCTTGGGCCACGCCCTAGCCGCCCGAGGAAAAGTCTAATTTCCATCCCTCTTTTCTTTCTTTTCTTTTCTTTTTCAAAAAGGATTTAATTAAATCCTTTTCCTTTAGACCAAAAATCCAATAATCTTAGAAATTCAATATCTTCCCAACCGTAAATCCGTTTGACTCCGTTCGACTTCCAAAATTCCTCAAATCTCGAGATCTATCTAATGGCACGCTTAGAGGTCATTAATAGGGCTTTATTTTCACCGTTTGTTGAGTTGTCCCGTTTCGCGTGTAGTTTCGGAGCCCGAAGACCCGCAGTGCGAGGATTTCGAGGATCAAGCTCCAGATCTCGAGCAAGGCAAGCCACCTTTGAACATCTTGAGCCTATATTTGAAATTTAATTATATTGCTTGCAAAATATTATGCATTGATAGGATCGCACTTAATCTGTTTGTCCCGTCTGCAAGGCAGATTGGCGGACTTACCTAATTTGTTGCATTTGATCCTTCCCTTGTTAATTGTTACATCATGTCCCCTTGTAACCACCTAGTTGCGTCTCAATATTCGTGCACCCTGTGCGAGTATCGACGGACGCCTTCAAACTTAAATCTGAATAACAACTTGGGTAAAACTTGGGTTTACAAAAGACTTGGAAAACCCGACACCTGGGTCGGTGCTTGCGAACTAAATGAATTTCCAAAACCGCGGACCGGGGGACGTACCGGGTGTACGGTTTCCCGCTCTCGCACTTAAGGACCGATTCCTTGGAATTTCATCCAAACATAAGACAAGTACGACCACATGGGTGGAATGGGACACCCCTGGCTGAGTAACTAGCTTATCAGGGGAGCCTTGATGCCGAGAGACATGTGGATTCGTCGGGGTGGTGTCGGGGAGGACCCCTGGGCTTCCTGGCACAGTATGGTCTGGGACCTAACCTGTTGTTGGTCTGGGACCCCTCTCGTCGGCATATGGTAAACCTGTGTCGGCTTGGAAATGCCTTGTCATGAAAGCTTGGAGGTCTCCCGACGTGGCTGATCCCCACGGGCTGGGTGATCCGGGTTAGTAATGTCGTGTGGGTAAAGTGTACCCCCTCTGCAGAGGTTAACAAATTGTTCGAACAGCCGTGCCCACGGTCATGGGCGGATGTGAGGTGATTCCTAGCGTAGTTTTGTTTGACTACTGATTGTGAAATTGCTGTTGTGAAAAGGGGTTCGATGTTTGAAAAAAATCTGCAGCTGATGGGATCAGCTAGGCCCGGGTGGCCGTTTGAAAAGCTGTTGGCCGGGTGCCAACCTTGCTTCAATCCTAAAGACTGATACATTGCACAAACTCCGACCGGACGAGACGCACTGTCTCATCCGTGTCGTTTGAGAAGCACTCACTTAGTTGTTTTTAGAAAAGAGTTCAAATAAAATCAATTGCAAAAACATCAGCCTTTCTTTGAAGCCTGCATTAAACACTTAATTCCCATGGCTTGCTGAGTACTCCCGTACTCACCCTTGCTCTATATAAATAATTCTCCCCCCAGTTGCTGAAGAAGATGAAGCGGATCCTGCTGATGCGGAGTTCTTTCAGGAGCAAGCCGGCTACGATGAGTTTTAGGGTTTCTGCCTAGTTCCCAAGTCACGCCTGTGTTGTTTGGTCCATGTCCTGCTTCCGTTTCCCTTTTGTAATGCAGTTGTGAGCTCGGGATCTGTCCGCAGCCCAACATGACTGTACCTCTACTCTATAATAAAGAGACCTCTGTTGCTGTGATATTCTATCTCCCTGTGATACCAGCACTGTTTCCTGGGACTGGTATCGATTAACAGGTTAATTTGGAGCGTCACGGGCTAGTTCCGGTCGGGACTAGTTCGGGGCGTGACAGAGGGCAAAACAGAAAGCATTGGAGATGAGGTTTGGAACTTATGAGGATTCTTATCACAATCTTCCCCCACTATTGGAGGTGATGCAGGCAAGAAACCCGGGCACACACATGGCTATTCTCGATGAGGTGAATGAATATGGGGAGAATGTTCTTCGTCGGGCTTTCTGGTCATTTGGGTGCATGATAGAGGCCTTTAGAAATTGCATTCCTTTGCTCTGTGTTGATGGCACTTTCATGACAGGCAAGTACAGAGGAACAATTCTAACCGCGATCGGAGTCGACGCGGATAGCCATGTCGTTCCTGTTGTTTTTGCATTTGTTGAAAGCGAGAACACATCAAGCTGGCTATGGTTTTTGCGGCACATTAAAATGTGTGTTGTTGAAAACAGACCAAATGTGTGTGTTCTGCATGACCGACACGCCGGTTTGCTATCAGCGATACAGAAGCTTCAAGAAGATGTCACACAGTCCGTGCCATGGCCAGATTTATATAGCAGATGGTGCATGCGACATTTTGGGGCTAATTTTTATAGACAATTCAGGAGTAAGAGATTGATGGACCTGTTCAAGAAGTTATGCAAGCAGAATCAACAAAGAAAGTTTGATGCCATATGGGATCAACTGGATCGTTTGACCACTACACACATGGAAGAGGTTAGGAAAAAACCTATAGTTGCCAGACAGGAGGAGCCGGAGGAACTTGAACCCATTCCTAATGAAGCACCAAGTATTACTCGGCGCAGGAAGCGTGGAAGGGCCACGAAGTGCTTCACGGAGTGGGTAGAATTTGAGCCAAGGGAGAAATGGTCGTTGTTGTACGATACAGATGGATCGAGGTATGGTGTGATGACAACAAATCTTGCTGAAGTGTATAACTGGGTTATGAAGAATACACGACCTCTACCACTTGTTGCTATCCTAGAGGGCATCACGAGGGGTACACAGAAGTATCTCTGTAAAAGGTATTCCATGGCTAGTCTGAACCTCAGCAAACCCAGTGTTAAGTATAGCCCCGCTATTACACAGTACATGGATGAGAAAAGTAAGAAGGGAGGAATCCACAGAGTGTGGCCTGCTGGGAATAGAGAGTTGTTATTTGAGATACGACTTCGTGACAAGAGTGGTGTCGGCATTGGGACTACTGACATCACATTGGAATGCACGTTGTGGCCAGAGTATCACGCTTGCAAATGCAATTGCAACAAGCCTTACCTGTTACATCGGCCATGTTCCCATGTTCTTGCTGCTTCCGCAAAAGGGGGTGTTGATGGAAACATTTTTGTTTCTCCCTACTTTAGAAAGGAATCGTGGGAGGCAACTTGGCGTGGTGAATTGCGTGGTTGGCGTGCCGTGTGCGATTTCACTCGTCCTCCTCCAGGGCAAGCCAATTGGGTTCCTGACTCAAATTTATTAGTTGATACTAAGGGTCGTCGCCAGTCGCGCAGGATCAAGAACCTTATGGATGAAGCTGAAGTGAAAGATCGTTCTCGTCGTAAGAAAGCTTGCATTCTTTGCGGGGAGAACCATTCCCGTAAAGATTGCAACATGTACAATGTAGGGCAAGATGCCACAGGCGCTGATGTTCGTCGCGTTCCAAAGGGGAAGTCGAAGAAGAAAAATAATCCTTAGTTCGCTATTATCCTTGGTGGACTCCCTACTTTGAAGATCGTTATCGTTCAATTTATGTTTAGTGCATCTGTAATTTTAATTTGAACTTTCTTGCACTTTTATTACCCGAATCTATTTGTAATGGCCTTGTAATTTTCATTTTGAACTGCACTGCACTTTTAATATCGTCATGTATTTGTATTGGAATTGTAATTTAAATTTCGAACTGCACTGCACTTGTAATATCATAATATATGTGTCGTGGGCTTGTAATTTTAAATTGAAATGTACTGAACTGTTCTTATCTGTATCTATGTGTGCTGGTACTGTAATTTTAAATTGAAATGGCATGCAAATTTGTTACTTGAATTATGTTGCATACATTTACTGTACTGTTACCATACGTGCATTGTACTAATATGGTTTTCGATCCGCAGGTATGGCTGATCAATATGATGGGCAGCTGATAGACAAGGAGATCGATAGGAACCATCGATCGCGACGTCTTAGTACAGGAACTTTCTGCAATGTGCTAAAGATGCAAGGACCGGATCAATATTGGCGTATTGATCCTCGTTGGGTTTCAAGGTGTGTGAAAATATATTGTTTTTTCTAATACAAGGTGTTTATATTTTCATGTATTAATAACTTGTGCCCTGTCATGTTGTAGGCTGAGAGCAGCTGGGTTGTTGACGTTTGCACGGTTGGTCGAGCCTTCACGTGCAAGGTCCGAACGAATCTACATTGACGCGGCGCTTCTGAGTGCTCTTGTGGATAGATGGAGGCCTGAGACCCACACTTTCCACCTCACAGTTGGAGAGATGGTGCCCACTCTGCAGGATGTGTCTTATTTGTTGGGGCTGCCGATAGCTGGGCCAACAGTTGGCCCAACAATGGTGAATGCTGGATGGGCGGATGACCTTCTGGCCAGTTTTGGTGGTGTGCTGCCTGTTGCACTGGAGGATCTCACAGATGGGCACGGGCCTACGAAAAGTTGGTTGAATCAGTTTCGATAGGATGTCTTCCCTGATGACCAGGAGGAGTGGATTGTGCAGCGGCACTTAGTCGCTTACCTGTTGTGGTTGTTTGGATGGGTGATGTTCACGGGAACTCACGCTGACTCCGTGGACAAGCACTTCATCCACTTTGCGGAGCAGATTGCAGAGTTACCTATCGCGGAGATTCCACAGTACAGTTGGGGGTCGGCGGTACTTGCGGCGACATATGCCGGACTGTGTGATGCTTGCGTGAGGAACAGCAAGCAAAGTTCACTCCCTGGATGCCCGTTGCTAATTATGTTGTGGGCGCACGAGCGCTTCGACATTGGGAGGCCTCAGCTTGACTCGTACGCAAACTACGGTTTGCGAGAGATGTACAGGTCTGGTGTTGATGACATCGACGATCGTCCCACTATGTGATCCTTGTGGACACACCGTGAGGTATTTTTTGTTAAATTCGTTTATGTTATCATTATGAATACTAGTTCACAAACTTTCCTTATATGACTAATGAAAACTACTACTTGTTACAGCCGTAGTGGGTTAGCGGGACGACACGTCGTGTCTACACTCAGTTTGTAGCTGACTTTGATCAGCTTACGCCTGACCGTGTTCGGTGGACTCCCTACACTCAGCACGATGTCAATGATCGTGCACCGCACGGTCTCGCGGATCTTTGCACGCGAGATATGCAACTCTGGATGACGACTTGTCACCTCATGGTGAACGTGCACGTCGAGCCACACAATGTCCACAGGGTTCTCAAACAGTTGGGCATGTATCAGGACTTCCCTCCGAGAGATGGTCGTCCTTTGGCTGATAGTCTTCATAGGTTAGTTCACATCACAGTTGTTTAATCCTACATTTTTTAAAATAAATCACTGCACAACATTTTTTCTGATGTGTGAATTTATTGTTGTGCAGGTACTCCAGAAAGGGGCTCGGGCTTTCCTACGAGCTAGTTATTGTGACCACAGTTCAGCTGACGGTACAAGAGTGGGAGCACGCAGCTGATAACTTGGCACTTCAGACACCTCCAGACGATGGGAGTTATTATGGAGCTTACCTTCATTAGTACCGCAGTGTTACACGATGGAGGTGTTTTCCTCCACAAGGAGATAGCACCGTCCCCCACCAGGCAGCGATTACTGACACTTTTACCCCTCAGCCTAGATCAGCTTACAACTCAATGGTATGTGTTTATTTGTGGAATTTAAGCAACTAGTTCAATATTTTTAAAAAGTTAGCAAGTAGTTCAGTATGTCTAATAAATGTGCAATTGGTTCAACTAGTTCCTTTTCTTACATAAATGTGGAACTAGTTCAGTATTTATAAATGATGTGCAACTGGTTCATTATTTCTAACAAATATGCATCTTGTTAAATACTCTTAATAAATGTGCAACTGGTTAAATAATTTTAATTGCCTTGATTATTTGTGGAACAGGCGGAATTTGTTGAGCACGTTCACGTGGAGTCCGACACCCTGCTGCAAAGAAGAGAGGCGAGACCTCCAGTCGTCAGGCCTGACGACGTGGCGAGCATCCTTCGCAACTTCCGTGCCGCACTACTACGTCGTGTCTCCTGTCGGAGCGCGGCAGATGTGGTGCAGACGTCGGGCTGACGGCCATCACCACCACTACCCTGACATTCCAGCGTGGATCGGAGTGGTCCATCCTCTTCACGTCGCGGGTACGAAGCGGCCCACACATCTCACGGTCGTCCTTCCTTTCAGCACACCCTAGCACCGGAGTACACCAGGGGGTCAGCCGGATCAGGGGTACCCACGTCGAGCACGGCACCACCACGTCCGCAGGTATTCCAAACTCCGCCTTATGTTCACCCCTCGCAGGGAGCATCTGGGTCGGCACACTTCCCTTACATGCCAACGGGGGACAATGTGTTGAACACACCAGCATGGGGACTTCATATCACTCCGCGTGCGCCAGAGCAGGGCCACACACAGCACACATGTAAGTCATTTTAAACAATAACACGCTTTAGTTTCTAATTATATGTATCGTTACTAACTACGCCATATTTTTTGGTTTCTCCCTCTTGTGCAAACAGACGATGAGTACGGTTCGGCGTCGACGCATCACTGAATGCCTGCTTACTCCCCTCGCACAGCATTCATTGAGGACTTCTTTTCCACTGATCCTCCCCAGGGGGAAGTAGGGATGGATTACTGGCACGCAACACCTCAGGTCACACAGCCGACGCAGGAGACGGAGGCCGGTCAGGGGCCAGACGTGACACCACAGCAGGCAGCTAGAGATAGGCACCCCCCTGATAATTTGACATATCCCACTGAACAGATTAGGCGTAGGAAGAAGGGAGGACCTAGCAAGCGTGCGAAAGGCACTGATCGTCCTTGACTTATCTATTTGTATTAAACTTTTAGTCATTTAAGTTCTGTCCGTATTATTTGAGAAACACTTTACGATTAACTTAGTACTATCAGTACTATTTCATAAACTTCTTCGGATAATTACTCAGTAGCATACCCTTCGAATGAATCATGACAAATTATCATTCAAATATACAAATAATGAAACTAAATAATTCAAATATTTTAACCAACAAATAAATACTACAATTTCTGACCAAACATTATCAAAACCCTAAATCATATACATATAACATTACAAAAATATTTTCCTTTCTTACACACTAAAATAAATTACAAATTATTAAAAAAAATAACTTATTACAAATAAATGGAGAACGCGACCCTGTCGAACTGTGCCAGTTCGACGGATATCCTGTCGAACAGGGGCAGTTCGACAGCCCTGCCTGTCGAACGGGGGCTGTTCGACAGGTCCTGTCGAACGGCAGCCTTCCGATCTCCTCGCCAGTCGCGCTCTGACCGTTCGATAGGCGCCCTATCGAACTGCACCCGTTCGACAGGGACCTACTTTCGCGATTTTCCCCGGTTGACCACTACTTTTGCGATTTTCCATAAAAATAATATTAATTCTCAAAAAAATTCGTGAATATGGAGCACTCTGCCACTGGAGAGATCGATAAGGAATTAAGGATGCAATGGTTCGTGCTGCCATAGACATGGTCTATGGACCATTGACGCATCGAAGCTCAGAGCTGTCAAACCGGAGGGCCCATTGCATGCAACCGTGAAAAGCTAAGAGAACACACATATGTTCGTCTCTCCCTCACTTTGATTTTTTTTTTTTTACTACTACTTGACCGTGATCAGTTCACGTACACGTAGGTCCATCGGCTATGCTCCATCCAAGGAGCTAAGACAGAATTAGGTTACGAGACCACCGATGTTGTGTGCTTGTGTGCGTGCTATCGGTTTGCCTATTCCTATCTCAGACACAGATAGGATCGATATTTTGGAAATTGCAGTAATTTTGGTTTGAATTAATTTAAAATCTTAAACAAAATTTGGTCACATCTATTCTTTTTCTAAATTCATTTTTTTTGTGAAATATTCTAAAAGTAATCAGGAGAAATAGTTTCCTATCGGAAGAGGGTGACAAAATCCAAAACCTCGATGGTTTAAATCATGTTGGCTAGTGGGAATCAACCATACAGTTTAGGAATACATGAAAATGCCAAACAATTTGAATTTGTAAGTTGTTATCCAATAAGTGAAGAATATGTTTTCTCTTTTTTAAAATAAACTATAATTATTGTTATAACATTAGTTTTTCTTGTTGCATAGACGGATATTTTTTCTAGTATAAATCAAGTTCTTGTCATTAATAAACTCCCAAAAAAAAAAAGGAGAAAAACCAATTCTTGTCCGAGTCGGATCATCGATCGACCAATCTAAGCATGCAACACTAGCACCGATATATAAATGCTGGTGATTTCGGCCAAGTTCGCATTGGTTGATCGATCCATCGGTCCTCACGTAGGTAATTTCACGGAACAATCTCCTCGCGATCGTTTACGGCTTGATTGTCCATCATGATTGTATGATTGTGAACGGACATCCAATATACTTATAATTTGGTTAAAAAATATATGTGAAGTCATGCTGATCACATAAGATGCACACCTAGTAACCGACTCAAGCATCTCTAAGAGTGGTCGAGGTACGACTACACACCTAGTCCTCGATCAGCGTGATAGTGATCCCACCACTTCTACAAATGGTCGAGATATGATTACATACCTGGTTCTTTACCAGCGTGATTACGATCCTCCGACTATCTCTACAAGTGGTCGAGCTACGACATACACACCTAATCCTCAATCAGCGTGGTAGCGATCATCACCGCTTCTACTAGTGGTCGTGGTAGCGATATCTCCCCCCCCCAGCACCGCTAAGATGGAGTGAGAGCGGGAGAGGGGATCGGAGGTGGTGGTCGTACGATCTCTCTTGTCTCAACTAGTTGTGCTGGGCCTGCACGGGATTATATTAAGCTCCATGTGGCCCACTTATGTTGTGCCAGAATGTGTTGGTTCGGCCCAAGCTGCTCAGGGCTTTAGCCATCATACAGTTACGCTACGCTGTAGTTACAATTATTATATAGTGTAGTTGCATTATAATTAATACTATAATACTTCCTCCATCCCATTATAAGCGCGGCCATGAATTTATGAGTCCAATTTTAATTATCCGTCTTATTTGAAATTTTTTTCATGATTAGTATTTTTGTTGTTATTAGATGATAAAACATGACTACTTTATGCGTGACTTATTATTTTGGTTATTTTCAAAAAGTTTTCAAATAAGACAGACGATCAAAATTGGACACGTAAATTCATTACTACGCTTATAATGTGACAGAGGGAGTACTATATATAAATTTACATTTGAAAATATTTTACTTAAATAAGTTTGTACAAATTTTGTTTTTTTTAGCAAAACTGAAAAAGAAAAACTCGAATTTGGAAAAGAAAAGGAAAACGAAAAGGAAAAGAAAACAGTTCTGGTCCGAATCTGATCATCGATCAAGCTAAGAAGTATAGATGGCCATGTGGGCCGCCCGGCATGGCACGGCCCAGGCCCGGCCGTGCCTAGGCCGAGGCTTGTCGGGCCGGCACGGCCCGACCGACGCACCGGGCCGTGCCGTGCCAGCCCACGTGCCGCACTCACAGCCCAGGCACGGCCCAACACGCTTCGGGCCGTGCCGGGCCGGCCCGAAGACACGATGGGCCATCGTGCTTTTCCTCAGAATAAGTCTAAATTTTCTCCCTCCTATTGGGCTGTGACATTGTATAGCTAAAAAAAGTCTATTTTACCTCCCTCTTCTTTGTGCTGTGGTATATAAATAGCTAAAATAAGTCTATTTAAGGTTCCTATTCTTTAGACATTGACATTTATATGTCTATTTTCAGTCCCTATACTTTGTGTACCGGGTCTGGCCTGCCAGCCCATCGTGCCGGGCCGGCCCGACCGTGCCAGGCCAGCCCAGCGTGCTGGTAGGGAGGCCCAGGCACGGCCCGACGGTCGGGCCGGGCCGGCATGGGCCCAACCCAAGTCGGGCCGTGCCGTGCTTGGGCCGGGCCAAAAAGGCATGCCGTGGGCCGGGCCTTCGGGCCTCGGGCCTTATGGCCAACTATAATAAGAAGCAGCACTACCACCGATATATAAACGCTGGTGATTCCGGCGAAGTTCTCATTGGTGGATCGATCCATCGATCACGTAGGTACGTAGGTAATTTCTTGGCGTCATCGCAACAATGGCGGGCGGGCCGGGGAGCTGCGTGATGTGCGCGTCCTGTTGCACCCTCCTGCTCTTACTGGTCGCCGCGCTGCTGATCCTCTCGTACGGCGTCGTCTTCAACGTCGGCGTCACGGTGGAGGACGCGTCCCTGACACGCCTCGACCTCGCCGGCGCCAACGGCACCGACCTGGCCTACGGCATCTCGCTCACCGTCGCCGTGCACAACCCCAACATGGCCGTCCGCGCCGAGTACACCCGGCCGCTCGCCGCCGAGCTCCGCCTCGCCACCAGGGAGGAGCTCCTCCACGCCGTCCATCTCGCGGACGCCGGGCAGAGGGTGGAGGCGGCCGAGACGGACAGGTTCGGCGTGACCGACGAGGGCGTGGCGGCTCATCTCGGCGGCGCGGCGTTGACGGAGCTGGTGAAGGAGATGGGCGCGCGCGGGGGAGGAGGTGTCGTCGCTGGAGCTGAAGATCACCGGCGAGGTGAGGTTCCGGCCGGTGCACGCCGGCCGGACGAGGAGGGTGGACGCGACGTGCCCGCTGAGGCTGTACCGACCGGGGACGAACACCACGCAGGTCAACCACAGGGTCATCAAATGCCACTAGACTAGAAGCCGAGCTAATTATATAGGACTCGTGAAAACCTTGTATCTCGTTAGCTCCCTCGGTTCGTTGCAGTTTGTAGGATCGAACGCGAATAACCAAGCCTATCAGGAGGGGGGTGAATGGCAAGGAAAACCAAAACCCCAAAAGCTTTTACCGAAAATAAAAGTTACCCTCAAATCGATGGAAATCTCGACGTAGTTCTATTGCCGCCGGTCGAACCACTCGCACGCAGCCGGTCTAACCGCCGCCTTGTCGCCGGTTGAACCGTCTCCCTGCCGCGGGTGTGACCGCCAGTGGTTAGACTGCAGACTTGCCTCCGGTCCAACCGTCAGGATCCAGAAAAACACGTATCGACGAAACACTTGAAAGTATATCAACTTTATTGCATCAATATATGTTTACAAAGTGTACCTAAAACACTCCCCTCTCAACTCACGAACTAGGATTGAAACCTCGAAGTAAACCCTAATTTTTCTCTCTCAAAAGTCGATATCCTTCTAGCCTCAACCCTTCCCATTGCGAAGATCTCATCCATACAGTATTCATCCACCGTATGCCATCTTGTATCCAACTTCGTCACCCGGTATCCTTGACCGTCTGGATCTCAACTCCTCCCTGAGTCTAGTCCCGATCCCCACCGTTGACCGAAGTTGACCTCCAAGAATCCTGACTTTAGTCATCTTCTCACATGGTATCCCGACCGCACTAGACCTCTGTTTTTCCCTGAACATAATCCCGGTCCTCACCATTGACCAAGGCTGACCTCAAGTCACCTGCACACAATCAGATAAAGCAAACATTTCTGGGCACAAATATCACAACCTGACCCACATTAGTCACACGCACTCACACTAACATCCACACATCTTTTCAAACTAATTCTTTGATTAAATCATTTGCATAGCCAATTGTTCATCACAAATATTAACCATGATAATGATTTCACGTTCTCCCCCTTGATGAACACATTGGCAACATCTTCAAAATGCAATTTTGTGTTTTTGAAAAATGAAAACAAAAATCTCAAAAGTGAAAAAGAAAAACTCTCCCCCTTTTTAAAAGAAAGAATTTCTCCCATCAATTTGCAATCAAAGCACAAAATCGACTATTTTTAAAATTGAAACAATTCAATTCTCCCTCTTTCAAGAAGCATGCATTTTGTATATTTCTCCTCCTTTAACAATGATTTCATCAAGAATGCAAAAGAGAATAATAACCAATGAAGCACATATGCAATGATGTCATGATCGCCACTTGGAATAACCATTTTATATTTTATATTTTATATTTCTTTCGAGAGCTTTGAAGTGTACCTAAAACAATTCATGATCATGTATTGCAAGACAAGAGAGATAAATTCATTAACTAGTTAACAAACATGCACTATATTATAAACATGAATCAAAGATATTATAATTAAGCTCGAATTAGCAATAAGGATTCATGATTTCAAATGATTTATAATGCAATATATTCACAAGCACATAGGTTGAAAAATAAACACTATACATATATACCTATTGCATTTATCACTCTTTCTCAAATTAGCTTTAGCACAAAACAAACAAGATAATTTTTTAAACTTTTATTTGAGCCATTTTACTCACTTTTTTTCTCTCAATTATTCCATGTACGTCACATACCTGGTGTACAGCGTTGGCAACCTACCCTAGGATACCTAGGAAAGGTGTTTGCACTATGCTACTACTGACAATATGAGAGATATGGATAGAGCTCTTGACAATATCTCTCATTACGAAAATAAAGGAGGAGACCAAAACTTGGGCCCTAGTAGAAGCAAAATGCCTTGCACATATCAATCCTTAGTTTTTTTAGAAAATACTTTCTAGTTTCCTTTTCTTTTTCTTTTGTAACGCTCTTCTTCCTATACAGTTTTTCCCTCCCAGTATACTCAATGAAATTGGCGCACCTAAATACCGATTTATTATAAAAAAAAAAGCTCGATTAGGTGGTTCAGCCGTTGCGTACGTGCATCGTAGCGCAGCAGATACTACCATCCAGCATATCACGTGGCATGTGGCACAGAAGTTGCGAGTTCGTGAATGCATATACATGCAGTAGGCCAGTATAGGAAGAAGAGAAGAGAAACGGTACAGATCGATCAAGATATTTCTGTACAGAAATTAACCAGAGTACGAAAAGTTAGTAATTTTGAATTGATGAATCATATATATTTCGACCAAAACTCACAAATTTGGACTTACAGATCAATGTATACTACAGGAGCAATTTTACGGTCCTTAAAGAGGTGTCACGAGGCACTACTTTTTTTTAGTAAACTAGTAAGGTAGCCCGCGCAGTTGCGCGGGCCTCTTATTTAAAATATCATTTTTTGTTGTTATTACGATTTTTTATATTATGACTTTGTCTCTCGGTGAAAAAATTTATGGTTGAAAAACTTCTTATGCATAACAATTGTCAATACAAAAGGTCCACACACATAGAAATTGTGTCGTATATATGTACACGTGCATTAGATTAGGAATAAGTTTTTTTTTTCTTATACACCGTTGTACGTACACGAAGAAGTTTAGCAATTGAATGGTTTAGTTTTAAAGGATCTAAGATAATGGGCTCACGGATTTAAATCATGTGATAATGTAGAGTGTTTGTAGCGTGTCATCTGGTGATTTATTAGGAGCGTCTGTAAAACAAAAGATTGAAAAGAGCATATATTTAGATGAAGCACAGAAAAACACAGGAATGTTAATTACAATTTATTAAGACATCTAGATGAAATAATCATTTATTAGTGAAAAAACTGCAGTTAACCATTAGTGATTTCATTGCCTTGATCCCACGCGCATGAAACAAAACCATGAGGAATTGATCAAAAACATTGGCTAGTAATAACGATGATAACGTCTGGAGATGTTGTACGTGTCACTTATGGCCAACCCATGTGTTGTGCTTATACTACATTAAATGAACTTAATTTGTCCATGATAGCAATCCAAAAGCTAAGGCTAATGATCTTACACCACACGCTTTACTTTGGAGTACTGGACTCTTTTGTAGTTCCCCGACCCCCTCTCCCTAATGCCTTGTTCGGTTAGGAGGGGAATTGAAGAAGATTAGAGGGGATTGAGGGGGAATAATTCCATACCATAATAGGTGTGGAACAAATCCCCTCCAATCCCTCTCTCATAGATATTAACCGAACATGGCCTAATAATGACTGTTGCAGCTTGCAGCGCCATATCCATGTCCCCCTCCTATATTCCGTCCTCACCTCAACATCCTCCTGGGAGTTATCTCCCAGCTCAGCAGGTGGCCGCCCTGGTCTCTCTCTCTCTATCCCTTCCTCTTCTGGTCATGTCCTCTCTATTTCCCTTGATTAGTTAGATTGGGCATCAGCTGCTGGGCTGGTGCCGCAGACCTCTTATTACAAAGATCACCTGTGTTCAAATTGCGTGTTGTAGAGGATGGGAGGATGTAGCCACCAAAATTGTGTGTTGCGGAGGATTAAAAGGTGTTGCTGGCGAGCTGTACATATATGTATGCAAGCCGGTGTGTGTATATGTATATATGTATATATGTATGTATATGTAATCTTGACTCATGAAATTAATCTTGTCATATGTGATTTAAATTTTGCTATGAGATAGATTTGAAATATTGCCTTGTGTACACAATTATGGAACTAATCTTCGTTTATTCATGACAAATCCATGCGCTGCACGTGCCTAATCTTGCATGCCATATGTGATTAGATTTTGCTTAATTTCGAATCTTGTCTCCAAACACGATTATATATGGAACTAATCTTCGTTAGTTCACGTTATGGAACTAACCCATGCGCTGCACGTGCGGGCCCCTAGGGAGTTCTCAACTCCCTCGATGTGCCACGTGATGACATAAGAGCGTTTTGAGGAAACTACGTGACAGTTTGAGAGCGTTTTTAGGAAGTTTAATGGACTTTTAGTATATAATAGAAGATTTGGTACCTCTTGGTACCTAAATACTACGTACCAAATTTTACACTAAATTTTTGATACCTCGTGGTACCTCCTCGAGGATCATAAAATTACTCTTCTTCTGTAGTTTTGTAGTTTTTCTGTTGGGCCCTGCTTTTTCCAATCTTACCACTTATCTAAAGTCTCTACAAGAAAGCGGAATATTCTTGGTGGCCAGTTGATTTTCTTAGCGGTCACAAAACAGCCGCCAAGATTATATTGGTGGCCAGTTGATTTTCTTATCTAAAGTCACAAGATTTTCTTAGCGGTTCAAACTAGCCGCCAAGCAAAACAGAATATCCTTGGCGGCCATACGATTTTATTGGCGGCTATTTCCAACCGCCAAGGTATTACCTTGGCGGTTGGAAATAGCCGCCAAGGTAATAATATTCTTGGCGGTTCGAAATAGCCGCCAAGGTAATTCCTGCCAACCGCCAAATCACCGATCCGCGCCTAATGCCACGTCATCGATCCACGCCTCCTCCCGCGATCTCAATCTTAACCGTCCATTCCCTCCCCATCCAACAGTAGATTCACTAATGAGTTAAAATACTCCTATGAGTTAAATTTTAACTCATGACAGTTAAATAATATTTTGAAGTAGTAAATGATTTCAACTGAAAAAGTCATCAACAATAAAGTTGTATAACTCATCAAGATCTATAACTTATATTTTGGTCAGTTCTTTATCTGACAATGTGATAGTAACATTTTCATAAAATTTACATATATCTCTTATAGTTTATAGAACTATATAAGAGATATGTACATTTTATGAACAATGTTACAAATCACTTTGTTAGATGAAGAAGTGACCAAAATAAAAGTTATAGATTTTGATGAGTTATACCACTTTGTTATTGATGACTTTTTCAGTTGAAATCATTTATTAGTTGAAAATGTTGTTTGAAGTAGTCATCATTTGAAATTCAAATTCAAACTGTTGAAACAAAGTCATATAGTAAAATGACCAAACCAAAAGTTGTAGATCTTGATGCGTTTTACAACTTTGTTGTTGATAGTTTTTTCATTTGAAAACATTTACTACCCAAAAAATTATTTGAATTTCATATATTTTAAAATTCAAATTTTTTATAGTTTAATCAAACTCGGATGGAAAAATGACCAAAATAAAAATGGTAGATCTCAATGAGTTCTACAACTTTATTTTTGACAACTTTTTCACATGAGTTCATTTATTATGATAAAATTCGATTTGAATTTTTTCATTGGTAAAATGGCCTCATGCCACGTCATCGATCCGCGCCTCCTCGCGCGATCCCAATCCCAACCATCCATCTTCATCCAACGGACTGAAGATCGCTGCCGGTTGGTCTCCATGATCGATCCGAGTGCAGTGAGAACAAAAAACACCTACTTATTCACCTAACAAGACAATGCAAGGTACGTACACTACACTGGTCAAGGTCACCTGTGACGGGCCCAAACCCTCACCTTTGACGGTTTTGGGCTTGGTCAATGATCAGTGGTCACTGGTAAGTCCAGTCACCTTTGACGGGTGGCCGGCTGTCAGTGGTGACATCCACCTCTGACGGGCAAGTTAATAGAAGGCCGTCAGAGGTGTTGGTCTAAGCTAGACTAGGGCTTGTTAGGACCCGTCACAGGTGTCTCATCTCTGACGAGCCCCTAAATAAAGGCCCGTCAGAGGTGATGATCTCCGGTATATAGTAGCCGTCACAGGGTGACCCACCTGTGATGGGCCCGAAAGTAAAGGCCCGTCACAGGTGGGTCACCTGTGACGGTCCGACGTTTGCGAGTCCGTCACAGGTGAGGTTACCTGTGACGGATGTTTCTTCCGAACCGTCACTGATGAGTTAATTCCAGAAAAAAATAAATGCTAAATATTGGCTAGCCTCAGGAATTGCTAGCCATGCCCTCTGAAAAACAGAAACATCACAGGTGCCAGTCACCCCCCCTCCAAATGGCACTTAAATCCACATTCAAGTTGCACTTAACTAACAGTTGCAACCATAGGCAGCAGCATGGGCAAACATAGACAGCAAGGGCAAACATAGACAGCAGCAGTTGCACTTAAATCCACATTCAAGATTCACTGCACCAAAATCATGTATATAAAATCTAGCCCCTACATTCATCCAAAACATCGACAGACAACAAATCACATTTAATTCATCTATACAGCAGCACCAATAATCGAAACAACAAATCACATTTCATTCATCTAAACAATGCAATTCATCCATCGAAAAAAAGGAGGAATGGGGGAGGGTGGCGGCATACTTGGAGAAGCGGCGTACTTGGAGACGGCGGCGCAGGCCGTAGTCGTCCTGGATCCTGGTGGCGGCGGCGGAGAGGCAGTGGCGAAGGGGTCGAGGCGGTCGGCGGTGGTCGGGGATCCCGGCGTCGGGGAGGTCGGGGTCGGGGAGGTCGGGGAAGTCGATGGACGGACGGCGGAGAGGACGACCGGCGGCGGCGGAGAGGGCGGAGATGGCAGCAGAGAGGGCAGCGGAGATGGCGGCGGAGAGGGAGGAGGAGAGGATGAGGCGGCGACGGTGGAGATATGGCGGTGGAGAGGACGGCGGAGATGGCGGCAGAGAGGGCAGCGGAGATGGCGGCGGAGAGGGCGGAGGAGAGGTTGAGGCGGCGACGGTGGAGATGGCGGTGGAGAGGACGGCGGCGGTCGAGAGAGTGAGTGAGGAGGCGGCGGTAGAGAGGATTTGCCCTAGGCAGTGGCGGCGAAGGAGAGAGGCCGAGAGAGATCGATCGGCCGAAAACGTCTAAGTGTTGGTGAAGAAGACGAGGGCGCACCGGGAATATATATACCCCCGGATCTTTACTCCCGGTTGTTCTCAACAACCGGGACTAAAGATATCTTTAGTCCCGGTTGTTGAGAACAACCGGGAGTAAAGAAAAGATCTTTACTCCCGGTTGTTGAGAAGTTGTTCTCAACAACCGGGAGTAAATATCTTTTCCCGCTATTTCAAAATTCTTTTTAAACCCGGTTAGGGTTAAGAACCGGGCCTAAAGATTATAGCACTGCATATGATTTTCGCTTACATATGTGTTTATAAAATAGAAGTTAATGCATTAACATTATTTAAAGTACAAAGATTAATGACAATTACTTCGAAAAATTATTTTTGTCTGTAATAAATTAAGTGGATAAATCGTAATAAGCAAATATATGACTTATAATTAATAAAAATTCCAATATATATATATACTTAGCATATATATGAATGATATTATTATATTGGTAAAAACTCTAATTAAGATATGTATGTACATACTGCATGATTTAAAATTAATAAAAATTGTAATCATCATATATACTTAGCGTAGGAATTATATTAAATTAAATGCTAAAAACTCTAATTAACATGTGTAAATGCCACATGCATGATTTAAACCTTTTAAAAATTCGAATAGTCATATATAAGTAGCATATGAAAGATAGTAAATTAAATTGTGAAAAACTCTAATATATGAATGATAGTTTTAAAAATATATTAAATTTAATACTTTTAAAAATTCTCCAGTCAATTATAATTAGCATATGAATGATAGTAAATTAAATGTTAAAAACTCTAATTAACATATGAAATTGCCACTTGCGTGATTTAAAACTTTTAAAAATCCTCTAGTCAATTATAATTAGCATATGAATGCTAGTAAATTAAATGTTAAAAACTCTAATTAACATACATATGAAATTGCCACCTGTGTGATTTAAAACTTTTAAAAATTGTAAGTATCACATATAACTAACATATACATGATTTAAACTTGTTGAAACCTCTAATAATCGTGCGTAATTAACATATGCCATACATCAATTGATTTATATGGATAATCAATACATCCAAAATAGTTTACATCGTGTACACAATAATTACGGCATTACATCGGCGGTGACGGTTGACCGCACGTACTTTCTCCTCACTATTGTTCCCTCCTTGTGATCGCTGCGTGAGTAAGGGGTGTCTTCATTTGATAGGAGGATGCTAGGGTCAATCGTCACCGTGAAAGGGGGTTGCCCATCCAACTGATCGTAATCCTCGTCAGTCTTGTCCTCAACTCCGACGATTTTTCTTTTGCCTGGGAGAACCACTTGACGCTTAGGCTCATCAGGCCCTCTGCCCTTCTTTCCTTTGCTAGATATGTCCTTCACGAAAAAGACTTGCGTTACATCATTGGCAAGGACAAAAGGTTCGTCCGAGTATCCAACCTTGTTAAGGTCAACAGTTGTCATCCCACTGTCATTCGCAAACATTCTCTTCATGCGCTCCGCAATTGGGAGATACCACACCACCTTTGCTGGGCCTCCCCTCTTTGACTTACTTCCTTCACCTTCACTCTTTGCTCGTTTGTATCTTGATGCCCCACAGATAGGGCAGACATCCAAGTCAGCGTATTCCTTGTAATACAAAATGCAGTCGCTCGGACATGCATAAATTCTTCTGACCTCCATGCCCAACGGACATAATACTTGCTTCGCTTCATATGTCGTCTGAGGTAAATTGTTCCCCTCTGGCAACAGATCCTTTAACAGTTCAAGGAGTTCTGTAAAACTCTTGTCCGACCAGCCATTACTAGCCTTAAGCTTCATGAGTTCCAACACGCATGACAACCTGCTGTGCTTCGACTTGCATCCATCATACAACGGCATCTGGCAATCTTCCACCAACTTACTAAACTTCTCATAATCTCTGTCATTGTCCTCTGCGTCTTCAATGTCATGCAACATTGTAGATAGACATTGAGTGTCCAAATCTATGGTCTCTCCACCTAAAGCAGAAGGTACGAACATGCCTTCTCGAGCTGCGGCGGTGTTCTCTACATCCTGATCCAACACTTCTTCAGCTGCGACATCAGGCGCCTCTTGCTCTCCATGCTTGGTCCAACAGGTATATTTCTTCATGAATCCATTCATTATCAAATGAGCATGCACTTCATCCTTGTCTTCGATCATCTGTTCATTCTTACAGTCCCTACATGGGCACAACATGTGCATGCTCATCCTACTTTTTCTGTCATTATCCGCAAATGTGACAAATTCAGTGACCCCCTCTCTATACTCGGTAGACGAACGATGCGCATAGTATATCCATCTACGATCCATCTGAAATCAACAACATACAAAGAAAAATAAATGATGATCGATATGTTGAGAATGAATGGAGAATAATGTGTTTTTTACCTTGAATTTTAGCAAAAAATCGCCCCCTTGCCCTCCCAACCGATTTGTGAACAGTAAAATGGTCGGGATGGAAAGCAGTTGGCAGTTTGGGGGGTATTTATAGACCCAACACACCTCAAACGGGTTAGATAAAAAAAGCCCGTCAAAGGTATTGGTCATACCTTTGACGGGCTTCTATTCAGTGGCCCGTCACTGGTATCCCCTCACCTGTGACGGGCCAGAAATGAAAGCTGTCACAGGTGGCGGCCCATCACCTCTGACGGCTTCTAATGTATCGGCCCGTCACAGGTGAGGGGATACCAGTGACGGGTTGGAAGCAAAACTCGTCACTGGTATACCTCTGACGGGTTTTCCTTTCGGCCCGTCACAGGTGAGGGGATACCTGTGACGGTCCGCGGCCGGATGGCTCACCGGTGACGTTATCCCGTCTGACCCGTCAGAGGTAATGGTCACTAGTGACCAAATCGTTTGCCTGTCACAGGTATCCCGTCAGAGGTGTGAGGATCTGGCGTAGTGGTACGTAGCTAGCTAGCTAACTCGGCTGCCGTTTCTTCGCACGCCGTACTTGCTAGCTAGCTAGTTTCCTCGATCAGTGCTCGGTCGCGTTCGATCGACTTGGTCCATGTCATGGAGGAGGCGTGGGACATGATCGAGAGTTTCGTGCAGTCTAGCCGAAGAGGCTCCTCCATCCGATCTGACCACAAGCAGCGTCGGAATGTGGGTGGAGCTGATCGAGCCTGTTGCCTCTGATCCAAATAAACTCGAGCAGGAAACGCCTCAGGTCCGGCCGTTGCACAAGATCGAGACAGGACACTGCCGCATGCACAAGCTTGCATTGGTGAACACAAAAAAGAAACGCGCGAAAGAGAGCGACGGAGGTGCATGCACAGTAGCCGTGGACCACCGTACCCCAACGCGTTGATGCAAAAAGGACGCGCTCTTCCATATTGAGCGATATAGATGCAATTAATGCAGTGATCGACCTGCACATACAGATGAGTATATATATCCCGGGAAAGTTTCAGGTGCAACAAACCCACCCAATCAGTTAGCTAGCTAGCTGGCTTATTGCAACCCACCCATCCTATATATATCAGCTAGCTAGCTGGCTTATTGCAGCCTCGATCAAGACAGTGATCGGCTCAAAAAGCTAGCAACGACCCAATGCAAGCTCTGCCGATGCAATCCTTCTACATATAAGGGATCGGAGGATGCATATATAGCCATCTCCATCACATCTCTTACAGCTTGATGGAGCAGCAGTTGGTTATTTTTCCTTAATTTGCCTAGTACGTTAATTTGGAAGAGTAAATGTACTATGAAACTGAAAATGTTTATGTGGCTACTTATGATGGATAGATTAAACACTAGAGAAATGCTACAGAGAAGACATTTCACAGTACATGGTGAACCAGAATGTGTAATGTGCAGTGATGCAGCCCTTGAAGACACGACCCATCTTTTTTTCTCCTGCTCCTTTGCAAAGAGTTGCTGGGTTTACCTTGGAATACATTGGAGAATGGACCTCAGTTTCATGAATATGATTATGTATGCTAAAGCATATTTCCAGAAATCTTTCTTTATTGAAGCGGTGGCAATTGCAGCTTAATTGGAACATTTGGACGACAAGAAATGCACAATTTTTTGATGGTGTTCAACTTAATCTAAACTCTTGGAAACAAAGGTTCAGGGTGGATTTTACTCTACATATGTTTAGAGTAAAAGAAGTAGAAAGGCCTATATGGAAATCATGGATAGACAGAGTGATGTAATAACTTTGTAAATTCTATCTCTCTCCCTCTTTGTAAATATTCTTCCCTTTATATATATTCTAAATGGATCACATGCGTATGGCTTGCACGATGAAGCAAGCCACCCACCAGGCCACCACTATATAAAGGGGGGCAGAGTTGCACGGTATATCTATTCCAGCACCCACCTACAAGCCGAGCAGAGCACAACTGCACGATGGCAACCACCCCACGCCTGCCGGTTGTGCTGCTGGTGTTGGCAGCGGCAGCACTGGCCGCACCGGCGATGGCCGACTACGCACACCCCCCATTGGATCCTAACCAGTAAGTTTTCCAACCCTCTCCTGCGCTCTCACTCTCACGTACTGAGGATTCATTCTCCTTAAGTCTCCTAGCTAATCGATCTTAATTAAGCCCCACTAATTAACTAGTCTCCCTATAGCAGCTAGATCGGCCCCTATATATAAATCAAGGGAATATACATGCTTTGCTGCCGATGTTAGCTTTTGCATTGCATTATTAGTTGGAAACTTGGAACAATTAAGCATGCCCGGCCGTGCAGGACTGACTCATCCACTGCACTGCACGACCACTACTCTGCAGTCTGCACCGGCCTGTGTAGTGTTACTAGTGTAGAACTCCTCGATCACTACTCTCTCGATCCAAATATGATACTACCTTATCAAGCAAGCATGCTAGTGATCTCATTAATTGATACTGATCGACAGTCGTATGTATGTACATCGATCACACTGGCTACTAGGAAGGAGATGCATGAGGCCATGGTATGTATGTATATATATGATGCTACCATAAATGCAGAATCAGCAAGCATATATCGATCGAATGCAATAACTTGATTTGGATTCATTAGTTTATTATTAAGTCTAATTAACCGCGCAATATATATAATTGGGAGTTAGTACGTAATAATTGTGCAGTAGCTCGGTCAGATCATCCCCGTATATTACGAACGATTCTCGATCAAGAGGGTTGTGCTGCTATGCTAGATTTTGTAATGTTCCATTGAATTTTTAATTTGTGTTCCGATCGATATGAGATATGATCATCTCATGCATCTAGTATCTCAGAAATACACGTACGTATGAATTTTTTTGAGAATTAATATTATTTTTATGGAAAATCGCAAAAGTAGTGGTCAACCGGGGAAAATCGCGAAAGTAGGTCCCCGTCGAACGGGTGCAGTTCGATAGGGCGCCTATCGAACGGCCAGAGCGCGACTGGCGAGGAGATCGGAAGGCTGCCGTTCGACAGGACCTGTCGAACAGCCCCCGTTCGACAGGCAGGGCTGTCGAACTGCCCCTGTTCGACAGGATATCCGTCGAACTGGCGCAGTTCGACAGGGTCGTGTTCTCCATTTATTACGAACAGCCCCCGTTCGACAGGCAGAGCTGTCGAACTGCCCCTGTTCGATAGGATATCCGCCGAACTGGCGCAGTTCGACAGGGTCGCGTTCTCCATTTATTTGTAATAAGTTATTTTTTTTAATAATATGTAATTTATTTTAGTGTGTAAGAAAGGAAAATATTTTTGTAATGTTATATGTATATGATTTAGGGTTTTGATAATGTTTGGTCAGAAATTGTAGTATTTATTTGTTGGTTAAAATATTTGAATTATTTAGTTTCATTATTTGTATATTTGAATGATAATTTGTCATGATTCATTCGAAGGGTATGCTACTGAGTAATTATCCGAAGAAGTTTATGAAATAGTACTGATAGTACTAAGTTAATCGTAAAGTGTTTCTCAAATAGTACGGACAGAACATAAATGACTAAAAGTTTAATACAAATAGATAAGTCAAGGACGATCAGTGCCCTTCGCACGCTTGCTAGGTCCTCCCTTCTTCCTACGCCTAATCTGCTCAGTGGGATATGTCAAATTATCAGGGGGGTGCCTATCTCTAGCTACCTGCTGTGGTGTCACGTCTGGCCCTGACCGGCCTCCGTCTCCTGCGTCGGCTGTGTGACCTGAGGTGCTGCGTGCCAGTAATCCATCCCTACTTCCCCCTGGGGAGGATCAGTGGAAAAGAAGTCCTCAATGAATGCTGTGCGAGGGGAGTAAGCAGGCATTCCGTGATGCGTCGACGCCGAACCGTACTCATCGTCTGTTTGCACAAGAGGGAGAAACCAAAAAATATGGCGTAGTTAGTAACGATACATATAATTAGAAACTAAAGCGTGTTATTGTTTAAAATGACTTACATGTGTGCTGTGTGTGGCCCTGCTCTGGCGCACGCGGAGTGATATGAAGTCCCTATGCTGGTGTGTTCAACACGTTGTCCCCCGTTGGCATGTAAGGGAAGTGTGCCGACCCAGATGCTCCCTGCGAGGGGTGAACATAAGGCGGAGTTTGGAATACCTGCGGACGTGGTGGTGCCGTGCTCGACGTGGGTACCCCTGATCCGGCTGACCCCCTGGTGTACTCCGGTGCTGGGGTGTGCTGAAAGGAAGGACGACCGTGAGATGTGTGGGCCGCTTCGTACCCGCGACGTGAAGAGGATGGACCACTCCGATCCACGCTGGAACGTCGGGGTAGTGGTGGTGATGGCCATCGGCCCGACGTCTACACCACATCTGCCGCGCTCCGACAGGAGACACGACGTAGTAGTGCGGCAGCACGTGCACGGAAGTTGCGAAGGATGCTCGCCACGTCGTCAGGCCTGACGACTGGAGGTCTTGCCTCTAGTCTTTGCAGCAGGGTGTCGGACTCCACGTGAACGTGCTCAACAAATTCCGCCTGTTCCACAAATAATCAAGGCAATTAAAATTATTTAACCAGTTGCACATTTATTAAGAGTATTTAACAAGATGCACATTTGTTAGAAATAATGAACCAGTTGCACATCATTTATAAATACTGAACTAGTTCCACATTTATGTAAGAAAAGGAACTAGTTGAACCAATTGCACATTTATTAGACATACTGAACTACTTGCTAACTTTTTAAAAATATTGAACTAGTTGCTCAAATTCCACAAATAAACACGTACCATTGAGTTGTAAGCTGATCTAGGCTGAGGGGTAAACGTGTCAGTAATCGCTGCCTGGTGGGGGACGGTGCTATCTCTTTGTGGAGGAAAACACCTCCATCGTGTAACACTGCGGTACCAACGAAGGTAAGCTCCATAATAACTCCCATCGTCTGGAGGTGTCTGAAGTGCCAAGTTATCAGCTGCGTGCTCCCACTCTTGTACCGTCGGCTGAACCGTGGTCACAATAACTAGCTCGTAGGAAAGCCCGAGCCCCTTTCTGGAGTACCTGCACAACAACAAATTCACACATCAGAAAAAATGTTGTGCAGTGATTTATTTTAAAAAATGTAGGATTAAACAACTGTGATGTGAACTAACCTATGAAGACTATCAGCCAAAGGACGACCATCTCTCGGAGGGAAGTCCTGATACATGCCCAACTGTTTGAGAACCCTGTGGACATTGTGTGGCTCGACGTGCACGTCCACCACGAGGTGACAAGTCGTCATCCAGAGTTGCATATCTCGCGTGCAAAGATCCGCGAGACCGTGCGGTGCACGATCATTGACATCGTGCTGAGTGTAGGGAGTCCACCGAACACGGTCAGGCGTAAGCTGATCAAAGTCAGCTACAAACTGAGTGTACACACGACGTGTCGTCCCGCTAACCCACTGCGGCTGTAACAAGTAGTAGTTTTCATTAGTCATATAAGGAAAGTTTGTGAACTAGTATTCATAATGATAACATCAACGAATTTAACGAAAAATACCTCACGGTGTGTCCACAAGGATCCCATAGTGGGACGATCGTCGATGTCATCAACACCAGACCTATACATCTCTCGCAAACTGTAGTTTGCGTACGAGTCAAGCTGAGGCCTACCAATGTCGAAGCGCTCGTGCGCCCACAACATAAGTAGCAATGGGCATCCAGGGAGTGAACTTTGCTTGCTGTTCCTCACGCAAGCATCACACAGTCCGGCATATGTCGCCGCAAGTACCGCCGACCCCCAACTGTACTGTGGAATCTCCGCGATAGGTAACTCTGCAATCTGCTCCGCAAAGTGGATGAAGTGCTTGTCCACGGAGTCAGCGTGAGTTCCCGTGAACATCACCCATCCAAACAACCACAACAGGTAAGCGACTAAGTGCCGCTGCACGATCCACTCCTCCTGGTCATCAGGGAAGACATCCTGTCGAAACTGATTCAACCAACTTTTCGTAGGACCGTGCCCATCTGTGAGATCCTCCAGTGCAACAGGCAGCACACCACCAAAACTGGCCAGAAGGTCATCCGCCCATCCAGCATTCACCATTGTTGGGCCAACTGCTGGCCCAGCTATCGGCAGCCCCAACAAATAAGACACATCCTGCAGAGTGGGCACCATCTCTCCAACTGTGAGGTGGAAAGTATGGGTCTCAGGCCTCCATCTATCCACAAGAGCACTCAGAAGCGCCGCGTCAATGTGGATTCGTTCGGACCTTGCACGTGAAGGCTCGACCAACCGTGCAAACGTCAAAGACCCAGCTACTCTCAGCCTACAACATGACAGAGCGCAAGTTATTAATACATGAAAATATAAACACCTTGTATTAGTAAAAACAATATATTTTCACACACCTTGAAACCCAACGAGGATCAATACGCCAATATTGATCCGGTCCTCTCATCTTTAGCACATTGCAGAAAGTTCCTGTACTAAGACGTCGCGATCGATGGTTCCTATCGATCTCCTTGTCTATCAGCTGCCCATCATATTGATCAGCCATACCTGCAGATCGAAAACCACATTAGTACAATGCACGTATGGTAACAGTACAGTAAATGTATGCAACATAATTCAAGTAACAAATTTGCATGCCATTTCAATTTAAAATTACAGTACCAGCACACATAGATACAGATAAGAACAGTTCAGTACATTTCAATTTAAAATTACAAGCCCACGACACATATATTATGATATTACAAGTGCAGTGCAGTTCGAAATTTAAATTACAATTCCAATACAAATACATGACGATATTAAAAGTGCAGTGCAGTTCAAAATGAAAATTACAAGGCCATTACAAATAGATTCGGGTAATAAAAGTGCAAGAAAGTTCAAATTAAAATTACTGATGCACTAAACATAAATTGAACGATAACGATCTTCAAAGTAGGGAGTCCACCAAGGATAATAGCGAACTAAGGATTATTTTTCTTCTTCAACTTCCCCTTTGGAACGCGACAAACATCAGCGCCTGTGGCATCTTGCCCTACATTGTACATGCTGCAATCTTTACGGCAATGGTTCTCCCCGCAAAGAATGCAAGCTTTCTTACGACGAGAACGATCTTTCACTTCAGCTTCATCCATAAGGTTTTTGATCCTGCGCGACTGGCGACGACCCTTAGTATCAACTAATAAATTTGAGTCAGGAACCCAATTGGCTTGCCCTGGAGGAGGACGAGTGAAATCGCACACGGCACGCCAACCACGCAATTCACCACGCCAAGTTGCCTCCCACGATTCCTTTCTAAAGTAGGGAGAAACAAAAATGTTTCCATCAACACCCCCTTTTGCGGAAGCAGCAAGAACATGGGAACATGGCCGATGTAACAGGTAAGGCTTGTTGCAATTGCATTTGCAAGCGTGATACTCTGGCCACAACGTGCATTCCAATGTGATGTCAGTAGTCCCAATGCCGACACCACTCTTGTCACGAAGTCGTATCTCAAATAACAACTCTCTATTCCCAGCAGGCCATACTCTGTGGATTCCTCCCTTCTTACTTTTCTCATCCATGTACTGTGTAATAGCGGGGCTATACTTAACACTGGGTTTGCTGAGGTTCAGACTAGCCATGGAATACCTTTTACAGAGATACTTCTGTGTACCCCTCGTGATGCCCTCCAGGATAGCAACAAGTGGTAGAGGTCGTGTATTCTTCATAAACCAGTTATACACTTCAGCAAGATTTGTTGTCATCACACCATACCTCGATCCATCTGTATCGTACAACAACGACCATTTCTCCCTTGGCTCAAATTCTACCCACTCCGTGAAGCACTTCGTGGCCCTTCCACGCTTCCTGCGCCGAGTAATACTTGGTGCTTCATTAGGAATGGGTTCAAGTCCCTTCGGCTCCTCCTGTCTGGCAACTATAGGTTTTTTTCCTAACCTCTTCCATGTGTGTAGTGGTCAAACGATCCAGTTGATCCCATATGGCATCAAACTTTCTTTGTTGATTCTGCTTGCATAACTTCTTGAACAGGTCCATCAATCTCTTACTCCTGAATTGTCTATAAAAATTAGCCCCAAAATGTCGCATGCACCATCTGCTATGTAAATCTGGCCATGGCACGGACTGTGTGACATCTTCTTGAAGCTTCTGTATCGCTGATAACAAACCGGCGTGTCGGTCATGCAGAACACACACATTTGGTCTGTTTTCAACAACACACATTTTAATGTGCCGCAAAAACCATAGCCAGCTTGATGTGTTCTCGCTTTCAACAAATGCAAAAGCAACAGGAACGACATGGCTATCCGCGTCGACTCCGATCGCGGTTAGAATTATTCCTCTGTACTTGCCTGTCATGAAAGTGCCATCAACACAGAGCAAAGGAATGCAATTTCTAAAGGCCTCTATCATGCACCCAAATGACCAGAAAGCCCGACGAAGAACATTCTCCCCATATTCATTCACCTCATCGAGAATAGCCATGTGTGTGCCCGGGTTTCTTGCCTGCATCACCTCCAATAGTGGGGGAAGATTGTGATAAGAATCCTCATAAGTTCCAAACCTCATCTTCAATGCTTTCTGTTTTGCCCTCCAAGCCTTGTCGTACGATATCTCATATCCGTACTCTTTCTCAACGTCATGCATTATGGTGAAAGGGGACAAAGATGTTTTTCTAACCACCTTTGAATATACCATTTGTGCCACAAATGCCGCTGTCAGGTTTCTGTGCACCAGACGGGTATTCTCCAACAAACACGTATGTTGCTCAACCCTCGAAGCTACCCATAAAGTGTCATGTTGTGGCTTGTAACCATGTACTCTCCAAGGACATCCACCCTGTATGCACTTCACGTCATACGTCGTCCTATTTGAAACCTTCACCCTGAACTCACGCTTCTGGACAAATGCCCACCTCTTCACCGCATCTTGTAAGTGACTTTTGTCATGAAACATCTGTCCAACTTTCACCTGCTTACTATCATAACACCAGTGGGCATCTAAACCATCGTTTACCTTCATACGACTTATTGATATGGTCATCCAATCATCGGGTATGTTAGTTTCGTTGTCCCACAGTGTTGTATCTTCTCCTTCCACTACAAGCGCAAGGTATTCCTCGTTTTCCACTTCCATCTGATCCACTACCGCCTCATTCTCCTCCGCTGCATCAACACGCATAGGCGAATCCGGTTCTTCATCGTCCGAGTCGTTGGCCTCACGATTAGTACCACGAACAATGACCTCTCCTTGTGTATTACCCTCTACTACTTCTTCCCCTCGACCTTGCTCAGTCCGCCAAACATTTTCAGCTTGTCCACCTTCCAACGGAGTTTCTTCCACCACGGCATGACTTGACTCCCCCGATTGATCAACACATGTTGTCTTCTGCACCACTATTGCCAGGCTATAGCCTTTCTCCCTTACTTTACTAACAAACTTTCTCTAACTCCCAGTTGACGCAACCTCCACTACTCTCCACTGCCATCCATGTTGACCCCTCACTGGCCACACGGCATTTATGACAAATTTATCGTGCACTAGATCTACCCCAAACATATTATACAACCACCCTAACACGTCGTTCAAACCCATATGCTCCGGTGCATTCAGACTAGTATCATGGAAGGCATATACAGTCAAATCCACCCCGCTATCACATATTTGTATAGGAGAATCGCCATAATACAGACGAATGGGCATATCACCTGACATCCTGATAAAACATGACAAATAGTCTCACGTTTAATCATTTAATCATTCGATAATTACCCTATTACAACTTATACTACATTGCCGTGTACTAATTTACAACTATTAGTAACAAACAACTAGTTTAATAATCCAAATTAAATATAACACCTTTGTACCTATTTTAACACACAACATATCAATAATATGTACTAACTAAGAACTAATTTAACCGTAAAATTACTTAAATACCTCTACCAACATTTAGCAATAACAAATATGTGCTAACCATACATACTAACATCGAACAATGCGAAACAATTAACAACTCTTAAACCAATTTTTTATTAAACTTTCATATGCATTGTACTTAGGGATTACTAATGTATACCTTAACTTTACTGCTGGAGGGCGTCGCCAACCCTTTTCTCCCGACCGGCGCCTCCTCGGCCTCCTCTCCGGCCTGCTATCCCCTCCCCTCGCTCCCTCCGGCGCTCACGGCGACGATGTGGCGACTCTCGGCGGCGGCTGGCGATGTGGTCCTCAAACAAATCGAACTCGCGGCCTTGGTGGACGGGGCTTTAAACCGGCCTGTCGAACGCCCATTGTTCGACAGGGTCGGTGGAGGGCCCCGTCGAACGCCCCCGGTTCGACAGGCCTCGCGGCGCCGGGTGGTGGGCCCTGTCGAACTCCCTCCGTTCGACAGGTGAGCGTGTCGAACGCCAGCCGTTCGACAGGGCTTTGTCGGCTGCCCGTCGTTCGATAGGTGCCCTATCGAATTGCATCCGTTCGACAGGGACCTACTTTCGCGATTTTCCCCGGTTGGCCACCACTTTTGCGATTTTCCATAAAAATAATATTAATTCTCAAAAAAATTCCGTACGTACTACTAGCTCGATCGTCCGATTCATGCATCCTGTGTAAAATAAATAATTAGAGAATCCACTGGATGGATCGATATGTTGCGTGATGAATTTTCTTTTCTGCTGGTTAATTAATTAATTAATTATAGATATTAATTGCTCGATCTACGTACTGCATGCAGGGACCTTACGACCTGATCAGCTTCAATGTGGCCACAGACGACTACGGAGAACTCATGTCGTACATTTACACCCTTCTGATACAAGACAGCAGCAACAAAATGTGGGGCCCGGACAACACCGTCGTTTGGGTCTTGCACCAGCAGGCCGTCAACAGGAAGCCCTTCAAGTGGTTCATCCTCGAGCTTGTCGGCGCCGGCGACAACAAAATCATGCTCGCGATTCGCCGGGACAACCTCTACATCACCGGCTTCACCGACGGTAGCGGCCTGTGGTACATCTTCAGCAATAGGCCGCGGGAGCTCATCCCGGTGGCGACGGTCTTCCGGCTCGCCGACGACTACCCTGGTCTGGTCGGCGGGTCGAGGAATCTGGCGGGGGTTCGCGTCAGCAAGCAGACCATCCTTGAAGCCGTCGAACTCGTCGCCAGCTTCGTGCCCAGGGACTCCGCCGACGTCGGCTACGTCGGTCGAGCCCTGGCAATCGCCCGTTCCATGACGTCATCCTGGAAGGTTGGGAGTCCGGCGCCGACGTCGGCGAGCTCCACGAGCTGGTCATCAAGTGGAGGGTCGTGTCCTGTGCCCTCATGATATCCGTGCAGGAGGGTGGAACGTGGAGCAGCAATGAGGCAAAAGATCTGCGTACTAGTACGCGCGTCTACACATTGGATATCGCACTGAAGACCGTCGCGGTGGCCCTTTGGCCCTGGAGGGAGCTGTGTTCCGAAACCATTACGTGGCTCCAGTGAGCCTCGTTGGGATGTGCGTGCTAGTTAAACGTGTGTGTGCTTAACTAGACGTGGGATGTTTTCTTTCCAAAAAATGCATCAGCCCCACGGTTAGCACATGCTCAGTGGTAATTAATAAAGCTCATCTTTAATGAATGAAATTAGTAGACAAAACTAATCTCTCTTGACTGAAAGTTTCTAACAAAACTAATCACTGTTTGACTAAAATGTGCTTACTGACCTAAGTACTATTAGTAGAAACAAATTTAATATGTTCCAAAACTACTTTCTGGTATAATTCAATTAAAAAATAACTAGTTTAGTAGGTTGTAAAATTAACTTTGGTGGATGACCAAATTAATGGCTAACAAACTAATTAAGTATAAACAAAAAATTCATAGATGTGTTATAAACTTCAAGTAGAAGCATGCACTAGAACTAAAAGATTACTTCTCTCAGGAGCTTGCACTCAAAACATAGTCCATCGGTGACAAAAGCAAAAGTCCTATCTACTTTGAACTATGTGTATTGTAACGTAAATCATAGAGCCTTCTTGAAAAAAGCACCTACTACAAGCTATCACAAACTGCATAAAAGCTAAAATTAAAAAAAGCACAGAATCAATAAGCTTGTCAAGTGTCAAAACATATTATAACATAAATCACAGAGCCTTCCTGAAATAATCACCTACTACAAACTATCACAAGCTGCATAAAAGCTAAAATTAAAAAGGCACAGAATCAGTAAGCTTGTCGGCAAGCGTCAAAACTAGGTACCAACAAGCAAAAAGACAATACACCTGCCACCTTTTTTAGCACCTAAGTTCTCAATTTTCAGTTATATATGAAATGACTCCCCAATGTTCTCCACTTTTCTAATGACAGCTAACACGGAGCAAACAAATATGCATCATTATAATGCAAACCTTCTAGCCCTGACCCTATGCCCCAACATGAAAATGTTCAAATTCAGTCTTACTACAAAATTTGAGCGCCAAAATCTATCATACGCATAGGACTTAAAACACCTACAAGAATAATGATATCCTCAAAACTAAGCAATACGCAATCGTAGATCGAAGGATAAAAAATTGAACCCATGAACAGACTAACTATGAGATCAACGAAAATGTGGTTCGGGACTACTACTATGCATGTTTTCTCGAGCTCCTATACTTCGTTCTTCTGCCATAGTTTTTTCCTCTAGTTTCTAACAGATCCTTCTCATGTTAATTAATCACATAAACAACACGTTTCAAAAAAAAAAAGCACGCCTAGATGGGAACCAACAGGCAAAAGAAACACATGTACATATTCCACCACCGAACCACATGTAAACATAAATCAGAGCAACAACATCAGCTCACTGTGTGGACTAGCTGAGATCCAAGAGACAAATCTTGGCCACTCACCAGCCGGAACGAGAAGCCCAACGGCTGCTTCGCTGCTCCCCACAAAGGCCTCCACAGAAGCCATCAGAACCGCCGAGACTACCTGCCCGACCGCCGTGGAAGAGCTACCCTTGCCTCCTGAACAAAACAGATTGTAACTCCCTTCCTGACTGCTGTTCCACCGGAGGGAGCCTTTTGGCCCTTTGGCCCTGGAGGGAGCCTCCTTCTCATTTTGTGTACGCTCGATAATATTTGGGGTGATACGGCCGCGCCGATATGTTTTTGTAATCTCCTCAGCATGCATTCTACAAAAAGAAAATAATGTAATGAATGCTCATTGCAAAAAGAGTTATGCTAACAGTGTATATGAATTTGAGATAATACAGAAGGTATGGATTGACATCTGGGCAATCGAAAGGCACATATCTATGTGCCTGGATTTTAGCCAAACCCCTTATAACACATAACTTCTAGGCTTGCCAAGAGGTTTTCCAGCACGAGGAAAAAGATTTGTTTGATTTTCATCATCAAGAGAAGCAATGGACTCGTCGTTATCATCATTTCGTGAAGGTAGGTGTCACGCCCAGAAATTTAGCCCAAATTTCCAGACTATTTTGTGTATTAAATCCCTGTCCAGGACCAGCCAGGGTACACAAAACGACAAGTAATAAACAGATCCAAATGTAAATAAAGCGTAAAATACTTACAGAAGAGGCACTTAGGCCTCACACCAAAAGAGAACGACAGTAGCGGAAAAAGGCGATCCTAGCGGGGCTTCAGCTCCACTCCACAGGCAAAACTCAACTGGGGTCTGAGCCTTGGTCTTCTAACTTCGTCTTCAGCTCAGAAGCACTACACTTCTGAAAATGGGGAATAATAGCAAGGCTGAGTACAACCACCGTACTCAGCAAGCCACACCAACGATGCAGACGTGCAAGGTGACACAAGGAAGGCTTGTGGCTATTTGCATAAAGGCGATTGTAAAATATTTCATTGAGCAAAACAGTAAAACTGATGAGTAATTAAAGTAACATTAAATCTCCACTTATCAACGCTACACCACGTTGAACAGGCCCAACCAACCCACCTGAACTACAGTGCATTGAGTCGATTTATTAAGGTGGGACTAATCACGGTGAATCTGGTCGACCGCCCATAACCGCGGGCACGGCTATTCGAATAGTTTTACTCTGATCAGAGGTGTACAACTGTACCCACAAGACACAGCCCCACGACACGTTTCCGTGCGCTGACATGCCACCACGACATACTGGAAAGAGGCCGTGACAGGACCCTTCGCATAACCCCCTCTAACCAAGCACACCACACCTCAGGTTTCACCCCCACTCCTCGCAAGGCAGCGGGCAGTCCCCTCTCGTGCCTAGGTGAATCCAGAAGTCGCATAGGCCGTCGCAGGGCCCATCCAAACTCCATCACGCCCACCCTTGCCTGGATGCGTCGGCTAGAGGAAAGCTACACTACAAGCCCAGCCGTTGCCCACGCTGGCTTGTGGTAAGCACGATAAATTCTTCCAGGGTTTCCCGCGAACCGGTCCTTAATTGCCATGGGTGCGACTAGCAAAACCATGCACCCACAGCCCACCATGTAATCGCATTTTAGTTGGATAATTACGACCATGAAGCATGGCCAGATGTCTCGAGCACGCAGCTCATTCTGATACTAAAAAAGGTCTAATACTGTAATTATCCCATCAACTGAGCTAGTGGTAATTAAGCATGGCTAAGCATATAGTTCTAGCTAGGTCACATAAGTAACATGAGCTAGTCGATTTATTACCCAATGTTGACGAAGGACAGATATCAAGTAAACATGGCACAAGCGAGCAGATAGGTAAACCCTAATCCCATGTAATTAGCAAGACATGCAATTTTATTTGCAAACGGTAAAACATTTGTAAATTAGGATCAAAATGCTCAAGGGGAATGTGTGACTTGCCTTGCTTCTTCAAACAATCTTCCGAACACTTTTCCTCGCGACCGCGGACTTCCGAAACGACGGATTCTACACGCAGGCACGCAAAATGAGGAAAAACTCTAATAAAAACCAAGGAAATAGTACATAAAAACTAAACAAACATGTAGAGCTCAATTTTATATGAATTTTGCAAGTTGAATGGCTCAATTCGGAGTTCGAATCAATTAGATATGAATTTTAGAAGTTTTGAGCCATTTAAATGAATTTCTAGAATTTTTAACGATTTATTGCGCAATTAATAATTAATTTCTTAAAGGAAAAGGACTGTCGCTGACGTCAGCAAGAGAGGGGCCGACGCCGATAGGCGGGTCCCACACGTCAACGGCACAAGGGGAGGGCGCACGGTGGACTCAGTCCATCGCGGCACGTGCGCGGGCGCACCACGTGGACGGCCACGGCGGACGAGCGGCAGCGGTGGCGCCGGCGTGGCGACACGAGGGCACCGACGCGGGGCGGCGCCGAGCGGCCACGTGGACGGCCCAGATTCACCCGGGGTGAATCGGGCGGCCACGGGCGGGCAGGAGCCAGCTCGCCGACCGACCGGCCAGGAGCGGTGACGCGCGGCCCGATGGTCACTGGCGACGACCACCGGCGCGGCAGCACGCGCGGGTGAGCGGCGGAGGGTAGCGGGAAAGGGGAGGGGAGCTCACCGAGCGGCACACGGCCGAAGGATGCGGCCGGCGGCGAGATGGCAACGGGAGGCGGCGACGGCGGAGCTCGGGGCGGACGGAGACGACGACGCTCCGGTGACGAGCTGAGCTCGGGAACAGGCGGACGAGCGGCAGCTGCGCCACAGGATGGAAGGGGAACTGTTAGGGAGGACGGGGCAACGACATGGCCGGCCGGAGAGGAAAAGAAGGGAGGAAGGGCTCACCGGCGCACGGAATAGCGGACGTCCCGTGAGTCTCCGGCGATGGGAAGAGGTGGCCGAGGTTCCCCTCGTCCCTGCGGAGCCGAAGGAGGCGACGGCGCGGGTTGGCAACGACCGGAGCAGCGGGACGGGACGGCTGGAGGCAGTGAACGGCGGTGGTAGAGCTCGGGTCGACGGTGGAAAGGTGGTTGCGGCGATGAAATGGGGAAACGGAGCAGAGGCCGGGGTAGAGCTTGGCACGGCGTTGCCGACGACGCAAACGGCGAGGTGCGGCGACGACTAACGCGGCAGCAGCGGCCGGCTGAAGGCGGCGGCGGCGGGGGAGAGAGGTGGTGCACGAGGCGGCGGTGTTCCAGAGGCGGAGAGGGGAAATGGAGTAGAGGCCGGGCTGCGGCACGGCGCCGCGAAGCCGACAGTGGTGGCGGATTGGCGCGGCGGTGGGTGGAGCGGCGGAATCGGCCGGACGGAGCTCGCCGGAAAGCGGTGGTGCACGGGAGCGGCGTGGGGAGGGCGTTAGGGAGGCGCGGGGAGCTCGGGAAAAATGGGGAAATGGAAGAGGGGAGGCCGAGGATGCTTTTTATAGCCTCAAGAGTCGACGGGGAGGCCGGTTGGCGGCGGATTTGAAGGGAGAAAGGGGCGCCGGCGACGTGGTTGAGTGGGCTCGGGGTGGCGGCGGTTTTCGCGGGGAGAGGTGGGGGAACGAGGAGGACGTGGGCGGCGAGGTCCCACGGACGAGCGCGCGCGCGCGGGGTGGAGGAGGTGGGTGGAAACGGCGGCGTCGTGGGGCGGCTCGGGCGGCCATGGCAGCAGTTGGAGCTGGAGGAAGGGGATGACAGGTGGGGTCCACGGGTCCCACCTGTCGGAGAGAGAGGGAGGGAGAGGCCGGCTGGGGAGGCGGAACGGACTTGAGTGAGAGAGAGAGCCGAGCGGGCCGAGGGAGGACGCCGGCCCGAGAGGGAGAGAAAGGGGGCGCGCGGGCCGCGGGAGAGAATGAAGACTTGGGCCGAAAATGGCCCAAAGAAAGGAAGGGGGGTTTTATTTGTTTTCTTTTTATTTTAATTGATTCAATGATCTTTGTGCTATTAAAACTATTTCTCGAGCTTCGAAAATTCGCGGGAAATTTCAGAGATTATTTTAGGGCACAAAGAATATTACAAAATATTCTCGGCCAGTGATTTTTAAAGGAAATTTTTAATTCCCTCAATAATTCACTTGATTAATTTGCTTTAACTTTTATTTAATTTCTAGAAAATACATTATTAAATGATTTTTAATCCCGAACGAAAATCGGGGCGTTACAGTAGGTTGTGCTTTGTCTCAAAACCTTCAATATATCTTAGAACAAAATGTCATACACTCATCTGCCAAATATGCTTCAGCTATACATCCCTCAGGATGCGCTTTATTACGCACATATGACTTCAACACACTCAAATATCTACATAAACATGGAAATGAGAAAAAAAAGTTAAGAAATATATATTGGATAACAAATTCAATTGTATTTGTAATATAAACATACCTTTCCACAAAGTACATCGATCGGTAACACACAGGACCTCCTATTTCAGCCTCTGTTGCTAAATGAGCAACTAAATGCACCATAACAGTAAAAAATCTAGGAGGAAATATCATCTCCATACGGCATAATGTCATTTTAATTTGTTCATCCAACTTCCGAAGCACATCTATGTATAGGACTTTTGCACTTAATTCTCTAAAATAACCACATAGTTCAAATAATACGGATGTAACATTGTCTGGAAGCACACCTCGCAAAGCAACAGGAAGAAGTTGTTGGATTAGAATATGGTAGTCATGACTTTTAAGTCCTGAAATTTTTGCCTGACCAACATTTACACATCTTGATATGTTTCCTGAGTAGCCATCCGGAACTTTAATATCATGGAGAACTTTGCAAAATTGTTGCTTCTCATTTTTAGACATTGTATAGGTAGCAGGAGGCAAGTAATACTTATTGTTAGCTTTTTTTTTAGGATGCAATCCTAGCCTTATATTCATTTCTTGCAGGTCTAGTCGTGCCTGTAAATTATCCTTTGATTTGCCTTCCAGTCTTAGAAGTGTCCCATATATATTATCACAAACATTCTTCTCTATATGCATTACATCAAGATTGTGGCGTAGTAAATTGGACTCCCAATAAGGCAAAGAAAATAGCCCACTAACACAGTTCCATGTTTTTGACTTCTCAAAATCATTAATTGCCTTTATTTTACTAAGAATTGCAGTTTCAGAAAATGCAATAGGCTCTGGTCTATGTTCTTCAATTCCATCAAAAGAAATTCGATTGTAACGGAACTCATGGTCTAGGGGTAGAAAACGACGATGTCCCATGAAAGAATACTTGCGACCATGTATCAAACGTTTAGAACATGTTTCATCATGACATGTAATACATGCAAATTCACCATTTACGCTATAACCTGCAAAGATCCCAATTCCATGGTAGTCACTGATTGCGAACAATAATATAGCACGGAGTTGAAACATCTCATCTTGGGATGCATCATATGTGGGGGTTCCAACCTTAAACAAATCAATCAACTCTTCATAAACCGGCTCCATAAATACATGAAAATCCTTTCCAGGGTAAGATGGCCCTGGAATTATGAGAGCAAGCATAAGTAAGGATGCTGTCATGCAAAACCATGGAGGAAGGTTATAGGGAACTAAGACGACCGGCCAACAACTGTAGGTCGAACTCATCGTTCCAACTGAATTAAACCCATCACTAGCCATTGCAAACCTGATATTTCGAGAATCTGATGCAAAGGTAGGATATCTAGAATCAATGTCTTTCCAAGCCTTTGAATCAGCTGGATGACGCAATGCATCATCCTTTGTGCGACCCTCATCATGCCACCTCACTGCTGTAGCTGATTCCTTATGCATAAATAACCTCTTAAGCCTTGGCTTAATTGGGAAGTATCGTAAAACTTTTCTTGGGGTTGCCCTTCTTCTTTCCTTCTTTGTTAAAGTAGTTTTATCTTCTTTGTTTTTCCACCTTGAAGTTCCACATTTTGAACAAAAGTCATCATTTGCCTTGTCTTTCCTGTAAAGTTGACAGTTTTTTTGGACAAACATGAATCTTGACATAATTAAGTCCAAGCTTTCCCATTATCTTCCTGGCCTCAACAAATGTTCTAGGTAAACTCTTACCATTTGGAATTGCTTGTTGCAGGATCGCTAGCAAATCATTTAAAGATTTATTACTCCACTTGTTAATGGATTTTATGTAAAACAAGACTACAAGAAACGAAAGCCTTGTAAGTTCACACCCTTCCCATAAAGGTTCATGAGCATCTCGGAGTAAATCATAGAACGCTTTTGTTTCAGAGTCTGGCCCACTGTTAGAAGAAGTTGGTGCATCATAATCATTCACTGGAGGGCTGCTGCCTGTGTTTCCAAAAGCATCTTGAACTAGCTGTTGCATATTATTATCAATTCTATTTTGTGATTTTATTTCACTGTTAGCAGAGATGAATGATGCAGTTTCACCATGACAACCCCAAGGATTATAACCAAGTAACATTCCATTGTACACTAAGGGAGTGTTTGAAGAGAAGGGGATTGAGGAGATTGGGAAGATACGCAAAACGAGGTGAGCCATTAGCTCATGATTAATTGAGTATTAACTATTTTAAATTTCAAAAATGGATTAATATGATTTTTTAAAGCAACTTTCCTATTGAAATTTTTTGCAAAAAACGCACCGTTTAGTAGTTTGAAAAGCGTGCGCGCGGAAAACGAGACACAATCTCTCCTATCTCCACCTAACGAACACTCCCTAAATGATCATACACTTCATCACGCCTTAGTAACCACTTATTAACACATTTCTTGCACGGACACCGGATCTTATCATTAGGATTCTTTTCCCTATATGCAAACTCAAGAAAACCCTCTATTCCAGCAAGGTACTCATCACTTGGTCTAGGGGAAAGCAGTAACTTCTTAATAGCATTTAAATCCATCGGTTTTCTGTGATGGGATAAGAAATATGGTTAGTACATCAGTGTTCCTAATTTGACAACCACCCACTAAATTTTTTTGATATAATTTTAAGTTCAACTCAAAATTAGTCTGTCTACAGAATATATATATGATGTGAGGTTAACCGCACCTGGACTCCTGACGTTGTGATCCAGTACATACGGCGGCTATATTGGACATATTGCGGAGCAGCAGATGGGTAGATCAGGCATCGGTGAAGAGGTTGGGCCTGAAAAAAGCACTCTGGATAAATGAAAGTAATCTGAGGCAACATGAACAGCCACATGATAAGGACATTACATGACAATTGAAAACTGAAAATACAGTTCCACAAGAACAGTTTGCATGTCAATCTTGATTAGGAGCAGAGGAGATAACAGGACCTACAAATATAAATTTTAGAACATTTGTGCACTACAAATATGTCCCTGTGATTAGCTAACTGGAGCTCTGATACTCTAGATATACAGCCTTTACCTACGATCTGAACAAATAAATGCCAGATATAATAGGATGGAAGATAAAACAAAAACGATGAAATATTTCGTTTGCACTGAAACAAACAAGTAATAGATAGAGGTGTGTCTATACAGGTCAAGGATCGAACACCTGGTGTGCATAAAAAACAGAGTGCTCCTAACCTGGCGTAGTTTGCACTTGCAGATGAGAGGTCTTTGGGCACAACCAAAATAGCTGATGAAGATGCAGTAGAGAGAACAGGGAAGATGCCAGCCGCCCTTGGGCAGAGCATCAGCAGGATATGGGGAACGCCGTTCTTGGGAGCGGCTCGATGGAGCAGCTCTGCACGGTGCGGCCTCGGAACCGGTGCAGCGGTGCTGGCGGACAGCGCCTGGTGGACGGCGGCGTAAGGGCTGTGGTGGTGCGGCAGATCAGGGGAATTTTGTTCTGGTTGTTTGCCTACTCAGGTCAAAGAGCGAGATACAAGGAACGAAAGAAAAATCCGTGTGCATATGACAGGGTGGACCTAGCAACATATTAGGATAAATTAGTCTATACTTTTTTAAGTGAAAACTAGAAACATTTGGAACAGCATGAATACTTTAAGAATTTTGTCGGCACATTATAAGTAAATAGTTTAATCCCTGCAAATAAATATATTAATGCTATAAAATTAATACATTATTACAATATCCTATAAATAATCATTATCCCGTGCCGCTTCGCCGCGTCCTCGCCGTCCTCTGCCGCTCCCACCGCGAGCGCCGCGGCGGCCATTCCCGCCATCGTCGCCGTCCTCCGCCGTGGTAGTGGCCGCAGTTGGCGGCGACGATGCGGCTCTCCTCCTCGGCGTCCTCCGCCGCGAACTCCACGGCGGCCGCTCCCGCCGTCCTCACCATCTCCTCCGCCACAATGAGCTCGAGCCCCGGTGACCGACGCCGCCTCGTGCCCCTCTGGGAGAGAAGATAGAGAGAGAGAAGAGAAGAGAGATATGAGAGCTGACATGTGGGCCCAAGGGCATTTTTGACATTTCACGTGATTCTTCTCTCCTCTCCAATCGTAAATTATTATTTTAATCAGCGCAGTGTCCATTGGCAAATTACCACGTTTATGAAGCGTTTTCCCCAAAAGTGAGTTCGGGCGGTGTCCCATAGCTAAAACCACGAAGTCGGAGTGTCCTGTAGCAAAATTTTTGCAAATAGCACATAGCGACTAGGTCGTGAGCTTCGCACACACTATTTGACAACTTCTAGCTTCGAGGCTAAAACACCATTGGGTTTGTTCGGCACGTGGTAAGCATTTTCCCTGGGAGAAACGCCACCAGGGGGGTATTGGATGAATCCCCTCCCATCACCCAATCCCCTCCACCCCAGGGATCTGGTTCCCTTGGTCATTCGGAATGCAAATGGTGGGGAAGGTTAACGTTCACTTCAGACATTAACTCAGGCCAAACAACATTCAACACTGATATTTAAATTTCATATCACTGAAAATACCAAGAAAACTAAACAGATAGTCTTGAAATTTAAAAATAGCATTACCGAAAATTTGAAATATTGTAAATAAAAAACTAAAATTTCTGGAGAAAATAAGAAATTCTGAAGATTGCCTAAAAAGATTATGAAAATTCTGAATACCGCATAGAATGTTCTAAAAATTGCTTGCATCATATCCATTCAGTCACCACAATCAGTCACCCATTCACAATACATGATTTACTCATTTAAACATCATATTCATCACCACAATCAGCTAGGATAAGCCACTGAAAACTAATTACATTCATTTCATACAAACAGAAAGTAAGAGTCCCAAAAATCCAAATTCTCCGTAAGTGCAAGAGCAGAAGGCATTACTGCAAGGCTATCAGTAGCTCCATTACCTGCTGCGAGTGAAAAATGAGTTATCGTCAGTGCTCTGCATTAGGCATTAATCCATGCTATGAATAGAACTATAGTATAAAAAGTAGCAGAATTACAGGGAGGAAATATACATCAGTAGAAGAGCATTTCCTTGAACAATCGACGTCAGAAGGGAACTATTTGTATAGAAATATATATAAATATAAGTAGATCACATTAGCAGTATAGCATCATTAGCAAAATAGGATCAGTGCTCAAGCTTATACTGAGTTCATGGCAAAGCACAAAGAGGCTGAGGGGGGCTCCTGAGTATTTACTCCGTACAGGAAATGACATCGATCTATCTATGACTAGACCTACAGAGATTGATCGAAATTTTTACACATTCCAAGTAGTAGTGCATCCAATTCATCCCAATCCCATGAATTAGCACATAGTAAAAGATGCAGAGCAGGGAAAAGGAAAAGAATCATATCGTCATCCTCTTCCTCCCGCTTCCGACGATTAGCTCTTGAACACATTTTTGTACTACACACAAGAGGAAATAGGAGTATTGTTCATGCATACAGCACTCATCATGACAGATAATGTTTCTTTATTAAAAACAAGGACTTGACAGCTTTGCATAAAAACCATCAACAAATACAAACACTCCATGCTACACCCAGATATAGTCTACTGTCATAGAACTGAATGAAGAAATGCAACCCGGTGACTGATCAAAGATAACACACTGCTTCCAAAAGTACACATTGGACAATGTATAAAGCTGTTCCCTCCTTTGTAGCAAACATTATTACAATTATATTGCAACAGTGAATTAGGAAATTTTCATAAAATCGAGATATCCAATATATTTGATCATAAGTCAATTGTTAATCTAATAAATAAGAGGGCAATGAAATTCTGTAACAAGGAAATTTAGTACTAAATAATACTACTAGTCTGCTCATCCCTGACACAAGCTCTATGAAGAATAATGACCAGCTATTAGCCCAGTGATTTCTTTTTTTTGCTTTAATATGTTGCAAACAGCTATTGTGTTTCCGAAGACCATATTTGACAATAAAATCTCTTAAAAATCGAATAAGAAGCATGGTTGAAGCAAGAAGCGTGTAACGTCTAACAATGAAAGAAATGCCGAGTTCATGGTTCTTGTTGGGGAAGAGACGGTGCCTGGACAGAAGTGTCAACGAATCTTGCATGGATGGAAGGCAGCAAAACGTAAGGTTCTTCATCCACACGAGCAATGATGGAGAAAAATAAGGGACTCACCTTGCCGTGGGGAGAAGAGAAGGCTGCGCCGAGGTCGTGCACCGTGGGAGGAAGGGAGGAGGCGCCGGCACCGGTGAACAAAGGGATGCGGCGCCCGCAGATCCGGTGAGACGGCACGTGCAGATCCGACGTGAGGCGGCGGCGGCGGCGACTTCTGCGGCGACAGGAGGCGGCGGCGACATCTGCGGCGAGAGGAGGCGGCGGCGCGGGCGGATGCGGTGAGAGGCGCCGGCGCCGGCGCCGCGCGACGGGGCGAGGAGAGGCAGCGCCTGCGCCGCTCGAGGCGGCGTGGTGGATTTCCACCAGTCTGGGCAGTGGACCATTATCCCTAGGGTTTGGGGGGTAATGGGCCGGGATATCCACCATACCGGGCCGAGCCGAATGCGTTTTTGGTTAACACAGGGATTTTTTCCCCACGTGGTGGGCTTCCCCGAAGGGGCCGGGGAAAAGGCCGGTATCCTGGCCTTTTACACTGCTGCCGAACGAGGAATTTTTTTTATTTATAATTTTTTTTATTAAAAGTTTTACAAAAATAATTTTCCATTTTGAAAATTGACGGAAGTAGTCGCCTACCGCCCTCAAAATCGCCCTCTCAGAGGGCGGTGAAAATGACGTGGCAGACGGCCGTTCGCTCTCGGGCGACGGCCGTCAACGAAATTTGCAGGCGGCCCCCTTGCCGCCCTCCGCGAGGGCGATTTTGTACTGTGCGGGGGGCCGCCTGCAAATGGGCGGCGAGGGGGGGCATGGAATTTTGCAGGCGGCCCCCTTGCCGCCCTCCGCTAGGGCGATTTTGTACTGTGCGGGGGGCCGCCTGCAAATGGGCGGCGAGGGGGCATGGAATTTTGCAGGCGGCCCCCTTGCCGCCCTCCGCTAGGGCGATTTTGTACTGTGCGGGGGGCCGCCTGCAAATGGGCGGCGAGGGGGCATGGAATTTTGCAGGCGGCCCCCTTGCCGCCCTGGGGGAGGGCGATTTTTGCCTCCCCCCTATAAAGCCCAGTCCCTCCTCTGTGAAATTTCATTATATTGACTAAAAATCCAAAAAAAACGAAAGAGAGAGAGGGGAGGGCAGCAGAAGGGGAGCGGCGAAGCCCTGCTGGTTCGCTCACCTCATCACAGGTATGCTCCCATACATCTTTTGCATTTGTACTAATATGTTATGTTTGAGTATATATGTTGCGTTTTAGTTTTAGTTCCATATATTTTAGCACATCTGTAGCACACAGCACATATGTGTAGATCCAGAGCATAGAATATAAAGTATGAATTGAGACATAGACAGTAGTGTTAATTGTAAGATGTAGTTTAGTTTGATCTGGAGAATGTAACGTACTTTTAGAAATTTAGAGAACAATATTGTAGAGAATGTAACTTAGGGCGTAGTACAGAAATGCGAGGTTAACGCAGTTATTGTTTTCATCAGGTACAATGTCAAGTAAGGTCACATTTCAGATAGTTCACGGTGAAGGAAATATTAGATTTGGTCCAGATGGTGTTGATCTGTCAGATTTTGTAATGACATCTAAGGGCATCGATAGGCCTGCGGAGAGAACATTTCAGTCAATTTATAGTTGGTTGTTGAGAGGATTTAGAATAGACCAAGAAGTCTACACAATGTCAGTATCAGTTGTAGTGAGTCGTGCAACAGAAGGTTATTTTTGGGAACTAATGCCGATGGACAGCACTGCTGCTTGGAGATATTTGTGTGGAAATGGCTTTTGAACGGTCATGGCCCCTCGTTATATTTGTGTCGGTACAAGAGAAAGATATAAATGTTTCAATGCAAACCGAAGATGTAGAGGGTCCTATCAATGCAGGGGATGTTGTTGGACCATCGATGCAAAATGAGGAAAATCAACCAAGGGAGGAGCAGGCCATGGGCATGGCGGATGAGGGGGAGAGAGTCGGTATAATTGTTGATGAAATGGAGAGGAAAGATTCGGATAATGAGGAAGCGGACGACGACGCATCATCCGATGAGGAAGGTGATGTAATGGCCACTGATTGGGCAAATGAGGACTTCTCTGGACTTGTTATATCAGAGGGTGATCATGTACCCTGGGAGTATAAGGAGAACGAGGTAATTGAGGGTGCAAGGTATGCTCATAAGGATGAGATGAAGGAGGCGGTGAAGCATTGGGCAGTTTCCTTGTAGAGAGAGTTTAGGGTGGTCAAGTCAACAAATTATGTGTATGAAGTGAGGTGCATGAAGAAAGATTGTCCGTGGCGTGTCTATGCATATAAGGGTAAATGGAATGATTATTGGAAAGTTAGCATTGTGACCGAGCACAAGTGCTACTTACAAGGGGTGGAGAAGTATCACCGAAACATCACTTCAGCTTTTGTGGCAAGTGAGATGTACAGCAGTGTTGTTGGTAACATTGGCTTTGAACCAAAATCAATTATTAGGCACATCGAGAACAAATTCAAGTACACCATAAGCTATGCAAAGGCCTGGAGAGCCAAACAAAAGATTATTGAGATGAGGTATGGCACATTTGAAGCTTCTTATGATAATTTGCCTCGTTTGTTAGCCACCATTGCCCAGAGGAATAATAATACTTACTATGACCTACATACATTTACATCGGTTGATGATCGAACAAAGAGTGTGCTGCAAAGAGCCTTTTTCTCATTGGGTGCTTGCATCAATGCTTTTGTGCATTGTCGACCTGTTCTATGCATAGATGGAACTTTTATGACAGGTAAATACCGAGGTCAGATATTGACAGCAATTGGGTGTGATGGGAACAACCAGGTTCTACCTATGGCTTTTGCATTTGTAGAGAGTGAGAACACTGAAAGCTGGTACTGGTTCCTAGAGAGAGTGCACATTGCAGTGGTGCGTATGAGGCCCAATGTTTGCCTTATACATGATCGTCATGCGGGTATGTTGCGGGCTATTGACTACTTGCAGAACGGTTGGGATGAGAAGGGACTTCCAGCTAAGTGGCCTGATGTTTGGAGTCGGTGGTGCATGCGTCACATGGGTGCAAATTTCTACAAGCAATTCAAGAACAAGCATCTTATGGAGCTCTTTAAGAGGCTCTGTGCACAGAACCAAGAGAAGAAATTTAATGAGTTGTGGGACAAGTTGGATGAGTTGACAACGAAGCAAACAGATGAGCAATCTCGCAGACCACTAGTTGAAGGTGACGAGCCTCCCATACCTCTTGGTGCATTACATGATGACCCACCAACAATGAGAAGGAGGTCAGGGTCGTCCATCAGAAATTTCACTCAGTGGATTGAGAATGAGCCTAAGGAGAAGTGGTCTCTATTGTTCGACACCGATGGATCTCGGTATGGCATAATGACAACCAATTTGGCAGAGGTGTACAACTGGGTAATGCGAGGAGTTCGGGTACTTCCATTGGTTGCTATTGTTGAATTCATCCTTCACGGCACGCAAGCGTACTTTAGGGATCGATACAAGAAAATTGGTCCGTCCATGGCCGATAACAACATAGTGTTTGGCAACGTAGTGACAAAGTACATGGAAGATAAAATCAAAAAGGCACAGAGACATCGAGTTGTTGCTCAAGGCACACAAGTGCATCGGTATGAAATAATGTGTGTTGATAGGAGCAGGCGTGGTATCTATCGCAAGCAAGCCGTGCAGGAATGTGTCTTGAAGGCGGATGGTGGATGTACCTGCAGTTGTATGAAGCCGAAGCTTCATCACCTTCCTTGCTCACACGTCCTTGCTGCTGCCGGTGATTGTGGCATATCTCCCAATGTGTACGTCTCAAATTATTTCAGGAAAGAAGCAATCTTTCATACATGGAGTGAGGAGATATATGGGTTCGGGATCTCAGGATCTTACACAACGCTGAGTGCCCAAGTTTTTTATATTCCAGATCCATCTAAGTTAAGGGTGAAAAAGGGTCGACGCCAAACTAGACGCATCAGAAATGATATGGATGAGTCAGAAGCAGGTGGGAGGACTTTACGCTGCAGCAAGTGTGATCTGCGCGGCCATACTTACAAGAAATGCCCGAAGAATGCAGAAGTTCCAAGCGGCGCAGATGCTAGTCCATCTGGACAGGCAAGTGATGGTAGGCGACCACCTGGTGAAGGAACAACAAGCAGGCGCGCAAGGCCAAGGCGTCGTCGCGCAGCAGGCGATTCCATGGTGTAACAATGCTTTCGATTTAGGAAATAAAATGCTGTTGTGATGTAATGAGTGTTCGGACTAAATACTTCTATCGTGTAATTTCAATTCAATGTTGTTGTAGTGAGTACCTCCGACTATTGTTGTACTAGTAGTAATGCGAACTATTCGGTGTTGTATCATAATGTTATCGTGATGAGTGTTCGGACTAAACACTTTTGTTTGTTTGTACTCTTGTTTAATATGTGTTAGTAATTCGCTTATGAACATTTATTACTTATGTTGAACTAATTATTTATATGTTTCTGATCAACCTATTTGATGCAGGTATGGCGTACGACACACCGGCGCTGTTGAACCGTGGGATTGACAGGAACCACCGCTCGTTCCTGTCAGCAGTCGAGGGTGCACAGCTCGGCACCTTCCGTCCACGCACGTCGCGCGAGTGGTTGCGTGTCGACCCCCGTCACGTTCCTTGGTACGCGTATGTTCACATTTCAACTCAACTTTGCTTTGTGTTGTACTTATGTTTGAAGTTTGCTCTATACAGGTTGCGTGCGGCAGGCCTTCTACCACTTTGTAGGCTTGTTGAGGCGGCGGCGGACGACCGTGACCCAGCGAAGCGGTGGGATGCAGACCGGTCACTCCTTGCCGCTCTTGTAGACCGCTGGAGACCTGAGACGCACACGTTCCACCTTCCCTGTGGGGAGATGGCTCCGACACTGCAGGACGTGTCGTACCTGCTCGGGCTACCGCTGGCGGGAGCACCAGTTGGTCCCGTGGACGGTGTTTTTGGGTGGAAGGAGGATATCACTGCGCGCTTCGAGCAGGTGATGCGCCTTCCACACCTAGGACCGGCCAACACCCTTCCTCCGTACTCTACAGTCGGGCCTAGCAAGGCTTGGTTGCTCCAGTTCACTGTAAGTAAATAAGTTGTTATTATCATACATGCTTATTTGCGACCGGATGAGTGTTTTGTACTAACATTTCATTCTCAATTGTAGGCGGACCTTCTGCACCCTGACGCTGATGATTACTCGGTCCGACGCTCCCTTGAGGCGTACCTGTTGTGGTTGTTCGGGTGGGTGATGTTCACTAGCACCCACGGGCACGCTGTGGACTTCCGGCTAGTCCACTACGCACGGTCCATCGCGGATGCTCAGCCACAGGACGTGCCGCAGTGGAGCTGGGGTTCTGCCGTGCTAGCAGCCACGTACCGTGCCCTCTGTGAGGCGTGCACGAAGACTGACGCGGGAGCGATCATCGCTGGCTGCCCTATGTTGCTTCAGCTTTGGGCAGCCGAGAGGTTTGCCATAGGTTGACCAGTGGTGGACAGCGCACCCTACGGGGTTGGTCGCAGCGCGCAGTGGCCAGAGGACGGTCCCACGATGGGGACTTACTGGTGTCGACGTGGGGTTAGTGCAACTTCGCTGCGTTATAAGTTTATCAGTCGTCTTCTTTTTTTTTTCTTCACATAACATGTCTAATTCCGATCATGTTTATTGCAGCGTCGTTACGCTCACGTCCAGGTGAGACGTGGTTACCCGGACTTCGTGTTCGAGTTTGACCGTCTCCAGCCGAGCGAGTCATCTGGGAGCCGTACACAGAAGAGGCCGTCGCTGCGAGAGCACCGCTAGGACTTTCGTCCTTGTGCACACACGACCAGGCTTACTGGCTCACCATCCTGCCGATGGTGTTCGACATTTTTGTTGAGCCTCACTGCCCGCAGCGTGTGATGAGACAGTTCGGACTTAGGCAGGTGTTTCCGGGCAACGTGCAGCCGACCGTCCTCCCTGCCGACCACTCGTGAGTTCGGATTGTTCATTTCTAAATTTTTATGATAATTACTTCATCGAGCCATATAATTTACCTCTCTTCACAGGTTGACTCGACGGGGACAGCTAGCAGGCGCACTTTGGGCTCCACGTGTACAGCAGTACGTTGACGACTGGGTGTTAGCTACAGAGGAGGTGATCAACGAGCTCTTCCCACACACGGAGGAGAACTACCGTGACTACCTTCGCTGGTACCTTCCTCGCACTCGTGCGCGTGTGACCTTCACTCCAGACGCCCCAGAGCCGCACGTTGCCGCTGTCACGGACGCGTATCCCAAGCACCGTGACCGAGACTACTTCGTGGCGGTACGTCCAATTTGTATTACTTCTTACAATTATTTCATTTATCTTGCATAATATAGGACAACTACTGAATTTTTTATTTCCATCTTGCATAGGCTGATGCCGCACGGGATATCAGTGCCGATATCACCGCAGTCCAAGTGAGGTTGAACAGAGGTTTGCACTTGACTGACGTTGAGCAGAGGGTGACCTTCGACTGGATGCAGGAGAAGATGCGTGCGGTCATGCGCGTCTTCTCCTGTCGCAGCGCCGTGGACGTCGTACCTCCAGCTGGTCCGGTACAACCACGGCCTCGCGCGCCTACCGTCGGAGCAGGACCTCGACCTACGGCACCTGTTTCGCACGGTACTGCTCAGCCCAGAGGTTTCTTAAGTTTTGTTTCTGTTTTTCTACGAAAACATCACCCCGTCGTAACTTGATGTTCCATCCTCGCAGGACCTCGTTTGCCTTCGAGCGCCCCTAGCTTCGGAGCAGTGCGACCTACAGCACCGGTTTTGCACGGTACAGTTCAGCCCAGATATTACTTCATTTTTGTTTCAGCTTTTGCACGAATATGTCACCATGTTTTAACTGCACGTTTCCTCATCGCAGGACCTCGTCTGCCTTCGAGCGCGTTCGCAGGCACGACCGGCGCTTCCGCGAGCTCCGCAAGGGCGTTCGCCACCTCTTCGGGCGCGTTCGCCAGCTCTTCCTCTCACGGAGCGTCGATCCCTCGCCCACACAGTACTTTACTTTTTATTACTACTGTTAAATACTTGTACGAAACTGATGGTCCTTGTCCAGCAGGATTTGCAGCCGGGATCTTCGGTACTGGGGCCTCTTCGTCTCACGCCAGTAGGACTGGTCCTACTAGCCAGTTCTACGACGACGACTTGCACGGTGCACACCACCACGACGTACTAGGCTCCTCTCAGCTTGGAGGAGCTCCAGAGGCGCACACTCAGGAGCAGCCAGAGGTCACACCTGTACAGGCAGGACGGGTTGGCCGTGCCGTACCCCCGGACCGACTCACGTACTCCCAGGGGCACATTAGGGCGCAGGGTAGGAGGGACAGGGGTAAGAGGCCTCGTCAGTAGTGTTCTACCTCTTCAGTCCTTATGTGACCGTTTCTTTTGGCTTACAAACTTGTAAAGCAGTACTACTTTTGCTATTACTACTGCAGTACTACTTGTGTTTGTCTCGTCTACATAGTTCTTTTCATTCATATGGTGCTAGAACAACTTATGCTCACGACAACACACTTTCGGCGCTTCACGGTAGTGTCAGATCCAGTAGCGCGCACAGTCCACAACAGCACACATGAAAAGCGGCAGCTCGAGTTATCACTATCAACTTTCGGCGCTGCCTGTTGACATAAAGTGAATCACGCCCACGCGTGATCGTCTTGTCACATCTAATGAATAATGTATCTCATTGAGTTCACATATATTGCAGTGAAAACGACGCTATATAATTGACAATCTGAAGGCAACCTCTTCATATCTTCTTTCCCACTAGCACACCACACACGAAAATGGAAGCCTATTCATTGGTAATACGTAATCTAGATTTGAGATTATGTAGAACATTCTTCACTACAATTTTACATTTTGGCAGCAAACCAAATATGATCAAATGCAATTTTACCTTACCAAATATTTGGTAGTGCCAAAACTTGCTTATATTTTGGCACTAACAAAATATTTGTACGGTAACAATCCAAATATGCCCTAAAAAATAATAAAATTATATTTTACCAGTCTTGGAGATTTTAATCTTGTATAGTTTTCAATATAAAAAGATTTGATAACTATTGATATTTATACAAAAATATAGAGCACAGTATAAAATCGCCCTCCCCCAGGGCGGCAAGGGGGCCGCCTGCAAAATTCCATGCCCCCTCGCCGCCCATTTGCAGGCGGCCCCCCGCATAGTACAAAATCGACCTAGCGGAGGGCGGCAAAGGGGCCGCCTGCAAAATTCCATGCCCCCCCTCGCCGCCCATTTGCAGGCGGCCCCCCGCACAATATAAAATCGCCCTAGCGGAGGGCGGCAAGGGGGCCGCCTGCAAATTTCGTTGACGGCCGTCGCCCGAGAGCGAACGGCCGGCTGCCACGTCATTTTCGCCGCCCTCTGGGAGGGCGATTTTTAAAAATCGCCCTCCCAGAGGGCGGTAGGCGACTACTTCCGTCAATTTTCAAAATGAAAAATTATTTTTGTAAAACTTTTAATAAAAAAAATTATAAATAAAAAAAATTCGCCGAACGAGCCCTATGGGGGTTTGAAAAGCAAGTGTGGCCTTAGACGACTTAGAGAAGTGCAATGTATATTGCCACCGATATTATTATAGCATCTTTATTTAAAAAAACCGTGAGTTGTCAAAGTTTTAATATGAATAGTGTCCAGAAATAGAGGAAGTAAAGTTAAAAGAGAAAAAAGTCATGATACGTGTACATAAGAGAATACAGGAAAAATCGATGGAATGAAAGTTAAGGGAAATTTTTTGATGGTACTGTGGATATTATGGGTACCCCATACCCATACGGCATGGTTATCCGACTAGTCATAGGGGATAACTTATATCTATGGAATATGTAATAGATCATGACTCGGGTATTACGTTTCCTTATATATTACGGAACGGCCTAAAGTCCTGGTTTGATAATATTGTAAAGTAGATTTAGGAAACCGATACCGTATTGGTTAAGGTTTCTATCTTGTAATCCTGCCCCCCACCCTATATAAGGTGGGCAGGAGGCCCTCTAGGGGGCATGATGACATAACCTGATCGTCAGATCAATACACACCCGGCGGATTTAAATCCCCAAACAGGAGTAGGGTATTACCTCTCATTGAGAGGGCCTGAACCTGTCTAAATCCTTTGTCTCCGCATCCATCCACTTTTAGGTCTCGTGCGCTACCCCCTTTTATTATTGCCGAATCCATGTTTCGACAGTTGGCGCGCCAGGTAGGGGTTGCGTCGAGTTTCCTATCAACGAGCGCGATGGAATCAATTTCATGAGTCGCCGACTTCGCTTTCGCTTTGGAAGTTTTCACTTCCTTTCCGTCGACCGCTTCTTCAAGCTCCTCTTCTCTGACTTGATCCAAATCAGTCAGGGGGAAACTCAATCTGATTTTTATCATTATTTATCATATTGATTTTTAATCTCAGATTAATTTCTTGCTATTTTTTGTTGTTGTTCGCATATAACTACGCGGCACTATTGAGGCGATTGATGCTGGTCATGGACTCGAGGCGTCTCAGCTTTCCGGTCGATCGGCCGCGAGTCCACTCCGCCGGCTTGTCCTCGCCACCGCCATTGCTGATAGCAACAACGACTTCACCGCCGGCCTGCCTCCGTCGCCGCCGACTGGTGTCATCGCCTATACGGTTGGTCGGTCACACCACCGTTCATGGGCGTTCATGTCTTCACCGACCGGCTGGCCTTCGCCGCCGCCGACTGGTGTTTCCGCCTGCACGGCTGGCCTATTATGCCGCCGCTGTTGGGCGTCTACGACTTCACCACCGGCCTGCCTCCGTCGCCGCCGACTGGTGTCCCCGCCTATACGGTCGGTTGGTCACACCACCGTTGATGGGCATCGTCATCTACACCGCCGGCCTGCCTCCGTCGCCGCCGACTGGTGTCCCCGCCTATACGGTCGGTTGGTCACACCACCGTTGATGGGCATCGTCATCTACACCGCCGGCCTGCCTCCGTCGCCGCCGAGTGGTGCCTCCGCCTACACGGCTGGCCTATTATGCCGCCACTGTTGGGCGTCTACGACTTCACCGCCGGCCTGCTTCCGTCGCCGCCGATTGGTGCCTCCGCCTACACGGCTGGCCTATTATGCCGCCGCTGTTGGGTGTCTACGACTTCACCGCCGGCCTGCTTCCGTCGCCGCCGATTGGTGCCTCCGCCTACACGGCTGGCCTATTATGCCGCCGCTGTTGGGCGTCTACGACTTCACCGCCGGCCTGCCTCCGTCGCCGCCGAGTGGTGCCTCCGCCTACACGGCTGGCCTATTATGCCGCCGCTGTTGGGCGTCTACGACTTCACCGCCGGCCTGCCTCCGTCGCCGCCGAGTGGTGCCTCCGCCTACACGGCTGGCCTATTATGCCGCCGCTGTTGGGCGTCTACGACTTCACCGCCGGCCTGCCTCCGTCGCCGCCGAGTGGTGCCTCCGCCTACACGGCTGGCCTATTATGCCGCCGCTGTTGGGCGTCTACGACTTCACCGCCGGCCTGCCTCCGTCGCCGCCGAGTGGTGCCTCCGCCTACACGGCTGGCCTATTATGCCGCCGCTGTTGGGCGTCTACGACTTCACCGCCGGCCTGCCTCCGTCGCCGCCGACTGGTGGCCTCCGCCTACACGGCTGGCCTATTATGCCGCCGCTGTTGGGCGTCTACGACTTCACCGCCGGCCTGCCTCCGTCGCCGCCGAGTGGTGCCTCCGCCTACACGGCTGGCCTATTATGCCGCCGCTGTTGGGCGTCTACGACTTCACCGCCGGCCTGCCTCCGTCGCCGCCGATTGGTGCCTCCGCCTACACGGCTGGCCTATTATGCCGCCGCTGTTGGGCGTCTACGACTTCACCGCCGGCCTGCCTCCGTCGCCGCCGAGTGGTGCCTCCGCCTACACGGCTGGCCTATTATGCCGCCGCTGTTGGGCGTCTACGACTTCACCGCCGGCCTGCCTCCGTCGCCGCCGAGTGGTGCCTCCGCCTACACGGCTGGCCTATTATGCCGCCGCTGTTGGGCGTCTACGACTTCACCGCCGGCCTGCCTCCGTCGCCGCCGAGTGGTGCCTCCGCCTACACGGCTGGCCTATTATGCCGCCGCTGTTGGGCGTCTACGACTTCACCGCCGGCCTGCCTCCGTCGCCGCCGAGTGGTGCCTCCGCCTACACGGCTGGCCTATTATGCCGCCGCTGTTGGGCGTCTACGACTTCACCGCCGGCCTGCCTCCGTCGCCGCCGAGTGGTGCCTCCGCCTACACGGCTGGCCTATTATGCCGCCGCTGTTGGGCGTCTACGACTTCACCGCCGGCCTGCCTCCGTCGCCGCCGACTGGTGTCCTCGCCTACACGGCTGGCCTATTATGCCGCCGCTGTTGGGCGTCTACGACTTCACCGCCGGCCTGCCTCCGTCGCCGCCGACTGGTGTCCTCGCCTACACGGCTGGCCTATTATGCCGCCGCTGTTGGGCGTCTACGACTTCACCGCCGGCCTGCCTCCGTCGCCGCCGATTGGTGCCTCCGCCTACACGGCTGGCCTATTATGCCGCCGCTGTTGGGCGTGTACGACTTCACCGCCGGCCTGCCTCCGTCGCCGCCGAGTGGTGCCTCCGCCTACACGGCTGGCCTATTATGCCGCCGCTGTTGGGCGTCTACGACTTCACCGCCGGCCTGCCTCCGTCGCCGCCGACTGGTGTCCTCGCCTACACGGCTGGCCTATTATGCCGCCGCTGTTGGGCGTCTACGACTTCACCGCCGGCCTGCCTCCGTCGCCGCCGATTGGTGCCTCCGCCTACACGGCTGGCCTATTATGCCGCCGCTGTTGGGCGTCTACGACTTCACCGCCGGCCTGCCTCCGTCGCCGCCGAGTGGTGCCTCCGCCTACACGGCTGGCCTATTATGCCGCCGTTGTTGGATGTCTACATCCTCACCGTTGGCTCACCTTCGCTGCCGTCGACTGGTGTTTCCGCTTACACGACTGACCTATTATGCCGCCATTAGCGGGCATCTTCGCTTTCACCGTCGACCGCCTTCGTCGCCGCCGACTGGTGTCTTCATTGTTATTGATGGACGACTTTGTTCCCACATTGGCCACTTCTGCCATCACCAAGGGGAATATTACAAAGCTAAGTCATCATTTATTTTATTCTTTATATGATATTTTTCCTTTTCCTCTGCCTCACTACACCAATTGGTCTTCCATTGAGTAGTGAGTCGGGGGCTACAGATGTTATATCATATTTTTTATAATATTTATCTTGATTGCTTGCGACATAATCTGAGTACAAAAGTACCTATCGAGTTATGGAGTTCTATCTTCCTATGCTTTCCGTTTGGTGTGCCAATGGATGGTTGCCTTTGGGCCGATTCCTAGCACCCGGGGGCTCGATTGGATGGACCGAGTAACGCAAGGTGCTAAGTATTATTCGGAATAAATCAAAAGCATAGAGATAAGATAAATTTATTTTCTGCTCTTAATAATTGCAAAAGTACCCGAGTAGTAAATTCTGATTCGTGAAACTTTGTTCCATTAATGGCGAACTCATGTCACTCGTATGCATGTCTGGGAAGTGCCTAGGCCGACTCCCGGTGCTTGGGGGCTATGACTAGTCGGACAGAGCGTTTAAACGTAATGAATCATCTGCTCGGGGAAATCAAAATTGACAAGAGGAGAAATACATATTTATAAATATTTTAAAATACTTGATTTTTTCTCGAGTATTATATTTATATCAGATACTACTCATCCTATATGTTTGTTCTGCAGGATCCAGATCCAGATATGCATAAAAGGGATTCATGGCTTTAAGCTTATCTCTTACGCTCCAGGAATGGATCAGTCAGAACATCACCACCGGCTCGCCTCGACCGCCGCCGACTGGTGTTTCCTCCTGCACGGCTGGCCTATTATGCCGCCGTTGTTGGGCGTCTACGTCTTCACCGACCGGCTTGCCTTCGCCGCCGCCGACTGGTGTTTCCGCCTGCACGGCTGGCCTATTACGCCGCCGTTGTTGGGCGTCTACGTCTTCACCGACCGGCCGCCTCGACCGCCGCCGACTGGTGTTTCCGCCTGCACGGCTGGCCTTTATGCCGCCGTTGTTGGGCGTCTACGTCTTCACCGACCGGCCGCCTCGACCGCCGCCGACTGGTGCTTCCGCCTGCACGGCTGGCCTTTACGCCGCCGTTGTTGGGCGTCTACGTCTTCACCGACCGGCCGCCTCGACCGCCGCCGACTGGTGTTTCCGCCTGCACGGCTGGCCTTTATGCCGCCGTTGTTGGGCGTCTACGTCTTCACCGACCGGCCGCCTCGACCGCCGCCGACTGGTGTTTCCGCCTGCACGGCTGGCCTTTATGCCGCCGTTGATTGGGCGTCTACGTCTTCACCGACCGGCCGCCTCGTCCGCCGCCGACTGGTGCTTCCGCCTGCACGGCTGGCCTTTACGCCGCCGTTGTTGGGCGTCTACGTCTTCACCGACCGGCTTGCCTTCGCCGCCGCCGACTGGTGTTTCCGCCTGCACGGCTGGCCTATTACGCCGCCGTTGTTGGGCGTCTACGTCTTCACCGACCGGCCGCCTCGACCGCCGCCGACTGGTGTTTCCGCCTGCACGGCTGGCCTTTATGCCGCCGTTGATTGGGCGTCTACGTCTTCACCGACCGGCTTGCCTTCGTCGCCGCCGACTGTTGTTTCCGCCTGCACGGCTGGCCTTTATGCCGCCGCTGTTGGGCGTTTACGTCTTCACCGACCGGCTTGCCTTCGCCGCCGCCGACTGGTGTTTCCGCCTGCACGGCTGGCCTTTATGCCGCCGCTGTTGGGCGTCTACGTCTTCACCGACCGGCCGCCTCGACCGCCGCCGACTGGTGTTTCCGCCTGCACGGCTGGCCTATTATGCTGCCGTTGTTGGGCGTCTACATCTTCACCGACCGGCCGCCTCGTCCGCCGCCGACTGGTGCTTCCGCCTGCACGGCTGACTTATTATGCCGCCGTTGTTGGGCGTCTACGTCTTCACCGACCGGCCGCCTCGACCGCTGCCGACTGGTGTTTCCGCCTGCACGGCTGGCCTTTATGCCGCCGTTGTTGGGCGTCTACGTCTTCACCGACCGGCCGCCTCGTCCGCCGCCGACTGGTGCTTCCGCCTGCACGGCTGACTTATTATGCTGCCGTTGTTGGGCGTCTACGTCTTCACCGATCGGCTTGCCTTCGCCGCCGCCGACTGGTGTTTCCGCCTGCACGGCTGGCCTATTATGACCGGCCGCCGCATCCGCCGCTGACTGGTGTCACCGCCTGCACGGCTGGCTTGTTATAACGCCAACTGATGCTATCTTCTTCACGGCTGGCTACATCGCTGTCACTACTAATAGGCATTAGTATCTTCAACACAAGCTGCCTACGTTTGCCATGGCTGCCGACTGGTTTCTTCACTTCCATGGCTGCATGATTCTGCCAGTGTTGATTGGCCTTACCATCTTCATCGCCGGTCGTCTCGTCTGCTGATGACTAGTGCCCTCGCCTCTACATCTGGTTTATACAGCTACCACTACTGATGGACATCATCGTCTTCCGCCGCCAACTCGTGTTATGCCGCCGCCGACTGGTGCTTTTATCTTCACAACTGCGCGTCTTCACTACCGGTTCACTTCATCACGGCAACACAACTTTGTCATCATGGTGGAGCGACTTCATCTTTATTATCTTCGGAACCAGCAAACTCTATTGCTGCTACTTCACAAGTTTTGCTACATCACCAACCATGACGTTGTTGTGAATCTCGACATCTCGGCATGCGATGCCGTGTTATTTTACTACAACAAGTGGCTCTCCAATATTCAGGATTTCTACTTGGACATCTTCAACACATATCTTCAATCAAGCAATGACTACTCGACGACAAGAAGCTATAATTCTCGACTCTATGTTCAGTTGTTTCCCAACTAACCAAAGAGTCGGGGGCTACACAAATATAAGGCTCAAAATTTGACAAATTTTATGTCAAGCTGAAGCAATCAATTAATCAGCCAACAAGTCAACTCTGGGAGTCATCAATTTTGTCTTCGCTTCAGAGCAGTAGGTCAAGATTAAATTTACATGTCTGGGAGTTTGGAGTCATCAACCAATCAACTCATATCAGATTCAATGAGTTGAACAACAGCATATACTTTCCTCCAAGTGAAGCATCTACAACAGTTTGATGGATTATTGTCACTGACATCATCACCAGCACATCTGCTTCATCAGCTCTGACATTCCGCCGTTGCTAATGGATGACTAAGACTTTGCCAACTTGCTATTCCGCCTTCACGGTTGACCTACTATGCAAACGCTGATGAGCGTCTTCGTCATTATCATCGGCTATTACACCGCTATTGACTGGATCACCGACATCGTCATCTTCATCAACATCCTGTCAAACCTCTTTATCATAGCTTACTCTACTGCTATTGATAGGCAACTTCGTCATCATGTTTGATCATCTGTTGATGCTTATCATCATTGCTGTCGGTTACGTTTGTCGTCGCCGACTATTTTCCTCATCTTCATGATTGGTGGATTTCGTCATCGCCTTTGATCTGCCTTGTCTGTCACCGACTGATTATTTCGCTGCCATGGCTACACAACTTTATCGCTGGGCGCCTTCATCTTCATTGATGGCTGACCTGACTGTTGCCGACTGGTTTCTTCGCCTCCACGGCTGTGCAACTTCATCACTTTTGATTGGTATCATTATCTTCACTACCACCAATATTTTTGCCACCTCTGGTGGGCAATATTATCTCTATGTTGGTCGTCTTGTCTCTATGCCAACTGTGTCAGCTACCATCAATGGACAATTTTGACTATGACAGAAGAACAAGCTATATGCTCAGGGGCTCATCAACTCAAGCGTGAGGATTATATCTCCAATTTGGACTTGTTCCGGATACATTCCACATGGATTCATAGTCATGAGTTTATTTTCTATGCTCAAAGACTGGACCAATTATTATTCTCCGTAAGGGCTATCAACCGAATACTTGCGCCAGTCGGGATTCAATTATTATATTTATTTTGGAGTATCCCATAAGGGATAATCATTCCGATCAGAAGCTATTCATATGAGCTACACTTGGTCTATATTACCCGGAAGATTTATTACTCGGGAGCATGTTACATGCGTCATCCTTTAAAGGGTGTCGAAGGCATATTTTTTGGCCTAGGCCTAATATGTCTGCAGCCCATATTTTCAGGTGTGGCCTGTCACGTTCTTTTAGGGACTTAGGCACTTTTTGCTTAGGCCAAAGTGCGCGTGATCAAGTGCCCAATACCTTAAAATCCTTTTATACCGCAGTTACTTAACTTTTTAGGAGTTGGTACAATGCATCTTAAAAGGTGTCAAACAGTAAAGCTTTATATAGCTGTCCCGCTGACTTTTTTATATAGTCAAGGTGCTGTTTGGGTTTATCAAGCAATTGATTGGATACAATATCATTGCTTTTTGCCACGTAAGTGTGCATTTTTATTGACCAATATTATGGCTTAGGCTGATTATATATTGTGGTCATTTTCTAGGCGGTTGGTAAATCCTTTATGAGTTTATTTACTCGGATGTTATACCACATATGCCATATATTTCCAGGTGTGGTGAAACCATGTGTCTTTTAGGGACTTAAGCACATCTGTTAAAGCAGTGTGCGCATGGCGTATGCCCAATACTTTGGAAATTTCTTTATTCACAGCATTCAAGCTTCTTTATAGCTATTTTGCTATATCACTCATCATATTTTACAAAGCAGTTGGTATATCACCCAGATCATGTTATTTGGAGGATTCACACCGCATATGCTATATATTGATATCAAGTCACTTGGTTGATTACGATTATCAAAACCACTCGGTTGGTTGGATTATTTATTCCTTGACTATATGCTTGGTTTGTTCAATTAACCACATTGTCGGGGGCTACACCTATTAGGTGCATCTAGTCGGTGCACCTGACTTTATTTTCCAGCCCTCCACAGTCTTCAGATTTGGTAAAAGTACTCGGGAGACCATGACAAAGATGATTGAAGCACTCGGCTTTGGAGTAATCTGGTTCGAGAGAAGATTATCTTTTTGACTGCGAAGGTCTCAGGGGCTACTGTGGATATTATGGGTACCCCATACCCATACGGCATGGTTATCCGACTAGTCATAGGGGATAACTTATATCTATGGAATATGTAATAGATCATGACTCGGGTATTACGTTTCCTTATATATTACGGAACGGCCTAAAGTCCTGGTTTGATAATATTGTAAAGTAGATTTAGGAAACCGATACCGTATTGGTTAAGGTTTCTATCTTGTAATCCTGCCCCCCACCCTATATAAGGTGGGCAGGAGGCCCTCTAGGGGGCATGATGACATAACCTGATCGTCAGATCAATACACACCCGGCGGATTTAAATCCCCAAACAGGAGTAGGGTATTACCTCTCATTGAGAGGGCCTGAACCTGTCTAAATCCTTTGTCTCCGCATCCATCCACTTTTAGGTCTCGTGCGCTACCCCCTTTTATTATTGCCGAATCCATGTTTCGACAGGTACAAAATTAAAGTAGTATAATTCATAGTTGTAGAAAACCATCTTTTTGTTTAAAAAGAATGCAGTTTCAATTTTTTAGAGGGTTCTATTTTTTTCCAGGAGGGAGCGTCCTCCTGTTATGAAATATTTGGGTGATCTCATCCATATATTTGGATAGAGCAGCAACCAATTCAGGGACACGACGGTTGGTTGTGCCCCACACCTCTTCTCGCCTCACGGCAATTCTAGCAACGGACGCGATGGTTCCCAAACCATCGCGCCTTCGGTTGCCGCCTTTCTCCCTCCTATATATTGTAACACTGTTATCAATAAAGGATCCGCTCATTCATTCCCTTAATCTCTCGCTCTCGCTCAATCTCTCTCGCTACAATCAATCTTATTTACAATACGTTATCAGCACTTTTCGCTCTCGCGAAGGAGATCGCGAAGTGAAAGAAGGAAACATCACTTTTTGATCTACAGAAAAAGCGAACAGGAAAAACAGAAGGTACGATGCCTACCTTTCATTGAATCATGGATGCCGTTCTTGGCCTCCCTCGACATCAGCGCGCACGCCGGCTCCGCCATCTTCTTCGCCGACCGATGAGGAGGACACTCCGGGGATCCCGCAGAGGCAGGGCTAGGGTTGGTGGCCGCCGCCACTACCCTCGCCGCCGTGTGACTGCAACTCCGGTTGTGGTTCCCCCACCCGTCCCTGTCGCGCCTCCTCCTCCGCCTCCGGTTGCCGAAGCACCTCGCCGGATCCTTGTGCAGGGGGTGCAGTACTGCGCCCACCACGGATGGACGGCAGTGGTGACACTGCCCGGCGAGCCATGCGATCTTCCCCCGGAGATGGAGTCGCTGCCGCCACCATCAACCGCTCCTTCACCATCTCCACCGACACCAAGCCGACGCCGACGCCGTTCCCCCACTCCCGCGCCACCGGGGTCCGGCCGGACCGGTACCCTGGCTGCGCGCACGGGGGAGCCGCCCTTCTTCAACCCGTCCTCGTCTCGTCATCACGCTGGTGAAGCCGCCGCTCGCCGTCCCGGCCTCCGCCACACCTTCATCGCCGTTCCCCATGGCTCTCCTAGCCGTACACTCCCTAACGGGGTGCCGGGGAATGGCGTCCGGGCTCGGCCGGCTTCCGACTCCGACGAGGATCGGGAGCCGTTGGCCTAATCCGGCCGGCCAACCGCCGGCGGACGGAGGGGCGGCCGAGGCGGCAGTGGTGGTGGATGGCGACGGCGGTGGGCGGCGGATGGTGGATGGCGACGGCGGGGGGCGGCGGATGGTGGATGTAGGCGATGGCGGCGGCTGAAGGGAGGTGGCGAAGTGTGGCGGTGGTGGAAATGGAGGCAGCGGCGGTGTCGGCGGTGTCGGCGGCGCACCTCGGCGCTCCCTCGGCGGCGTCGGCGGCGTCCCCCACGGCGACGTTGGCGGCGGTGGGCGGCGAACAGGGCGGCGGCGTGGGCAGCGGAAAGGGCGGCAGCGGCGGCGAAATCGTGGGGGCGGTTAGGGTTAACCCTAACCCCCCCTCCCCCGACGCCCCACCCCGTGCCCCTTTACTGCCGGGCCGGATGGGCCGGCCCACCGCCCCCCTAGCCTGCCGGCCTGTGCCACACGGTGGTGGGCCGAATTCTTTAGATTTCGGCGCACTACCTAATTTACCATTTAAATTTAGTTTTAATTTTAATTTAGCAGCAATTTTCATCTAAGTCCCTGTGTTTTATTTAATTTAGTACAAGCAGTTCATCAGTTGTACAACTTACTATGTAATGGTCCTGTAGACCACTGATGTTATATGTTACTTAACATAGGTGTTTATTTAAATACCCTGCTTCACTAAATTTATTTGTTGTCTTAATAACATGCCTCTTGCATATTATTTCAAGACACACTCTACTTTCTCGCTTTATTAATTTACAAAATTCTATAAATTTTGTACTTTGATTTAGCAAATTCTCTTAATTATGTACAACATGATTAATGGAGGATTTAATGAATGTTCCACTTCACATTTTGACTTGGAAATTAATCACATGTTGATGGAGTCCTACACTTTGGTCATCACGACCATAACTTAGGCCGCGAGTATCTCGCCTATCATCAAGTGGTCTACATTTTGAGATGATTACCCGATGGAGTCCTACAAATTGGCCGCACTGGTCATAACCTAGGCAGCGAGCATCTCGCCCATCTCACAGAGGTCTACATCTTATGATGATTACCCACATGTGTTACTTTCCGAGAATATGTTTTGAAAAATGAGATTATTTGAAATATGGTTGAGCACAAGGTAGTGGAGTTCTAAACATTGGCTGCGGTATATTCACCAGAATATATTTGCCTGGAGACCGTGTTTTAGGCAGCAAGTATAACTTGCCCACTATTAAGGGATCTACTCCACTGTTTAATTACTTGGAGATTATCCACATTGTGCCACCTAATTTCGAATTCTAACTCAAATTGTCAGGTCTATTACCTACATCTTTTCGAAACATTACAAAATATGAAGTCTTACATTTCGCATTAAGATTACAACCTTAATATCATGTTTTTATTAATTTACCTCTGTAAATTAATAATGTTAACCATGATTGTAGGGACATGGCAACAAAAGAGTTCGACGAACTCGCCCTCGATGGGACTAACTATCCCATCTGGGCTTTCGATATCAAAATAAATTTTGCCTCTCGGGGGATTTTAAATACAATTGAGGAACCCAATGATGGGGACCCGCCAATTGAGAACAGGAAGTTAAATACAACCCTTTTTCTTTTGAGGCTCTACATTCACAAGGATCTCAAACATGAATACATGTTAGAGACGAGCCCTCTCAACCTTTGGAAAGCTCTAAAAGAGCGTTATGATCAGCAAAAGGAACTCTCATTTGGCCTGAGGCTAATTATGAGTGGGTTCATTTACGCCTACAGGACTGTAAAACTGTGGCAGAATACAACCATGCTGTTCATAACATTTGCTCCAGGTTGAAGTTTTGCGAACAAGAGCCAACGGAGGCAGAGAAGATAGAGAAAACTCTATCAACTATGCTTCCGGAGGACAGGATACTTACTCAACAGTATCGCGCTAACAATTTCCAGAAACATTCTCTGCTTATACATACATTGACTCAGGCAGAAAGACACCATGAGCTTTCTTTAAAGAATGCCCAATAGCGCCCCCCGGGCTCTGCTCCACTACCTGAGGTGCACTTCAATGTACATAATAATGCTGAGAATAAGAAAGGATTCAAGGGAAATTCTTCGAATAATCCTAAGAATCTGACTGGAAAGCGCAAACGCAACAACAACAGGCGCAAATTCAAGGGTCGAAAGAAAGGAAAAGGGAAGGGTAAGGCACCACAACCTCGTAGCAATGGAAACAAGCATTGCAACAGGTGTGGATCTGACACTCATGTCGCTAAAGACTGCCGCATCCCGAAATATCTTGTTCTCTTGTACCAAAAATCCCTCAAAGACAAAAAATCTTCTGAGAACCCAAGATTTGAAGCCCACTTCAATCTTACACATGAAGAGCTCCCTGAGGTTGCAAGTTCTCACCAGGCTCCTGTTGAACCAAAGAGCAACCTCAATGTTCTCCCAGAAGATGTCGCTCCACTCTTTGCGATGGACGATATGTTCATCGAATACTGCTCAACGGACCCACTTGGAGATTTGCAATAATCTCGGTGCGTCCCACTTGGAGATGAAGCTGCTCTTATCTCAGTGTGCTTGAAACAGTATATTGATATCCTATAAGTTTGCCAAACAGTATTGGTTGTAATAAGTAGATAAGTACGAACTCCCTTATATTGTAAAGTTGTATGGCTTGCTAGTCATTAGAGTATGTACTTTTAACATATGTAAACGTCATACTATGTATTTGATGTTTTAATTATTGTATGTATGTATATATATTGGATAAAGAATTCTTAATCAAGCAATTCTTCTTTCATTATAGATGTCTAAGGATATCGCTCCGATTGGAGAGGAATTATGTCTTGTGGACAGTGGTACCACAAACTCTATACTTAGGGAGATCAAATATTTTCAAACTCTCAAAAAGAGAGAAGGCAAAGTTTTGACTATCGCTGGGCGCGATACTGTGATAGTTGGCTCCGGACGAGCAATTATTACACTCCCAATGGGTACACAAATTATAATCGAGGATGCTTTATTGTATCCTGATTCAACCCGTACCCTACTAAGTTATAGAGATATCCATCAAAATGGGTTTCACATTGAAACCCATATGGATAATCGAGAAGAATTTCTTCTCTTAACCAAACAAAACGGATATGGCAAATGCATTTGCGAGAAAATTCCATCTCTCAAATCGGGATTGTACTATACATACATTAAACCCATTGCACATGTTGCGTATAAAGTAATTTTTCAAAATGTTGATGCATTCCACACTTGGCATGATCGACTTGGGCACCCCGGTATCGGGATGATGAGAAAAATTATTGGCAACTCTATTGGTCATCATTTGATCACTGACAAATTTTCCAAATCCTCTGATTTTGTATGCACTGCATGTGCTACTGGGAAACTGATTTTGAGACCATCTTATCTCAAAATCAGAGCCGAACCACTTAAATTCCTTGAACGCATTCAAGGAGATAAATGTGGCCCTATTGTGCCAAGATATGGACCGTTCAGGTACTTTATGGTTTTGATTGACGCATCTACTAGATGGTCTCATGTGTGTCTTCTATCGACACGAAACCATGCCTTTGCCAAATTAATGTCTCAAATTATAAGGCTGAAGGCAAATTACCCTGAACATAGGATTCAATCAATCCGTATAGACAACGCTGCCGAATTTACATCTCATGCTTTCGATGATTATTGTATGGCATTGGGAATTCAGGTTCAGCACTCTGTTCCATATGTCCACACACAAAATGGTTTGTCTGAATCATTGATCAAAAGAATTAAGCTTATTGCTCGACCATTATTGATGAATTGCAAATTACCTTCGTCGTGTTAGGGTCATGCAGTTCTGCACGCTGCTGACCTTGTCCAACTACGACCAACTGCATATCATGAAACTTCCCCAATGCAGTTAGTACGTGGAAATCCTCCAAGTATTTCCCATTTGCGTAAGTTCGGTTGTGCTGTATACATATCGATCTCACCACCACAGCGTACAGCTATGGGCCCACACAGGAAAGTGGGGATCTATGTGGGATTCAAATCTCCGTCGATCATAAAGTATTTAGAACCCTTAACAGGTGATCTATTTACTGCCCGGTTCGCTGACTCTATCTTTGATGAGGAACATTTCCCGGCATTAGGGGGAGACTTCAAGTACCAGAAAGAATGCCAGGAAATTGATTGGGATGCCCAGGGTATTCCAGCCTCAGACCCACGTACTACTGAAACTGAACTTCAAGTTCAGAAAATTATACATTTGCAAAGACTTGCAAATAACCTGCCAGATGCATTTACCAATTATAAAGGTGTGACTAAATCTTTCATTCCCGCTCAGAATGCGCCAGAAAGAGTGGAGGTACCAAATAAAACTACTCAACTTCCACTCACTAAAAAGAGAGGAAGAAGTATGGCCATGTAACATTCTGAAAATGTGTCATTTTCTAATCTTGCATCATGCTGATTCTTATGTTCTTAATAACCTTCTAAACCTAGGAAAATATAATTAGAGGGAGCTCCTAAAACTAACTCGCATAAAACCTCTCTGGTATTTAATCCCTTTTGTGTTTTTCATTTAAAAACATATTTGGTATTTCTTGTTGAAATTCTATTTTCAAATATTAAACCTTCTTTCGACTAAAACTCTTTTATTCAAATTTAGTTTAAAAACCATTTTTATTATTATGAATTATGGTCCAAGAAATCCTCCAATTTTTGTCCTTGAACCTAGACCAAAGTAATTCCAATCTCATTGGAATTAATTGTTAGCCCATCCTTTGATCTTAAACCCATCCTTTGATTCTCGATCCAAATATCCAAATTCCTCCTTTTGATCTAGCCACCAATTTAATTTCTGTGGCTTGATTTCCTCTTCGGCACAAGAATTGTATTATTGCAATATTGTGAATAATTGCTCTTGTGCTAAGAAAATTCCAATTTATATTCTTCACTCAACTTCCCCTTTTAGCCACAAATATACATAACACCAATTTTAGAGTTCAAATCCTATTTATTGCCTTCAACTAATTCCCTTCTATATTCCCAAAAATATTTTGAGGAATATTATTAATTTCCATTCCTATTTGAGTGCTTCCAAATAAATTCCCTCAAACTCCACCTCTAAATATTGCACTCAAATAAATTAGGAAATCTCTTTTGTGAATTCTTTCCAAATTCAAATTCTTTGCAAAACCTAGTTATCCAAATCAAGTATTCAAATTAGGCTTCTTTCTTTTTGTCATCGGGCCGAAACTCCATTCTTTCTTCCTTTTTGGCCCAATCCCTTTTCTTTTATCTTCTATTTTCCTCCTCCTTCTTGAGCTGCCGGCCCAGCTAAGCCGAGCCGGCCCAAACCAGCCCACACCCCAACCGAGCCGCCCCCTCCTCCCGTGCACGGCTCACGCCGCCGCCAACTCCTCTTCCTTCGCCGCTAAGGAAACGAAGCCGGCCGCCGTAGTTCGAATCTTCACGCCATTGTCGCCCGTGCACTTCTCGATCTCCTCCACAACCGCCTTTCACCACCGCCTCTCTCCCCTATAAATAGCCGGCCATCCCTCCCCTTCTCTACATACAATCAGAGCTCCATCTCTCTCTCTTTCTCTCCCATGTCCGGCCATGGCCGCCACCACCCGATCTCCCTCACCGGAGCTTCGCAAGCCAAACCATCGCGCCATCGAGTTCGCCTCGACGAGGTGATTCCATTTTTCCTGTTTCCCCCTTCTCCCCCACCCCATAGCAACCACCACCGCCACCTCTCTTTGCCGCCGAAGATAAGCTCTTCTACTCGCCGTTCCAGCCATCTCCCTCACTCTCTCCGCCAGCCACCGCCCACCCCAGGTGCGTCGTGCTCGGGAACATGTGTGGCCGCCGACGTCGCCGCCTTTCGTCCACCGGAGAGCCGGCGCCCACTCTCTCCCTCTCCTGTGTAGCCGGCAAGAAAAAGAAGAAGAGAGGAAGAAGATGACGGGAGAAAGAAGAAGGAGAAGAAAAAGAAAAAGAAAGACTGACAGGTGGGCCCCTGCACAGTGACTTTTCTCATTTTCTAGATTTAATTCAAATCCTATTCTTTAGAAGCACATATCTCCTAAACCGTAGATCCGATTCTAGTGAAACTTGGACCTAAATTCATCTAAATTCAACTCTTCATTTTGATATCAAATTTGCTATTTTAAGATTTTATTTGAATTTCCTTAATTTATTCAAATGCCATTTGAATAAATATTTGATTTAATCTTATAATTGAATTTACAATTTAAACTTATATTTGCTTTTCAAATATTTTCTTTTATTTCCAAAATGCCCGTTAGCCACTAAAAAGCCGCCGGTTGGAACTTTACGCCTTCCATGGGGACGTTTGCGCGGTCTACGGACCTCAACGTCGGACCGTTGGTTGTAAAGCCCGGCAAAAACCAAACCTAAGGTCGAAGTGCTGCTCCTGGCACCCCACGCCTTGATGCGTACAGCGGTCGGAGCTTCACTATCCCCTCGACCTCCATTGCACGCCGCACAGTTAGCTCTTGAGCTCTGTGTGATCCTAGCCGCTCTGCCGCCACTCACGGTTGTCGGAGTAACACTTCCGCCCCACTAAACTTGCACCCACCTCCTATTCTTCTAGCCGATATGTTGTCTATCGACACGGCTAGAAATGATACCAAACCTAGTCGTCATGCTGTCCAACTCTAGCGACGACTAGCAAACACCCAAAACCCTAGCCGATATTTATCCTACCTCGATATCGGCCTAAACAACTAAACCTTAGCCACTATTCTATCAAAGCCAACCTTAACCCATATTAGCCACATGCCTATTTAACCATATCAACTATCCAGTATATTTCCTATCGTCCAAACCACGAGAGCCTCCACATAAAATATAGAGCCTAGCCGAGATACTGTCCTACTCCACAGTCGACTCCCATATAACTAAACCCTAGCTATTATACTACCAAAACCTACCACTAGCAAATACTAGCCCCATAATCCCTATACCCTATAAAAGAGATAGGTTATACCTTAAACCCTAGCCCTCTTAGTCGTTTATCGTTTTCTTATTATTTTATGGCTTTTATTGAATTTGGTTCTTCCTCTTTCTCAGTAAAGACTATTGTCTTTTGGATGGCAACCTATGGTATTTCGAGAATCGTATAATCAGGTTGCCTATCTTGGATTTATTTGCGTTGGAGCAAGGCAAGTTATTATTCCTCCCCTTGAGCATAATTATCCTATATTCTATATCTCTATTCTATGCATTAGCCATTCATGATTTTGAATGCATAATCTGAACATATAGCAAACCAGTTATATGCTAGCTTTTGCTTAGCCCTGCCTAGTTAGATTGCATAAAACATAATGAACTTAGATTGGGACAGTACGCAAGATTTGGTTGATTTCCGGGTGGCTAGTACTGTCTCGGTCGATATAAGTTTACCAAGTACTTATGTCAAACGAACGAGTACGACCGCAGCTTCTAGAATGGGGACAGACCTAGATATTATGTTAATTAACAATGTGGTACCTCTGTACAGTGGTTCTTATATAAGTCCTCGCGAAGGAGGCAAATATATGCCGCGAAGGGCAAATGTGATATTTACCGAGGCGCAGGTAAATATCTTGATTATCGCGCGATGTGTGTGTGAATTTATGAAAACCTGGTTGAGATGAAATGGGGTCTCTCATCCAGTTCTCTCTAAAAACCCCGGGAACGCCAGAACTCCTCTCGCTGCTGATAACGTTACATTCAGAGCGCATGGGGACTAGAGTTCATGGAACAGGTGCCACAATTGTTAATAACCTAATACTGGGCCATGACTAAGCTAATGATTATTGGCAAGTCGTGGACTGCGGGTAAAGCGTACATCTACTGCAGTATGAATGTGCTCACGGATTGAGCATCGGGACTCATATGGTACTTTGGTTAGAAATATAATTCAAGATTTTCTTAAATACTGTTGCATATCAAGCATTTCAGGATTTCTACCTCTTTATTCTCAGCTTTCTGCAAGTAAACCTAGCTCTACACAGATATTACCATTTCATATATTCATTATTGGTTAATATAATAGCTTGCTGAGTACGTTGTACTCACCCTTGCTTCAACCCCTCTTTTTCAGAGTTTAATTGGAGTTTTTGCCGAAGCTGGGAGTTCAATCACATAAGTTAGTTCCCTTTAAACCTAATCTTCAAGTCTAGTGTAGTTAGATGGTTTAATTCTATAGTAAAACGGCAGAGTTGAGTCATCGTATAGCCTCTGCTGTAATAGTTAGCCACAAACTTGTAAATGTCCTATTATTTTATATAAAGATATCTCCTTTGGAGTCTTTACCAAATGTATGCGATGAAGATCCAGATTGTTGAACCTGTATCAATCTACTGATCCAGGGCTTGATACAGTTAAACATGTCGGTTTCCGAATCGTTAGTTTTGGGAGCCGACAGGCCACTCAGCGAGAAACAATTGCTAATAAGCAAAGAAAGACGGTAAATGCAAACCAACCTTTAGTTGGTACACACCGAATTGATACTATATATCAAGCAGATCGTGATAGTCTGCAACCTAGCTCAGTGGTGCACAATGCTAAGACTAGGAATTCGGAAGACCATAGACATATTGTTTCAGGAGATCATGGTGAGTCTGTAAGGGTTGATGAAATTGCCATCAACTACTCTGAAACTGGAGAATCTTTTGATAGAAGAGCTACAATTGTCGACACTAATTTTTTTGAACAAATTGCTGATTGCCTCCAAGTTGATCCAGAACCTAGGTCTATAAAAGAGTGCCAAAAGCGCTCTGACTGGAACAAATGGAAGGACGCAATTGACACAGAATTGGCCTCGCTTTACAAAAGAGATGTATTCTCGGCTGTAATGCCTACTCCTCGTGGTATCTTTCCTGGGGGATACAAATGGGTTTTCGTCCGGAAACAGAATGAAAACAATGAGGTGGTGAGATATAAAGCAAGGCTTGTAGCACAAGGTTTTACGCAAAAACCTGGCGTTGATTTCAACGAAACTTACTCTCCAGTTATGAGTGGTATAACTTTCCGATATTTAATATCATTGGCAGTACAAAATCGTCTATTTATGCAGTTGATGGACGTAGTGACAGCATATCTTTATGGGTCACTTGATTCTGATATTTACATGAAGGTTCCTGATGGAACGATATCCCGAATCAGAAGGTAAATCGTAACATGTATTGTGTTAAGTTGCAGAAGTCACTTTATGGCTTAAAACAATCGGGCAGGATGTGGTACAACTGATTAAGTGAATTCCTTTCCCTAAAGGGATACACTAAAAATGATGATTGCCCGTGCGTCTTTATCAAAAAGTCCCCCACAGGATTTTGTATTATCTCGGTATATGTCGATGATCTTAACATCATTGGCAATACACAAGATATTAATGAAGCACGTCATCATTTAAAGACGGAATTTGAGATGAAGGATTTGGGTCAAACCAAATTTTGCTTAGGTCTACAACTTGAGCATTTACCTTCTGGAATCCTTGTGCACCATAGTGCATATACCCATAAAATTTTGGAGAAATTCAATATGGACAAGTCGTATCCTTCCAAAACCCCTATGGTGGTTCGATCTCTAGACGTGAAGAAAGATCCATTTAGACCAAAGGAAGATGGTGAGGATGTACTTGGACCTGATTTCCCATACCTTAGTGCTATTGGCGCACTTATGTATCTTGCAAATAGTACGAGACCAGATATTGCTTTCTCGGTAAATCTATTAGCGAGATACAGCGCTGCTCCTACCAAACGCCATTGGACTGGAGTTAAGAATGTCTTCCAATATCTTAATGGCACAAGAGATCTAGGACTTTTCTTTAAAAAGGACCAGGATCCTACTTTAATTGGGTATACTGATGCTGGCTATCTATCTGATCCCCACAATGCCATATCACAAACAGGATTCGTATTTTTACAAGGTGGAACTGCTATTTCAAGGAAGTCTTCTAAACAGACTCTGGTAGCCACTTCCACAAATCATTCTGAAATAATTGCATTATACGAGGCATCACGTGAATGTGTATGGCTTCGCAGAATGGTTAACCACATATTAACATCTTGTGGTATTGGTTCATTATAATCACCTACCATTATCTATGAAGATAATGCCGCTTGTGTTGTTCAGATGGAAACTGGTTATATTAAGAGCAACATCACAAAGCATATTGCTCCTAAATTTTTTTATCCTCATGAGCTTCAGCAACATGGAGAGATAAACATCTTGCAAACTAAGTCATGTGATAATCTTGCTGATTTATTCACAAAATCTTTACCATACTCCACATTCTTTAAATGTGTCGAGGGAATTGGTATGAGACGACTTAAAAATTTGCAGGATTCAGGGGGAGTACCTCTCTCTGGAAAATAACCTATTTTCGTCATATTATACTCTTTTTCCTTTGTATGAGTTTTACCCTTTAGGTTTTCTCATCCAAAGTTTTTAACGAGGTAATATCAACATAAGTTATATGTCTTATCATTTGGCTTTTCCTCATTGGGGTTTTTACTAAATGATAACTGTAGATAATATACTATTTTGGATCATACTATGAGCTTTACTCATAAGAGATCTAACAATAGTCAATAATATATCACGGTTCTCTCCTTATTTTTCCCACTGGGTTTTCGAGGAGTTTTACGTGATGTATTTAATATACTAACTATAATTATTTCTAAGATTATCTTTACAGATATCTGGAACAATAAATGAGCAATGATCAAAGCTGGATTCGATCAAGGGGGAGTGTTATGAAATATTTGGGTGATCTCATCCATATATTTGGATAGAGCAGCAACCAATTCAGGGACATGACGGTTGGTTGTGCCCCACACCTCTTCTCGCCTCACGGCGATTCTAGCAACAGATGCGATGGTTCCCAAACCATCGCGTCTTCGGTTGCCGCCTCTCTCCCTCCTATATATTGTAACACTGTTATCAATAAAGGATCCGCTCATTCATTCCCTTAATCTCTCGCTCTCGCTCAATCTCTCTCGCTACAATCAATCTTATTTACAATACCTCCAAAGCACGAATTACCTCCAAATAATTCCCGCCAATCTAAAAAGTTTCATACCAAATATTTAATGGTACAGAAGTTAACTGAAATTTTTTGACGGTACAAATTTAAAATAGGATAATTCATAGTTGTAGAAAACCATCTTTTCTTTAATAAAGAATACAGTCTCATTCTACAGCACAATTTGCCTCCAAATAATTTCCACCAATCTAAAAACTTTTCCCACCAAATAGGTAGAAAAGAAAATATAATTTTTTTTTGATACGATAATTCGTAGTCAAAACCATTTTTCTTTTTTAAAAGAATACAGTCTCAGTTTTTTTTTTCAGGGGAGTCTCAATTTGCCTCCAAATAATTCCCGCGGATCTAAAAATTCTCCCACCAAAATATTACCGCCAAGGCGCCAAAATGGAATCTCAGCTGTAACAAATCTGCTAATATCTCTCCAATTCTCCCTCACCTACAAATCTCTCTCCACTTTGACCACTTTCTCAAATCGGAATGACTGTAGATACAATTTGGTTCCCCTTACGCACGGAGAAGTCCGCCTTGGAGAGGCTGGATGGGTACCAGCTTCGTCTCCGGAAAAACGAGGAGGACCTTCGCCATAAAGATGACAAACGACGTGTTGTAGCGAACGCCCTAAAGAAGACGAACGCGGAGAACAAAACTCTCACGGGCGAAGTCAAGTCTCTTCGCGCGGAGCTTGAGACGGCGAACAAGCGGGATACCGAATGGGAGCGTCAACTTGCTGCGGCCGAGGAGAAGATCAAGTCTCTTGAGGCTCGTCTTGTCCCGGCCGAAGCTGTTGCTTCGACCATGGCACCGGCAGCGGAGTCCGCCAAGCAAGCCTACTACACTCTTAGGCTGGCCCTCAACGATCTTGGCGCGCGCGCGAAGGGTGCCCCGGGAGATGACGGGATGGCTTTCGACTTTTCTGAGTGGACGCAAGAGGGGGCCGGCTCAGTTGTCGAAGTGGCTAGCGCCTATGGGGACTGCTGCGCGCGTGTTTTGGTGGGTTTCGTGCTCAGCTTGCTTCACGAGCATGGTTGCGGCCATGTGGAAAACTTCTCCGAGCTCGTGAATGGGACTGGCCCGAAAACTCCCAGGTCTCCGGAGCGGCTTTAAGGGCCTTCTGAAAGGGCTTTTGGGAGGATGGCGGCAAGGACTGTGCGAAGACCCGCCTACGCGAGCAACTTGAGAAGATGGCGAAGGCCAAAGACACCACTACCGCCAACGTAGGCGAAGACCCCGGGCCGTCGGATCCCGCTACTGAGCATGGGGGCGAGGAAGATGAAGGCCGAGACCACCCTGAGGTGTGAGGCCCTTCGCCCTCGTATGACTTTCTTTTTTTTTCTTTTGTTGGTAGCCCTGCTGTGTATGTAGGCTTTTTGCATGTTCGGCTTTTAGCCGTTTTCGCCTTGTAGCTCTTATGACTTTTCGTTAATGGAAAAATTAGTGTTTCGCCAACCTTATTATCCTGTTGGACAGTGGTATTGATTTCATCCGAACTTTTTCCTTTTGCACTTGTTCTTTTGTGCTTTATTAGTAGGCTTGTGGCCGGAAAGTATGCGTTCGGCCCCCCACTGGTAATTGGCGAAACGATAACGAGAAGTTTGTTGCGGCGAAAAGTTTGCCGAAGATTAGGCGTCCTTTTCGGCTCGTTTACTGCGAGATGATAATAAACGGCAACAGCTAGAAGGTTCTGAAAGTTGCCGGCTGGATGTGGACGCACCCCGGGCGAACCCTAGAGGACTACGATTGTGCCCATGTAGAACACCGGGAGGAAATGGTTCGCTTTTGGTGAAACCATCAGAGGACCGATCGTCAGGAAATGATCGCCCAGCGTCGTTATGGTCTAGTTTGTGTTTCGCCCCCTTCCCCCTTAGGGTTGTGTATGACATTAGTAGTGATGACGAGCCATGTTCGCCGAATCATTCCTTAGGGAGTGGGGATTGCTTTGGGGGCGAAGATGTAATTTATTTGTGAGGTAGGCTGTGAAGCTGTTGCTTTCTTTGCTTGTACCATGTTGTATGGCTTGTACTCTTCGATTATTTTTTCGAAGTTTAATAAAGATGTGTGTTATTTCCTTTTCGCTATTTTTCGCATTGTCACCTTTCATGCTTTCGTTAGGTTGGAACATGTCGGCCCCTTTGCGTATATTAGCGAAATAGGTCTGCTGACTTTTTAGCTTTCGTCTTCCGTTTTCGATCGGTGGTGTCCCGCGCCGAAAGAAGCGCTTGTGTTTTCACATAGATCGAGTATAACGGTGTTCGGTTAGTTATTTCCCAAAACAAGCTGTCGCGGTCTCAATGTTCGGCGAGAAATTCTTCGGCCGATTCGTTTCGGCCCCCTGGCGTTTTCGCTGATCAGGCGTTTGCCTTGGGGTTTTTCAACGAATTATCATTCACACAAGTAAAAAGGCGAAAGACACAAAGATTTTATACTGGTTCAGGCCTCCAGGGTGGATAATAGCCTTACATCCAGTTTTTTTTCTTTTTTCATTTTCCTCTATTTTTTTGCATTTTTGTGCCTAAGGGCTTACATAGTGCCGAAAGGCTTACATAACAATATGTATATTTTTACAAGTTGGCGATTTGGGTGCCACCCATTCTAGACATAGAAACGCTTAAGGGAAGCAGCGTTCCAGGAATGGTTGAACTCTTCGCCTTCCAGCGTCGCTAGGTGAAAGGAGCCTGTCCTGGACCTGTACTTGATGAGGTATGGCCCTTCCCACTTCAATTCAAGCTTCCCGACCGCCACCGGGTTCGCCTTCTTCCTTAGGACGAGATGACCAGGCAATAGCTCTGTCGGTCGAACTTTTTTGTTATAAGTTGCCGAAGTGCTTGTGGCGTATTTGCGCATGTGTTCCAGTGCTTCGACTCTCACCCTTTCAAGGAGTTCGAGTGACACCTCGCGCCCATCTTCACCTCCAGAGAATATTACCCTTGGGGAGTTAGCCCCTAGCTCAGTTGGGGTCATTGCTTCATCGCCATAGAGAAGCATGAACGGGCTGAACTTGGTTGGCCTTGTGGGGGTCGTTTGAAGGGCACAGAGAACAGATAGCATTTCGTCTGGCCGTTTACCCTTCGCCGCCCCCTCAAGCCTTTTCTTTAGCGCCTCAAGGATTTTGCCATCTGAGCGTTTGGACGCCCCATTTGACTGTGGGTGTGCGACCGAAGCGAACCTGATTTCCAGATTTAGCCCTTCGCACATTTCTCTGAACTTATCAGAGTCGAATTGCTTGCCGTTGTCAGCGATGAATTCTTTTGGCACTCCGAAACGGCAAACAATGTTCTTCCACACGAACTTCTGTACAGCTACCGAAATGATCGCACTGAGTGGTTCGGCTTCGATACAACGGGAGAAGTATTCGATGGCCATAATTGCGAACTTGTACCCATTTCGCGCCACTGGGGATGGGCCGATGATGTCTAACCCCCATCTGGCGAAAGGCCAGACTGGTGCTATAGGTTGCAGCTCATACTGAGGTGCCGTTTGGCTTCAGCCATGCCGCTGGCAACTTTCGCACTTCTTGGCTTGCTCGACACAAACTTTCAGCACGGTGGGCCAATACACTCCCTGGCAGAACACTTTGGAGGCAACCGTTCTTGCGGCTTGATGTGCACCGCACAGCCCCTGGTGTATCTCTTTCGCCATTTCCTCTGCTTCGGCGAAGGAGATGCAGTGAAGTAAGGGTTGGAGCACCCTGGAGCGATACAGCTGGCTGGAGACCAGCTTGTATTTTGTGGCTCTGAGCTGTAAGCGCTTCGCTTCTGCTTCATCCTCCGGGAGCCAGCCGTTCTTGAGGTACTTGACAAACGGTGTTCGCCAATCCTCTGGATCTTCGCCCAGTTCTGCCTGGTCGATTGCCATGATGTCCAGGCTTTCTGTGGGCACACTTGGTGCGTACAAGACTTCAAAAAAGATGCTTGGTGAATGCGGGCCTCCACAGGCGGCAGATTTCGCCAGGGTATCTGCTTCCTCATTCTGACCTCTAGGTAAGTGTTCGACCGTTATACCGGCGAAGCACTTTTCCATAGATCGAACAGCCTCTAGATACCTTTTCATTCCTTCTTCTTTTGTCTCAAAGGATTTGTCAACATGACTTGCCACCAGTTTGGAGTCTGTTCGGATAAGCAAGCGCCGAACCCCCAACTCTTTCGCCTTTCTTAGGCCCAACAGTACAGCTTCGTATTCGATCGTGTTGTTGGTCGTGTCGAACTGCAGCCTTGCAGCATACCAAATCGGCACGCCCCTTGGCAAAGTGAGTACCGCCGCGGCGCCCGCCCCCTTGTGTGACCACGAGCCGTCAGAGTACATTACCCAAGGCTGTTCAACGGGCTCGGGTTCAGGGGAGAATGCAGGTGTCCATTCGGCCACGAAGTCAACTAGGACTTGAGACTTGATGGCACTGCGGGCGACAAAATGTAGGTCGAAGGGAGATAGCTCCGCCGCCCACTTGCTGAGTCAGCCAGTAATTTCCTTGCCCCGTAGCACTTCGCCCAAAGGGTACTGCGACGGCACAGTGACTTTGTGGGCCTGAAAGTAGTGCTTAAGCTTGCACGAAGCCATTACTAGGGCGTAAGCAAGCTTTTCTATTTCGATGTATCTTGTCTTCGCCCCTTGCAAAGCTTCAGAGACAAAATACACTGGTTTCTGGCCTGACTCTATCTCTTGGACAAGAGCTGCACTGACCGCCACCAGCGAGGCTACTAGATAGAGCAGCAGTTCGCTTCCCGGTGCTGAGCTGACCAAGGCGGGTGGGCTTTGCAGATACTGCTTTAGCTCGTCGAACGCTGCTTGGCATTCGGGTGTCCAGCTAAACTTTCCCGCACCCCGGAGGGTCTTGAAGAAGGGCAAACCTCTTTCGGCTGCCTTTGAGAGGAATCAACTGAGTGCCGCAATTCGGCCCGCGAGCTTTTGTACTTTGCGTACGCTCGACGAAGGCTTCATTTGCTGAATGGAATTGATTTTCTCGGGGTTCGCCTTGATACCCCTTTCAGAAACAAGAAAACCCAACAACTAGCCCGCGTGAACACCAAAAGCACACTTCTCAGGGTTTAGTTTCACACCGGCCGCGCGCAAGTTGTCGAAGGTCTCCTGTAAATCGGACGCATGGTCGAAAGCCTTGCGGCTTTTCACGACGATATCGTGGACATAGGCCTCCACATTTCGCCCCAACTGCTTGTAAAGGACCTTGTACACCAGCCTAGTGAATGTTGCTCCGGCGTTCCTCAGATCGAAAGGCATCCTGAGGTGGCAGAAAGTGCTGAACGGCGTGATGAAGGCTGTCTTGGGGATGTCGGCCGGATTCATATGAATCTGATGATAGCTGGAGTATGCATCCAAAAAGCTCATGAGTTCGCAGCCAGCCGTCGAATCAACAAGCTGGTCGATCCGCGGTAGGGGAAAGTTGTCTTTAGGGCAGACCTTGTTTAGGTCTGTGAAATCAACACACATGCGCCATTTGCCGTTCAACTTTCTCACCAAAACCGGGTTCGCCAACCACTCTGGGTGGTCGATCTCCTGGATCACCCCAGCCTTGAGCAGCTTCTGTACTTCGGCCTTTGCTGCCTCTTGGCGATCGGCCGACATCTTGCGTAGCTTCTGTTTGCTTGGCTTGGCCTCCGGCTTGACCGCCAAATGATGCATGATGAGGTCCGTAGAAACACCTCCCACTTCGTCGGGGCTCCAGGCGAAGATGTCAATGTTTTTCTTGAGAACCTCTAGGATGTTTTCAGCTTCCCTTTCGCCCATGTCACCCCCAAGTGAAACGAATCTTGTGGGATCGGCATCATCGACCTTCACCTTGATCACCTTGCCGTGCGGGGTGGGCTTCGGCGTGTGCCTTGCACGGTCATGCGGTTTGGCCTCAACATTGTGAATTGCTCTATTGATTGCGGCCAAATTGCCTTATAACGCAGCCGAAGACTGAGACCCCTTGACCACGATCATGCCTGTCAGACTAGGCATCTTGAGCTTGAGGTAGTTGTGGTGGGAGACGGCTTCGAACTTGTTCAAGGTTGCACAGCCGAAGATGGCGTTGTAGCTGTAAGGGATGTCGACGACATCGAACAGTATTTGCTTTTCGCGCCTGTTCTCTTCCATGCCGAAAGCTACCATCAGCTGTACTTGGCCTAGGACTAGAACTGCTTCGCCGCCAAAACCACGAAGCGAGGCTGGCGCTTGGGTGAGGGCTAGGGTTGGCAACCCCATCTTGGCATATGCTTCGGCGAAGATGACATCGGCCGAACTCCCTCCGTCGACCAGGATTCACCGGACTTCGAAGCCAGCTACCTCGGCCGAGATCACTAGGGGGTCTTGATGTGGGAACAGCACTCCTTCGGCATCTTCTGGCCCGAAAGATATTTGCTGACTCAAGTACCTCAGAGTCCCTTTGCCTGCCGAAGCGATGTTGTGCACCATTCGCAGCTGCAACTTCTTCTGTCGCTTTGATGGCTGAGTTGGCATCTTCGCAGGATGCGCATGACGGTGTGAGGAAAGCTGGAAAGGGGAGAGGAGGACGCGCGTAAGGAGCGCGTGCGGAGGGGAGAGGGTCTGCAACGATTCTGAGGCGTTGCATCGGATGATTCTGGACCGTCGGATTTGATGAATGAGGTTTGTATAAGAGTGTAGTTGGTGAATTATAGGGTAGATTGCACTTAGTGGGGATGGCTTGTACAGGCATAGGATGCCGGCCCAGTGAAAAGGCCATAATGTTGACAGCACCTGGGCCACTGAATCGAGGCCTGAGATGGGAGGCGTTGTAATGGGCTTAGAAGTAAAGCTGTCCACGGATTCCAGCAAAGCGCTTCAGTGAGCCACCGCGTCGTCGCGACGCCACGCCGCGCACCGGCTCAGGGACTAGGGCACGCGCCGCGGGGGAGTTGGCCGGCAATCCCAACCCACCCCAAAACGGAGGTGAAATTTAGCCGGAGCGGTCGAGCCGCCGCGGCCTCGTCGGCGTGGAGAGACGAGGACACCGCGCGCGGCGCGTTGGGTTAGGATTTGGATCCGCGGGTTCCTCTGCGCATAAATTTCGCGCGGCGCGGCGGGTTAGGATTTGGATCCGCGCCTCGCCTGCCACGAGACAATCGGTTGCATCTGCTACTGCATCCTGTTTCTTGCAACCAGGTACGCTTTGCCCGCAATTCCTTGTGTTTGTGTAGCAAATTTGTTGTACATGTAGTTCATACAGAAAAGGGGACGAATGCTTGCAAATTGCAACCTCTAGTTAGGGTAACAATGGGATGTGTTCTTCCTGATACCACTCACTCGCTAACCTGTAATCATGAACAAACTGGACACTAGATTACACGAGATTGTTTTAGCCCTGTATTTCTCCTACTACATTCACCAATTGTCTGAATTTCTGCAAAGCTCATACTCAAACTCTGCTGGGTAAAAACATTAGTTTATTACTTGTATTAATTAGTCCATCAACCAAGAGGGGACAACTTACTATCCAGACGAATCACATCATTAGCGAACTCTATGATATCTACGGCTCATCAGATAGGGGCCTTATTTCATCAGAATCAATAAAAGTTTCACGCATCCGCTAGAGTTTGATGCTACCGAATGGTTAGTAGATTGGCTGTGAAATCTATGGGTAACTGAATCAGGCGAATACTGTAGGCTGTCCTTCAGCAGATGGGAATCTTCCTTTAGAGAAGCATTCTTGTTTATCTTTTCCGCTGGACATTCCCTGTTCTTGATACAATGCAGGACCTCCACTACCTCCTTGATTGATGACCTGTTATCTGTGTCCATCTGCAAGCACTGAAAGGCCAGCTCGGCCACCAGATAGCATCCTCTTTGTTTCACTGTCAGTCTCACAACCGATCTCTGGGTCAACCAACTCAACTTCATGGTTCTGAATTCTGTTGAGAGCCATGTTAGCCAAGTTAATGTCACTGTGGCTCCTGGACATGTCCACAGCTGGTTTTGAGGAAATTAGCTCTATCAACACAACACCAAAGCTGTAGACATCACTCTTATCGGTTAGCTTGTAGCACTGGTGGTACACTGGGTCAACATACCCTGGTGTGCCCTGTGGAACAGTTGAGACATGGGTGACTTCAAACGGGAACAGGCGTGATAGTCCAAAGTCCGCAACTTTTACATGGAAGTTGTTGTCTAGCAATATGTTTTTGGTCTTGACATCACGGTGTATGATTTCAACTGCATGAAGGTATGCCAGTGCCTCAGCCGTTTCTATGGCAATTGTCATTCTTACAGGCCATGTGAGGCCTCGTTCTCCTGCACGGGGTCCATGAAGATGGTCTGCAACTGTTCCGTTTGGGATGTACTCATAGACCACGAGAAGGTCACGGCTAGAACGAGACGTGCAGCCATATAGGGTAACAATATTCTGGTGCAGTAGGCGGGACAAGATGTCTACCTCATTTAGGAATTGCTCTACTCGTCTGTAGTTGTTCTTGTAAAGGCGTTTCACTGCAACTACTCTCCCATCCCGGAGCTTTCCTGAATGACAGAAAGGAAGAATTGGAATTGCTAAGTTAATAGGAGAAGTTATCTATTATGGAATAAAGTTGAACGGAGCTCCTGTCGCATGCAATTAGGCATGCTAATGAGAAGTGATTAGATGGGAAATTTATTAACCACAAGGGAGTTGTGCAAATATATTCTCCTACCTTTGTAAACAGTTCCAAAACCACCATCACCAAGTTCCCTTGTGGCGCTAAATCCAGCAGTAGCCTCTTCAAGTTCCTCGTAAGTGAAGATATGGGGAGAACCACCCAACTCAAGGTATTTGCTGTATGATTGCATTGAAGATGAACTACGCATGAGATCTTTCAAATCTCGGGTTTGTTTCTCTTCTTGCGCTTGTGCCAATCAAAAATGAAGATGCATATAATAAACAATGTTCCTCCACCTGCTCCAACTCCTGCCAATAACAAATAGACAACATTAGCAATTTATTTATGCCGATCAGATCTGAAACATTTTATCTTCCTAATTTTAGTTTTAATGGTTGGGGAAGACCCTGAAACAAGAATGAAGGGACAAGAAGGGCACTTGAGGTTGGTATTTACCTATTGCAATTTTCTTTAGATTGCTTCTTGCACCTGCAGAAGACAAACTTTTAGTAGCCTGCACTTAATATCATGAACAAATAGAATAATCATTCAAAATATAGTAGTGACAATTCGCCAACTTTGGTATATAGATGAGAACTTAATCTCCCTCACAAGTCATAACACTCAGAAAGTATATTAGATAGTCCGGTGATCTTCATTACTTCAAACAAGACAATCAAATGAACACACTGATTAAGGCTTAGAAAATGAAAGGGTATTTATTGTCAATCAGATGAACAATTTCGTCAGTCTGCAATCAGCAGGACAAAAACAAGAACAGGGTATTGGTATGGCATCTTTATCAGACAGTGTAGTTGAATGCTTCTAACTACACGTTACACGTTTGACTAGGAGTACATAAGATGCCAATGTCTCCATCAGTGAAATAATTGTTTGAGGAACTAACAACAAAAAACCACAGGAACTTGAAGCAAAGACTCATAATTCAAAACACAATATCAATATCCACTCTGTTCCGAACACTGCTATGACCATGGCGGGGTTTAGTTTCTTTTCTTGATAGCCAACTCTACGTCACGTGCAATATTATAGCAGTTTATCTAGTGGACATTAAGCCGCAGATTAGCATGGAAATATTCTTATATGACAGAATGATGCCTCGTTCATTTTTTAAAAAAAAAGCTATCTACAAGATGGGCACTTTGGATGCATTGAATCCGTTAGTAGGGTCTGCGCAGCATGTTCAGGAAACTCTATTTAATACAAATCGACTGGGTAAGTTTACCGTGATATTTTGATTTCACAAACTCACCACACTTCTCAGGGTGCAGCCCGTCGGTGCAATTGCAGGCGAATCGCAGGCCGTCGCCATATGTGCATTGCCCTCCGCTTGCTACGCATTTGGGGCAATCACCTGATGCCCCCGCCCAATCCAGGAGAAAACCACTCATGCTGGCAACGTAACCATCTCTACTCCCATTGGGATGCTCAAGGATCGGCACCATCTCTACTCTACGTTTGATATGACAAATCACATCATATAGAAAGTATTTAGTATGGATTTATCATGAAATCATGTTTGTTAGAGAAATCTAATTTTTATTTTATTTTTACTGTGCAGATAGAAGTGGGGTTTGTGTGGATATGAAGGAATAAATGGCCATCTTAAGAGAATTTGGAACGATAGAGGGCATGGAAAACCTGCTACCTGAAGATGTGCTCAGCAACATCATCCACCGTCTTGCACCACGCTACCTTGCCATATCCCGCTGCGTCTGCAAGACCTGGTGTACCATCATCGAGGCCCACAACCTGCTGCATGTGGACCTCCTCCCACGGCCGTTGTGTGGAATCTTCATTAACTTTAATGAGTTAAGCATGTCAGAGTTCTTCTCCCGCCCCTCAAAAGGCCCAACGGTATCTGGCAACTTTGACTATTTGCCTTGCAGCTCCTGCATTATAGACCACTGCAATGGGCTTCTCTTGTTTCACAAGTATGTGGTTAACCCAGCCACACGACAGTCGGCGCCACTGCCCCCATGCCCATATATGGTCGTAGAGCACATTTTCCACAGGGAGTACCTTGTCTTCGACCCCACGTTGTCACCGCATTTTGAGGTATTCATGATCCCTGAGATCCGACGATCCAATGTGTGGTATAACATGTTGAATTCAGATGACAAGTTAGACCCTGCAATAGAGGAATTAGAATGGCCACCGTCGCCTTGCATCCTGCATGTGTTCTCATCAAGGACAAAGGTGTGGGAGGAGAGGTCATTTGTTCGAGAAGGGGAGGCTGCAGGGAATGTTTCTGACATGCGGTTGGATCACCCATATGTTCCAGACACTTCTGTTTATGTTCCAGACACTTCTGTTTATTGCCGGGGAGTACTTTATGTATATTGCCAAAACAAGTATGTTATGAGGTAAATACTCACTTCATTGGCATTATCATTCATCTTTGTACCTAGTAATGAAACGAAAATTCAATTGTCGTTTATTAATATTTCTCAAATATTTGATTCTTGTAGAATATCATTATCCAATGGGAAATATCAAGTAATCAAGCCACCTTCAGATTGTGAGGGGATGGCATACACAAATCTTTATTTGGGAAAATCAATGAAAGGGGTGTACTGTGCTGTGCGTCACTTGGCATCCCGTTTTTTGATCTATATTCTTGATGAATCGAGTGACAGAATGGAGTGGGTATGCAAGGATTCGTGTAGTATTCAGCCATGTCAAATAATTGACGGGCCTGGACCCTGGACTTTACAAGATATTAACAATCAGGAGCGGGGATTTGAGTATGAAGACGGTAACAATGAGGCAGTGGTAGAGGACAGGTTTGAATGGGACTCAGACAATGATAATGTTATTGAGACCAACAGCAGGGGATCTGGTGGTTATATTAATTTTCTTGTTGACACTACAAGGAGGGGCAGATATAACTCTGGTGGTTATATTGATTTTCTTGGATTTCACCCTTACAAGGAGGTTATCTTCTTGAGTGATTCGTTGAGAAGAGGATTGGCCTACCACTTAAATAGCTCAAAGATTCAAGACTTGGGCAGCCTCCGTCCAACAAATTATGGAACAGAGGTGGGCATTCAGCCATTTATACAAAAGTTTTTTCCATACTCACCTTGGATGGGACGGTTTCCAGAAGACAATTAATTTCATCTGGAAGATTACGATGTATTGCATATGAAGCATTGGTGCTCAGGACAAGCTGTGAGGTGCAACTTGAGAGTTCGTACCAGCTGAGTTTCTCAAGTTGTTCATTCTATCCAGTAAGAAATTATTTGATGTTAGACTACAGGACATGGGACCTGTCTGCTGTTACTGTTGCATGAGCTCCTGCCATTTTCTGCTTCCGTATGCTTGCTACAATGGAAGTTTAGATGTTACAAATCAACAATTATGGTCAGTCTCATGAAGAAGAACGTCCCATTCATGATGGGCGATAAGTCCCATACTCAATGTTGGAGGCATGCCATGAAGCCCTTCGGCCGGACCTGCCGAAACCATAGTACCATCAAGGATTCAAGCCAAAGCCGTCAAGACCACTTGGGCGAAACCCTATGGCGAAAGCCATAAGCGAAGGTGGCGAAGACTGTAAAGCCGTCAAGACCAGTTGGGCGAAGCCCTATGGCGAAAGCCATAAGCGAAGATGGAAAGCCGCGTCGGTACCCCGCAAGTAAAGGCTTCTCGGGCGAAGGCATCTCGGGCGAAGGGCGTATGACGAACCACAAAGACTTTGCCATGACGAGTTCGGCATCAAGGAGGCCCAACAGGCGGCCCCCGACCTTTAAGGCCCCTTCGCCAAGAGGCCCATATATGCAAATGACACTGCGTACCCATGTAAATGTCCCTTTTATAAGGGCAACCATGTAAAATCCCCTGTAAACCTAAACCTAGAAGGTGTAAGCCTGTGCTAAGGCTATAAATAGACCCACAGGGCCATGTAGTGGGGGGATCCCAAAAATTTTATCAATCAATACATTTATTGCTTTTCCAACACTGTTGAGTAACCACGTCCTTCGACGTGACGCAGTTGTCCATTCGACAACAGTTGGCGCCGTCCGTGGGGAACCCAGACCAAAAGGGTGAAATGGGAGCCCCTTCGCCACGCCATGCCCTTCGCCACAATACCAAAAAGGTATGGCGTCAAGGGCTGGGGGCGAAAAGGTTTCGCCACATCCACACCCTTCGCCACAGTACCAATAAGGTACGGCATCGGGCTAAGGGTGTAAATTAGTTAAGTCCCAGCAGGGGGGCTTCGAAGCCAACCTAGTCTCTGGACACCTTTCACCATCCCCAAGCCCTTCGCCAAAATACCAATGAAGTACGGCGTCAAGGGCTGGGGGTGAAAAGGTTTCGTCGCACCCATGCCCTTCGCCACAGTACCAATAAGATACGGCGTCAAGGGCTGGGGGTGAAAATTAGTTAAGTCCAAGCTGGGGGGCTTCGAAGCCAACCTAGCCTCTGGACACCTTTCGCCACCCCCAAGCCTTCGCCAAAATACCAATGAGGTACGGCGCCAAGGGCTGGGGGCGAAAATGAGTTAAGTTCAGAGGCGAAAATGTGGGCCGCGAAGCCAACCAAGCCTCTGGACACCTTTCGCCACACCCACACCCTTCGCCACAGTACCAATAAGGTACGGCGTCAAGGGCTGGAGGCGAAAATTAGTTAAGTCCAAGCTGGGGGGCTTCGAAGCCAACCTAGCCTCTGGACACATTTCGCCATACCCACACCCTTCGCCATAACACCAATGAGGTATGGCCTCAACGGCTGGGTGCAAAAATGAGTTAAGTCTAGAGGCAAAAATGGGGGCCGCGAAGCCAACCTAGCCTCTGGACACCTTTCGCCACAACACCAATGAGGTACGGCGCCAAGGACTGGGGGCGAAAATAAGTTAAGTCTAGAGGCGAAAATGGGGGCCGCAAAGCCAACCAAGCCTCTGGACACCTTTCGCCACACCCACACCCTTCGTCACAACACGAATGAGGTACGACGCCTAGGGCTGGGGCGAAAATGAGTTAAGTCCAGAGGCGAAAATGGGCCGCGAAGCCAACCTAGCCTCTGGACACCTTTCGCCACACCCACACCCTTCACCACAACACCAATGAGGTACGGCGTCAAGGGCTGGGGGCGAAAATAAGTTAAGTCCAGAGGCGAAAATGGGGGCCGCGAAGCCAACCAAGCCTCTGGACACCTTTCGTCACACCCACACCCTTCGCCACAATACCAATAAGGTACGGCGTCTAGGGCTGGGGGCGAAAATGAGTTAAGTCCAGAGGCGAAAATGGGGGCCACGAAGCCAACCAAGCCTCTGGACACCTTTCGCCACACCCACACCCTTCGCCACAATACCAGTGAGGTACGGCGCCAAGGGCTGGGGCGAAAATAAGTTAAGTCCAGAGGCGAAAATGGGTGCCGCGAAGCTAACCAAGCCTCTGGACAGCTTTCGCCACACCCACACCCTTTGCCACAGTACCAATAAGGTACGTCATCAAGGGCTGGGGGCGAAAATGAGTTAAGTCCAGAGGCGAAAATGGGGGCCGCGAAGCCAACCTAGCCTCTGGACACCTTTCGCCACACCCATACCCTTCGCCACAATACCAATGAGGTACGGCGCCAAGGGCTGGGGGCGAAAATAAGTTAAGTCCAGAGGCAAAAATGGGGGCCGTGAAGCCAACCTAGCCTCTGGACACCTTTCGCCACACCCACACCCTTCGCCACAGTACCAATGAGGTACGGCGCCAAGGGCTAGGGGCTAATTCGCCCAGGGTAATCTTCGCTGGAGGCAAACGAAGAAAGCTGGCAACGGTTAAAACGATCGAAGTACCTAAAAGGACCGAAGGCCGGTAACGGTTAAAAAGGTTGAAGTGCAAAAAGACCGAATGCCGGCAACGGTCAAAACGATCAAAATACCTAAAAATACCTTTGCCAAAGGCAAAAAGGGGAAGTATGAGCCGAACCCATTTATTTGCCAAAAAAAGCACAAGTTACAGATAAATTCCATTGCCCGCCAAAAAGCATTTGGACTTTAGATCCGATTCATCAGCAAAAGCTGTCCTCAATGGCGAAGGACTACCCCCCTTGAGCATCTTCTTCATCGCTAGTTGTCAGATCAACAAAAATTTTTAAGCGGTGAAGAAGGAAAAACGGGGACTATGCTGTATCGACGCTGGGCAATGGCAAACTGGCGCTCGGACATATAAAAATTCATGGGTGTCTTCGCCTTTTTTGTGTATAATATTTCGTGGAAAAACCTCAAGGCAAACGTTTGATCAACGAAAACGCCAGGGGAGCGACACGAATCGGCCGAAGCACTGCTCGCCGAATGTTGAAACCGCGACAGCTCGTTTTCGGAAAACACACCGATTGTCGCTACACTCGACTTATGCAAATACTTAAGCGTTTCGGGACGCGTATGCCAAAAGTCGAGAGCGAATGATGAGGGCTAAAAAGTCGACAAATCTTTTCGCTAAAATCACGCAAAGGGCCTACATGTCTCGACCTAACGAAAGCATGAAAGTGACTATGCGAACATTAGCAAAAAGAAATTTGAAACACACATAAGCTCCATTAGGCGAAAGCATATAAAAAAAAGAGCTACAGCTTCGCCATAAAAAGGCGAAAACGAATCGGCCGAAGCATCGCTCGCCGAACGTTGAAACCACGACAGCTTGTTTCGGAATAGAGATACTGAACGCCGTTACATTCGACTTACGCAAAACACAAGTGTTTTTCCTAGCGCAAAATGCTACGAGTCGAAAACGGAAGTCAAAAGCTGAAAAGTCAACAAATCTTTTCCTCAATCCCTAAAAGGGGGCCGAACGCATGACTCTCGGCGAAATCCCCGCTAAAGCAATAGGGAAAAGGGGAAGGAAAAAATACAAGTCAAGAATCGCGCAAAGCAGACAAACTTGGCAAAATATAATCAACCAGTGCCATAGTACAGCTTCGCCATTCTCGAAAGGCGAACGCTAGTGTTCATATTTTTTCTGCAGAAGTCTAAAAAGAGGTTTCGGCAGGAACATCGGCCGAAAGGGGACGCCTCATGCCATACCGTATAGTTTGCACGGTCTCGGCCGAAGCTCCTTACTCACCCTTGCCCGTGAGGGGCTTGTTGGAGGCATGCCATGAAGCCCTTCGGCCGGACCTGCCGAAATCATAGTACCAGCAAGGATTCAAGCCAAAGCCGTCAAGACCACTTGGGCGAAGCCTTATGGCGAAAGCCATAAGCGAAGGTGGCGAAGACTGTAAAGCCGTCAAGACCACTTGGGCGAAGCCCTATAGCGAAAGCCATAAGCGAAGATGGCGAAGGCTGGAAAGCCGCATCGGTACCCTGCAAGTAAAGGCTTCTCGGGCGAAGGCATCTCGGGCGAAGGGCGTATGGCGAACCACAAAGACTACGCCATGACGAGTTCGGCATCAAGGAGGCCCAACAGGCCGCCCCCAACCTTTAAGGCCCCTTCGCCATAGACTAGGCCTAGCCTATTGGCCCATTAAAGACCCATATATGCAAATGACACTGCGTACCCATTTAAATATCCCTTTTATGAGGGCAACCATGTAAAATCCCCTGTAAACCTAAACCCTAGAAGGTGTAAGCCTGTGCTAAGGCTATAAATAGACTCCCAGGGCCATGTAATGGGGGGATCCCAAAAATTTTATCAATCAATACATTTATTACTTTTTCAATACTGTTGAGTAACCACGTCCTTCGACGTGACGCAGTTGTCCATTCGACAACACTCAATTAACAATTGAACATGGCAGTGTTCAAGTTTCTAATCCCACATCTAGCTACGTAACGTGTCATTTTAGTTTTATTTATCCGGATCAAACCTTTCAACTTGACTTTTATTTATGGAAAAATGCATCATTAAAATAGTTTGTTAAATTGATCGTTCCATATGATGCCTTCCTGTTAGAATCATTCCAGATGATGCTTTCATTATTGGATATGGTCTTGCTTTTTTTTTCACTTCCATTTTCACTTTACTAATGTAATGATGTGCAGCTCTTGTGCATTTTTTAGAAAAAACAATTGCACTTAAATGTCATAAAACAAGAAGGAATATATGGTTTTGCATGAAAAATCAAGCTGATGATAATCAGTTTGCCAGAGATGCATGCTCTAGGCTTACAAAAGCAATCCACACAGTCACGATATGGATTTGACTTGAGCATCATTTTTCTCAATTTCTTGCCACAGTTCCGCCAAATTATTGTCGATCCCTTGTTGATTCAAGTTTCAGCGTAACGAGAAACTCGAACAATGCTTACTCCACAGCTCCCTCCTGCTATTCTGCTATTATACACTGAGAAATGACAAACCAGGAACTGGTAATTTATGCCAGCATGGTTGTACTGAAACTATATTCCAATGCTACAGAAAAGTACAGGACCTTTTATTTTCGTACACTAATAATGTTGGACTCGTGCAGAGATTTCTCGACTATCGTCCTTCAAATCTCCCAAGTTTTTTTTTTTTTGACGCTGAAAGGTAGAGAGCCTCTACCTTATAACCATTTTATTAATGGTTGGTCGGTTGTTACAAGGGTAAGTGCCCGAAGAGAAAGTAGAGAAATACAGGAAAAATGGGAACTGAAAGTGAAGAGAAAGGAAGAGAAAACAACAAGAAGAAAGGAAATAGGAAATAGAGGTACAACATGGCAATAAAAGAGACAAAAGGAATATTTACATCAATTTGTTTAGCCAACATCTGACCTCAGGGCGGGCTGCAAGCTTGATCCTGTGCTCCCAGAGGGCCAGGGTATCTTTGATTTACTGTAGAAGGCCTGGCAGGCTGAAGCCATTCTGTCAATACACACTGTTGTTTCCGTGTTTCCAAGGATTATGCGCACAAGCAGCGAAAACAAATAGGCCATCCTGGTTTTAACGACTCTTGCAGCGATTCTCTAACTGTTTCCACAAATTGTAGGATATCGGTGCTGTTGATTGCTTGATCCTGAAGGCCTAGTTTCTTCCAAAGCTCGTTGGCAAGTTTGCAACGCAGGATGAGATGGTCAGCGGACTCGATGGCTGGGCAACTTTCACAGTGCACAATTTGGGAATTTTACTGTCTGCAATTGAGTTAGCCCAAAGGGCATATATATGTGTACAATAAGGATGGAAAATATCCAAAATAACCTTGACACGTTACTATTCATAACACCCCCACTCAAACGCAACGTGTATGCAATAACGTTGCATTTGAAACTAAAACACTGAATTAAAGACTACGATAAATAAGAAGAAGAAGAAATCATTGCTCTTAAAGATATTGTCGAAGCATTGCTCTTGAATGAACAAGAGAAAACCATCCCTTGCTCAATGAAGTAGGCCTTGGAGCCTTCACAACATGTTCTTCGGCTCTTCATCGATTCGGAGATGTTGTTGATGATGATGACAACGGACCTTCACAAACTATTCTTCGGCCATTTGACTAATGATGAGACGTTGATGTTGATGAAGGCCCTTCACAAACTGTTTTTCGGATCTTCATAGATTCGGAGACGTGATGTGATGATTCAGCACCGATGGGAAGCTGATGATGATGAAGGGCAACTCCGATGTGGAGCTAGTAAACTGATGATGAAGGCCGGCTCCGATGGGGAGCTGGTGATGATGAATACTAACTCCGACATGGAGCTGTTGATGCTGGTAAAGATGGTAAACTCCGATGTGGAGTTGATGATGAAGACAATGAGGAGATGGACTGGCACAACTTCGACAAAATGAAGGATATGCAATGGATTTTGCTAGATTCAATGGATAACATAGGAAATTGATTTGTAGATGACACTAATATAGTAGCAAAAGACACATGGATACTGATATGTGGTCGATGGCACAATAGCTGAGCATCAGGCTACGGGACCAGTTTATCTTCCAGGAGGTGTCTTCCCAAATTACAGAAACTTGGTAACTGGTAACAGGCAGTCCGTCACCAACGCGCCACCAGTCCAGCCGACGGCATCAGCTTCGGCTCCTACACCAATTGCACCATCGTCGACACAAAGGCAAATGGTTAATCCTCGATTGTTGACCAGATAACAGCCACAACATGTTGGGCAAAATATCAATTGGCTGACTCAGGAACAGGTTGCTGTGATGCTGCCGACCCAGTACAGTCAATGCCGATTCAGCAAACACCACCAAGACAGCAGACGGTTCAGCCGATTCAACAGCAAAATTTGCAACATACATCGGCTGGGTCGGGAACACCTAACAATCGGCAAAGGCAGCACACTGTGACATAGGTTATCCCTGAACACTTGGTCCATAATGTTCAACCAGGTCAATAAGTTGTACCCCAAGTTATTCCTGAGCATTTGGTGCGTAACATACAACTGAATTTCCAGAACTATCAAGGAGGTAACTTGAATTATTAGTACCAGCCTCCGTCGCCTCATGTCCACTATCAGCAAAGAGGATCACCTCAGCCCCAATTTGCTCCTCAGCTTAATCAGTTCGAGCCGATACAGCAGTAGATGCAAGGAGCATCTCAGTTGAAGCCTTGGGCCGATATGATTGCAGATGTGATGAGAGAGTAGTTTGGGCTTAAGCCAAAGGATTCTGGGAATTTATATCGGCACCCATATCCTGAGTGGTTTGAGAGGGTTCCATTGCCCAGCTGATACAAAGTCCCAGATTTTTCAAAGTTCTGAGGACAAGACAGCGTTACGACGTATGAGCATGTCAGCCGATTCTTGGCTCAATGTGGAGAGGTATCGGCTGTTGATGCTTTAAGGGTTAGGTTGTTCCCCTTGTCCCTGTCCGGATCGGCATTAACTTGGTTTTCTTCTTTACCTTTCAACTCTGTCAATAGTTGGGCCGATTTAGAGAAACAATTTCATAGCTATTTCTACAGTGGAATTCATGAGATGAAGTTATCTGACTTGACAGTAATAAGGCAAAGACATGATGAATCTGTGCAGGATTACATTCAGAGATTCAGGGAGATGAAGAATAGGTGCTATAGTTTGGCTCTCATAGATTCTCAGTTAGCCGATCAAGGAGAAAATTTCATCTCAGGAGTTTGAAAGTTTATCCCATCTCGCACAGAAGGTAACCCTGCATGAACAAAGGTTTCCAGAAGCTAAGAAGAATTTCAAGAAGATCAATCATGTCTATCCTTACATGCATGATTCCGATGAAGAGGATGATTCTGAAATAGCAGCAGCCGAGTGGGTCAGGAGCAAGAAGGTTGTGCCATACCCATGGGTGAGGAGTTCTGGGAAGGAGGAAAGATTGGATTTTGATATCACCAAGGCTGACAAGATTTTCGATTTGTTGCTTCGGGAAAAATAGATACAACTTCCTGCTGGTCATATAATCCCATCGGCTGAAGAACTAGGCAAAAGGAGGTATTGCAAGTGGCATAATTCTGGTTCTCATTCTACTAATGATTGTAAAGTATTCAGACAGCAGATCCAGGCGGCCATTGAAGGGGGGAAGATCAAATTTGATGATTCAAAGAAGCCGATGAAGGTTGATGGTAATCATTTCCCTGTCAATATGGTACATACATCTAGGAGGACAGCCGATGGGGGCAAGAGTCGGAATTTTCAGACAAATTCGGCTAGAATTATCAACAAATACCAGAGAAGGTATGACAAGCAGCAGGAGAGGCATTATGAAGAAGATGATGGTGGTATTGATCCTCATTGGGATTGTGAATTCTTCAGATTCTGTTGGAACGAAGACATGAGGCTACCATCGATCGAAGATTGCCCTGGGTGCAGTGATAATGCAGGGAGTTCAAGCCGATCTGTCACATCCTGATTTTTGTTTCAGGATTTATAAATTATTTAATAAATTAATCATAAAATTTATATTAAATGATCTTTAATTTACAAGTGAAGTTAAATGTGGGAAATAAAATTTCCTAAATATAAAGCATGGATGGATTTAATTTTTATTAAATTCTCCATGATTAAGTCAACTCTCTGAAATTTTCTCGGATTTTTCAGAGCTCAATTCCTAAATGATACAAAGAACAGTTCAGTAATTATTTGATCATTAATGATCTAATTATATTTGTTAAGAGCTTTTCTTGTTTAAAAATCCTTAAATTATAAATTGTTGTTTAAAAGGAATTATTAGAAATGATCTTAAAAGCCTAAAAGAGAAGATCTAATTTTAATTTGTTAAATCTCAATATAAAATGGGGCCAGATAAAATTTCATTAAATACTTTGCTTAATTCTATAAATCCTAGATTTTTCTAGGATTTATTTGAGCTAAGGAAGTATTTTTAATAAATGGAATTGCATTTCATGAATAATTTAAATTGAAAAAGGTTTTTAAAAGTCTTCTTTTGGCTTTGGGCCGAAAGTCGGCCCAAAACCTCTCCCTCTCTCTCCCCGGCCCAGTCGGCCCAGTCCGAGCCGCCGCTCTCCTCTCTCTCTCGCTGTCGCTGACAGGTGGGCCCCACCTGTCAGGTTCGTCTTCCTCGCGCCGCCGCCGCCGCCCGAAACCCTAGCCGAGTCGCGCCGCCGCCACTTTCCAATCCGGTCGATCCTTTCCCGATCCGGTGAAATCAATTGAGGGCAAATGATCCTTGAGATCTCCTCTTCCTTTTCTCTTTTGGAATCACTGGCTACAATCGCTTGGAAAGTGTTTGATTCGAGTTCGATTCGGATCGGCCTCTTTCCTCCGAATCCTAACCTTTCCTTCTCGCCGCCGGTCGCCGTGGGCCTTCGCCGCTGCCTCCTTGCCCCTATAAAAGGATCCCCGGTGTCTCCTCTACCCGCCGCCACCCTCGCCTTCGTCTCCCGCCGTCGGAAGAGCCCTAGCGCCGTGTGACCTAGTGCCGCCGTCGTCGCCGCCGCTCCAGCCGTGCGCTGCCGCCGTTCCGGTCGTCGTCGTCGCTCGGGGAGGTCGCCATCGTGGTCGCCAAGTCGCCGCCGTCCTCGTCCGCCGCTTCGCCGCCGCCGAAGACCGCCAGAGCACCGCCGTCACCGTCGACCCGAAGACCGCCGCCGTTTCTTCCTCGTCGCCGGCGCCGTCCGTTGCTCCTCCGCCGCTTCTTTGGTCACCGGTGAGTTCGCCGCGATGCCAGCATCGTCCTGGTGCCCTCCGTTCGCGTCGCCGCGCCGTCGTTCGCCGGCAAGCATGCGTTGCCGAGCCGCCGCCGGTGCTGACGTTATTGCTGACGTCATCGTTGGCGTTCCCCGTGGCCCGGTCGTGGACCGATCGATCTCGGCCGTCCGTTTTGGATGGATTGATCTCGGCCGTCCGTTCCCGTGAACCGCCGCCGTGCGCCCGGTCCACCGCAAACCCTAGCCGCTGACGCAATAATTCTCTTTTCCTTTTCAAAAATAATTCATTATTGCGTCATAATTCAATTAAAATCCATATAAGTGTTTTAATCCGATTTAATCTTTAAAAATTCATAACTAATTCATTGTAACTCAGTTTAATGTGGTTCAAGTTGCAAAAGTTGTATAAAATAAAGATCTACATATTAAAAATTGTCCATAAATTGAATTAAATTTATTTAATTCTTTTTAAATGGGCTTTAATTAGATTTAATCTTGTAAAATTCATAATAAATTCTTTTGAAGTCAGAATGAGGCCGTTCAAGTCTCATAATTCATCTAAAATTATGATTTACATGTTTGTTTACTTTTTATGTATTGTTTATTTGGTTTTTATTAGTCTTTTTCTTCGTTTTGCGTGTTAGCTTGTCGTTTCCGTCGTTGCGAAGGTTCGCGAGTGCGTCGGAAGTGTTCAAGAAGATTATTTGAAGACCGATTATTGCAAGACAAGTCACACAGATCCCAAACAACCCTTTGAGCATGTTGATCCTATTTAAAGCTATTGTTTCTATTCAACTATTGCATCTATTTTCGAATGTCATTGGGTGGAATTAACCTATTCTTTGTTATGGCCCTTTTGTACTTGATTACTTTATTCCTTGATACCTTGGGTGATTATAATTGGACTAGTTGAGCTTTATATATATTGGTTCAACTAGATATTAGATATAATTGCTTAGCCATGCTTAGAAACATTAGCACACTATTGGGATAACTTATGACTCACTATTATTTAATGATGGCTTAATGATAGTTCACGATGGTCAATCGTGATTGGTTAAATAATTACTTGCCAACTAAAATATGATAAAGGTGGGTTGTGAGCACATGGTTTTGAGAGTCGTGCTCATGGCAATTAAGGACCGGTTCGCGAGCTACTGTTGTGAAACATTAACCGTGCCAACCACAAGCCAGCGTGGGCAACGGCTTTACCTTTCGTATAGCATGGTTCATTGCAGAGCACCAGACTGAGAAGTGGCGGAGATAAGCCCACGGGGGTCGCTGGGGAGTCCATACCTTGTTTATAAGGGGGTGATTATGATCCGGGAATGGTGCACTGTGGTGGATTGTGTTGTGCGAGGGGTGCTGTCACAGCTCCTTTCCGATGTACCATGGTGGTATTGAGGCACATGGTGACATGTTGTGGGGCTGTGTCTTGTGGGTACAGTGGTACACCTCTGATCAGAGTAAAACTATTCGAATAGCCGTGCCCGCGGTTATGGGCGAGTTGAGCAATGTTTTTCGTGATTAGTCTCACACCTCTCACAATAATTATGAATGTTATACCTGGTAATAATTTGCTTAGCTCCTGGTTTGGAGATTAGATCTGTACAGCCGGGTATGGTTGTTCAGGATGGTTGGGCCTGTGCAGCATGGGTGTGCTGTTCAGCGTTGATAAAATTTCTGATTAATTACTCCACTGTTTTACTTCTCTTAAATGTTTTGCTAAATGCTGCTTTTGCAAATGAGCCTATATTATGCCATCCTTTGGTATCCTCGTGCACTTGCATATTTGCTGTGTGGCTTGTTGAGTATGTCATATGCTCATTCTTGCAATAATCAATCAACCTCAGTTGAAGAAAAAGGATCCAGAAGGAGAAGACGTTTGGCTTATACCCCAGTTGAGCTGCCTGTGGGAGTGGAGCCGGAGCTTCGCTAGATTTTATTTTCCGCTGCAGTTTTCTTCATGGTGAGGACTAAGTGCCTCTTAAGTAAGTATTTATCGTTTTAGTTATTTTGATGAATCTGTATATTAAATTGTCAGTTTGTGTACCTCGGCTGATTCCTGGACGAGGATTTTATGCACAAATAAGTTCGGAAATTACTAGTGAATTTCCGGGCGTGTCAGAAAAGGATGTCTGTTCATCAGAGATTAGGCCCGAATAATCAAGACTGCTATCAGGATGAAGATGAGGGTAGGAAGACTCAATGGTGTCCTTGTGGTATTTTCACAAAGAATCAAAAAAGAAGGGTTCAGAGAACGTTTTCAAGAGGTGCAACAGTAAATTAATCATCGGCTGAAGAAAACAAAGATCAAGCAGGAGTGGCGTGTAAAGAGCACAACCACAACAGCCGATGAAGTTGAAGCCGACAGAGCAAAAAGATTACTCTAGGGTAAGGCTACTGCGTCCGCATCGGTAAATATGGTTTTTATGCTACCTGCAGAGTTTGAAGCCAGGCAAGCTGATGTTGATAATGTTGAAGAGGCCTCTGCTAGGTTGGTCTATCTCAAGCTGTTGTATATCAATGGAGGAGCCGCTGTGAAGTTGATGCCGTACGCTATATTCAGAAAGTTGGGTAGAAATTCAGACGATCTCATCAAGACTAACATGGTTCTTAAGGATTTTGGTGGCAATCCATTGGAGACTAAAGGAGTTTTGAATGTGGAGCTGACAGTCGGCAGTAAAACCATTCCTAAAATATTTTTTGTCATCGATGGGAAGGGTTCCTATAGCCTGTTGCTAGGAAGGGATTGGATTCATGCTAATTGTTGTATTCTTTCGACCATGCACCAGTGCTTAATTCAATGGCAAGGCGACAAGATTGAAATCGTGCCAGCCGACAGGTCAGTTAACGTTGCTAGTGCTGATTTAGCTCTTTGGGAGATAGATGGTATTGATTGCCTGTGTGGAAAAGTTTGGGATGGAGATTTTCTAAAAGTGTCCGATTGTGATATACAGCCGATTGAAGACGGAGAGCCCAAATTATTATTTTGAGGGCATCGTGGAGGAAATTGACATACGTCCAGGAGATAGACCAAGGCCGACATTCATTAGTAAGAACTTATCTCCAGAATTCAGAACCAAGTTGATAGAGCTTTTAAAGGAATACAGAGATTGCTTTGCTTGGGAGTATTATGAGATGCCAGGACTCAGCCGATCGATTGTTGAACATCAGCTTCCTATTAAACCAGGGGTTAGACCATATCAGTAGCCACCAAGGAGATGTAAAGCCGATATGCTTGATGCTGTCAAGGCTGAGGTTGCACGTTTGTATGATGCTGGTTTTATTCGTCCATGCCGATATGCTGAGTGGGTTTCTAATATAGTTCCGGTCATCAAGAAAAATGGCAAGGTTAGGGTGTGCATTGATTTTTGGGATCTAAACAAGGCTACCCAAAAGGATGAGTACCCAATGCCGGTGGCCGATCAGTTGGTTGATGCTGCTTCAGGGTATAAGATATTAAGTTTTATGGATGGCAATGCAGGTTATAATCAAATCTTTATGGCAGAAGAAGACATTCATAAGACAGCTTTCAGGTGCCCTGGTGCAATTAGGTTGTTTGAGTGGGTTGTGATGACTTTCGGTTTGAAGAGCGTTGGAGCTACATATCAGAGAGCCATGAACTACATATTCCATGATCTAATCGGCTGGTTGGTTGAAGTTTATATTGATGATGTGGTCGTTAAATCAAAGGAAGTAGAAAACCACATAACCGATTTGAGAAAGGTTTTTGAGAGAACTAGAAAATATGGCTTGAAAATGAACCCGACAAAGTGTGCTTTTGGCGTATCGGCTGGTCAGTTTTTGGGATTTCTTGTTCATGAGAGGGGGACTGAGGTAACTCAAAGGAGTATTAATGCAATTAAAAAGATTCAACCTCCGGAGGACAAGAAGAAGTTGCAGGAGTTGATCGGCAAGGTAAATTTTGTTAGAAGGTTTATCTCTAATTTATCTGGAAGATTAGAACCTTTTACACCTTTGTTGAGATTGAAAGCCGATCAAGAGTTCACTTGGGGGGCAGAGCAACAGAAGGCTTTGGATAATATTAAAGAATATCTTAGTTCTTCTCCAGTTTTAATTCCCCCACAAAAAGGGATACCTTTTAGATTATATCTATCAGCTGGTGAGAAGTCAATCGGCTCGGTTTTGATTCAAGAGCTTGAAGGGAGAGAGAGGGCTGTATTTTATTTAAGCTGCAGGCTCTTGAATGCAGAAACAAGGTATTCTCCTGTGGAAAAGTTATGTTTGTGTCTATATTTCTCTTGCACGAAGTTAAGGCATTATCTATTGTCCAATGAAAGCACTGTGATATGTAAAGCTGTTGGCTCCAATTTTGAAAGGAAGGGTTGGAAAGTGGATATTTGCTTTAACAGAGTTTGATCTTCGGTATGAATCACCGAAGGCGGTGAAGGGACAAGCTATAGCCGATTTTATTGTGGATCATCGTGATGACTCAATTGACTCAGTCGACATTGTGCTTTTGACTTTATTTTTTGATGGGTCAGTGTGCACTCATGGTTATGGTATCGGCTTAGTTATAATTTCACCTCCGGGGGTAAGTTTCGAGTTTGCCTATACTATTAAGCCCTATGCAACTAACAATCCGGCTGAGTATGAAGCGGTTCTCAAGGGGTTGCAATTGCTTAAAGAAGTTGAAGCCGATGCTGTCAAAATTATGGGTGATTCATTGTTGGTGATCAGTCAATTGGTAGGAGAATATCAATGCAAAAATGATATATTGATGGTTTACAATGAGAAGTGCCGGGAATTGATGGATGGATTTCGGCTGGTAACTTTAAAGCATGTATCTCGGGAACAAAATGTTGAAGCAAATGATTTGGCTCAGGGAGCATCAGGGTACAAATTGATGATGAAGGGTATCAAGGTAGAAGTTACCACAATATCAGTCGATGATTGGAGGTATGATGTGTATCAATATTTACAGAATCCGTCTCAATCGGCTTCTCGGAAATTGCGTTATAAGGCTTTGAAGTATATCTTGTTAGATGATGAGTTATATTATCAGACGATTGATGGGGTGTTGCTTAAAAGCTTGAATACTAATCAAGCCAAGGTTCAATTAGGGAGGTACATGAATGAATTTGTGGTACCCATCTATCGGCTCATAAGATGAAGTGGTTGCTTCGGCGTGCGGGATATTTTGGCTGACGATGTTGGAAGATTGCTTCAGATATTACAAAGGGTGTCAAGATTGTCAGAAGTTTGGAGCGATTCAGCGAGCGCTGGAATCGGCTATGAATCCTATTATCAAGCCATGGCCATTTAGAGGATGGGGTATGGATATGATCGGCCAAATTAATCCACCTTCAAGCAAGGGGCATAAGTTTATATTGGTTGCGACCGATTATTTCACCAAGTGGGTAGAGGCTATTCCTTTGAAGAAGGTTGATTCAGGGGATGCTATACAATTTGTTCAAGAGCATATCATCTACCGATTTGGTATTCCCCAGACCATTACAACTGATCAGGGATCGATTTTTGTGTCCGATGAGTTTTTTCAGTTTGCCGATAGCATGAGCATCAAGTTATTAAATTATTCCCCGTACTATGGACAAGCTAATGGACAAGCCGAGGCATCTAATAAGAGTTTGATCAAGTTGGTTAAGAGAAAGATTTCTGATTATCCTCGGCAATGGCATACTAGATTGGTCGAAGCATTATGGTCTTATTGAATGGCTTGTCACGGATCAATTCAAGTTCCTCCTTATAAGCTTGTTTATGGGCACGAAGCAGTTTTACCATGGGAAGTTAGAATCGGCTCAAGAAGGACTAATTTGCAGGATGAGTTAACAGCCGATGAGTACTATAATCTCATGGCCGATGAGAAGGAAGATTTGGTCCAATCAAAATTACGAGCTCTTGCAAAAGTTATCAAGGATAAGGAAAGGGTTGCTCTGCATTATAACAAGAAGGTGGTGCCTAAGTCTTTTTCTGAAGGAGAGCTTGTTTGGAAGTTAATCTTGCCGATAGGAACTCGAGATAACAAATTCGGCAAGTGGTCACCAAATTGGGAAGGACCGTTTCAAATCTATAAGGTTGTGTCTAAAGGAGTTTATATGTTGCAAGGACTTGATGGAGAAGTTTATGGACGAGCACTCAATGGCAAGTACTTGAAGAAATATTATCCGAGCGTATGGATTAATTCATGATTGGTTGAGTTTGCCGATACAAGTAAAGCCGATGTAGTTGACATCGCCTTTAGATGGCCGATATCGATTGTATCACCCTTAGTTTGTTTTGTTTTATCATAATCGGTTGTGTTCTGCCGATGTATGATGGCCGATATTTAATATATCGGCCTTAGTCCAAATTATAATTTAATCAATGCCTTCATCATTGCGAAATTAGGGGGGCACATATATACAAAAAATATGGGTTTTCGACGCAAAAGTTATATCGATGCAAAAGTTATATTAATCGGATCACAAAGGGAACATAGTTTCTGCAGCCGATTACAAAAATAAGTTTCAAAATCTAAGTCCTATTACAAGACCAATCATGCAGACAGATAGCGCTTGATAGCTGATATCGCCTTTTGCCTAATTTCTTCCACTTTAGCAATTGCTTGGGTGTCTTGGGCATCGGTTCCAGGGATGACCTTGAGGGACTTAGTCATATCAGCAACGTTCCTAATAGCCGATTTTAGCTTCGACATCTGTTCTTCAACAGCCTTGGGAAGATTGGCTAATTTTTGCTACTCCAAATCCAGCTCGGCGTTGCCTTCTTCAAGTTGTGCCAAGAGCTCAATCTTTTGAGCTTCGAGCTGATCTATGTTGGATTTGATCGGACCTTCAGACAGTTGATCGAGTTTGGACTCCTCTTCGTGCACGAGTTGCCAATTAATTTGGATGGTGACTTCAATGTCCTTGCGCTCCCCCCGTTCGGCTAATCTTTGCTTGGCCTTCTCCCGCTTGAATTGGTGTTGTTCGAGATAAACCGCTGGAGTAAGGGCATCGGCTAGTTCATCTGGGATCAAAGATTGAATTTCTTGAAGCCTAGTCCTGATTGACCCACAGTCGACCACCAAGTTATCCAATGATGATGCCTTTAGCCGATGAGAGATATCTTCAAGAGTCCGTCTCACATCATAAGACAAAGGGGCTATGGCTTTACTGGTGGTGTCTTCTTCTGTTTCATCAAGGTAATCCTTGATGTCAAAGGAAAACAGATCAGCTAAGACCTGCAAGTTGAAAGATTGGAGACAATTAAAGATCAAAATATGTTATACAGCCGATCTGAGATTTTTAAAGACAGAACTTACTGGGATGACAGGAGCCACTGGTTGTTCTTCCTCTTCAATGTTGTGGCTGCCTGCAGCCGATGGAGTACGATCACTTGGCATCGGCCGCGCAGGAGGCGAAGGTGGAGGAGGAGGCTGAAAAAGACAAGTGTTAATTAATATCGGCTATGATCAAAATCATAGGATTTTGTAGAGGAAACCTTACCGGTGGAACTTGTTTGGATGATGTTGCTGCCGATTTCTTCTTCACAGCAGTCTTCTTTTTTTGCAAATGAAAAATTGATGAGCAATCGGCTATATAAACTTTTTCAAGATGATTAAGATGAGTTATTTACCCTTGAAAAGTTAGCTGGAGTAGCAGGAGTTGGAGGAGTCTGTTTGGGTGAAGCCGATGGTGTTTTTTCTCCTAAGTCACTCAGTTCGGCTGCCACTTGGTTGACATCTTCCTCGATTTCCTCTTCATCCAGGGCTTGTTCGATGGATGGATCTAAGGTAGGCAAGTCATCGGCTGGCTTGGATTTCTTCTTCTTGGTCTTCTTCTTTGGAGCCAGAGCCGATGGATCAACACCCGATGCCTTAGTTTTCCTCTTCCTGCCGGCATCGGCTGGTTCTCTTATTTGCCCTTGGAGTAGACTTGAGGTCCTGGGGGCATGATAGCCGATGACAGGGGGAGCTAGACCACCTCCATTTGGTAAAAGGCCTGGAGCATATTCTATGTCCTTGCCGCTATTGCTTTTGCGAGGAGGAGAAGATTCTGTTGTTTGCAAAATAGAAGAAGAGATTAGTCAAGATACAAATCGGCTAACAGTTATTCTAACAGAATTGACAAAGTAAATATTCACCTGAGGAATGACATCCGGGAATAGATCTGTCATGTACATGGAAGCTGATTGATGGAACAAGTGTAGCTTCCATTCACCCCACCACCTATCAAAGTTCCTGCTCCTAAACCTTGCTAGCTCTATATTCTCAATGCTGCCCAAGGGAGGTCCTGGGATATTGAGTAGCCGATCCATCATTAGTGTAGATGAAATCTCTTCTCTGCTCTGGATCTTATCGGCGAAGTACAAGCCGATTGGTAACTATCCCATCCCAAACTGCCTGGCTGAGCTCATTGGATGGTAGAACTCATAAGATACTTGTATGTTTCTCCCTTGATGGATGCCAATAGGAAGAATACATGGATTGATAGCAGCCGAAAAGACGTCTCTAGACTTGTCATATCTCTCAGAATTGATTTCTTCAAATCAGAAGTCTGATGGTAGCTCAAAGTACATTGAATCTCCGTATGCAAACCAGACTCGAGCATCTTTCTGGAAGCCATCATAGAAGCTAAAAAACCAGTCTTTGAGCAGTTCAGCCGATAGCTTTGCTCCAAAATCGGCTGGTGTTGATGCAGCCTCTCCATACGACATGCATCTTCGATGGATCTTCTCTTCCCCATCTTCGTCTGTGATCGGCTCTAGTCTTGGGAATTGGGACTCTGACAGAGCTGGCCGATTCACAGCTTTCATGGCAACCAGGTTAAGCCATGTTTGCAGTAGCCACCATGGACCACCTGCGCCTACTACTGAGCCTGCGGCTATCCTTGCCGATGCATTGTTCAACATTTGGTACAAATAGCCGAGGAGGATTTTGCCCAAAGGAATTTGCTTCTTTGCTTCAAGGGCTTCGGCTAACAACTGCTAGTTAGTAGTAGGGCCACAACTCGACCCACAGAACAGAAATTTCTCAAGCCACATCAGTAGGAAGGCCGTGTGCTCTCGGGGAGTGACAGATCCTTTGCACATGTATGCAGCAATGTAGCCGGACCAGCCACCTATGGTTTTGGTTTTGAACTCAAACTGATTCTTGGAGTTCAAGTTCATAGGGTTGGCCGATGCTGAGATGTCTAGGCCAGTAATCATGATGATGTCTAGCAAAGTGGGGGTCATCTGCCCTTGGTTGAACATGAAGGCGTTGAGGGTGTTGGACCAGATGTATGCAGTGGAGGCCATCAGGGGTTCATCCTTAGCCGAATTTGCCACGGGTAGGGCTAGCGCTTGTCCGATTCCTAGCTCATCCTAGTGAACCCGCTTGCTAGCCGATACGCGCTTATACCAGGCGGGCCAACTTTTTTCAAGGGAAGGCCAAAACTTGAAAGTATTTTTCCAATGACCTAGATTTGGGTTGGCCAATCTAAAGGGTATCCTATTGGTTTCGGCGCTAATGAACTCAATGGGGTCGGAGTCGCCGATCGGACCAAGGAAATACTGATGCTCATGTGACAGACTGGGAATTGCAATCAGATTGGAAAGATGCTGCAGATGCAAGGAAGAATAGAGAAGAAGAAAACAGGAATAGACAAAGGAAAAACCGATCTACTGCAGAAAGGAGAGGATCTAGCCGATGGGTACTTACCTCTGTGTATTCGGCTGATGGCGCGGCAGACGGGCTGGCGGAAGTCGACATCGCCGCGGGCGGAAGCTTGGCCGAAAGGAAAATCGCCTTTGAATCGCCTTGCACACCGAGGGGATCGCCGGAGAGAGAAAAGACAAAGTTTGCCTAAGCGATGAAAACGGAACTAACGGTGTGAAGTTTCTCGGAGGTGACGGTTAGTATTTAAAGCGCTGCGGTAACGGTCGGAAAAACGGCAATGAGCGATATCCTTGGGAGAACAGATATGGCAAATCCGAAACATTACCAAATATTCCGGACTTGCGGGGCATGCATTAACGACCAAATTTGGTATTTCAGGTATCGGAGATGAAGATGAAATCGAAGTGGAATCCAAGATGTAGATCGTATCAGAAACAGAGCAAAAATCGGTTGGAGTCCGAATCGGCTGCGACCAGGATCGGCAGAGTTCGAGTCGGACAAGGTAGCCGATTAGGCCGATTCCGACAATGTGACTCGGTACACGTTGTCGGGTTGAGTTGATGTGCTTCATATGGATTTCCACGCACGAATTGAGTCCTGAGAAGGCAATTGTATCTATTAATTAGGGTATTTTATGTAATTTCCTTAGAGATAAGTTTGGGCAAAAGTCTGCCGCAAAAACTTACGGTATCTTAGAGTTTGTTAGAGATAAGAGTCGTGTCCGACAAGGACATATTTTGTATCTCGGGTATAAATATGACCCGAACCTCATGTAATCAATTTAACACACATTCAATGCAATCTTGGCTCATCGCCACCCTTTTTACTTTTGTTTCATCTCGACGAGTTCTTGCTTCCGGGTTGAGCTGCATCGATTCGATCTTCAACTAGAGGTAAACTTGTCATGGCGGCTTGCGTTCTCGGGATTAGTGCTTCCATCATTATGATACTCTAATCTTGTTTATGTAAGTTGTCGAGTTATCAAATATTCTATATAATCTCTGGCAATATTGTTATTTAACCCTCAATCGACCAACCTCTATTGTTAGAAGGCAACCGATTAGGTTAAATACCGATGTTGAGTTAGATTATATAGGATATCTACCACCCTATGAAATATCCAACGGCGTGATTGTCTAGATATTGTCCTTCTTTTCATACTTATAGCTGCATCAGTTGAGTTTGACCTTATAAGTCGTGATTACAATCTCAATCTCTAGCCTGCTTTTGGTTGCCGATTAGGGTAGTATTAGGGTCTCAGCCGATCTTCCATGATTTAACTACTATATACTTCATATGCTTGATTGATATGTTAAATCCGCCCTTTATGTTAAGATCTTGATGCATTTAGGTATATTAAGCTATTTGTTTGATATATTTTGCCTGCTTTAACATCTTAATATAGAGTGGTATCGGACTATTAGCCGATACATGCTAGATCTATCTTATCGGATATGCTATAAAACGGTTATAATCTTCATGTTAATGTATATTTCGATCTAAGTGATTTATACTGTCTCGGCATGGCGACCGATCAATCCCAATCATTTGATTTAAGTACACATCGACAGAAGGATTATATATCATTAATATCTATAGCCGATTGAATAGATTTAGTTCTTTCTTGCTTAGTTATGACTGCCGATCGATTCAAATATGACATCGGCTCAAAGATAAATGATATGTCATCGGCGGCTGGCCGATCAGCTATCGTTTATGCATTTAACTGCTATTTTCTTGTTTTATTTCTTGTTGATTGCAGGATCAAGTCAACTGGCATACTCACGAACCTAAAGGCAAGATTTTTGGACCTGCACTGAAGTTAAGCAGATCTTCCAGGCCACTGTGTGTTTTTCGCATCAACACATGGCTAGCAAATCCTGAGGCTAGCGAATTGTCGGATCCCAAAACTAATGATTCGGAAACCGACATGTTTAGACTGTATCAAGCCCTAGATCAGTAGATTGATACAGGTTCAACAATCTGGATCTTCATTGCATACATTTGAACAAGGCTCCAGGGGAGATTATGGAAATTATGGATACCCCATACCCACAAAGCGTGTATATCCGACTGGGTATAGGGGTACCATAAGTAGATAGAATATCTTTAAGGGGCTCGGGTTATATTCCTAACTTGTGTATCAAGGAAATGCCCGGGATCCTAGACGGTTACGATTGTATTTTATCTTTATTTGCCTATTTCGTTAGGAATATGGGCTGTATGTTGTAATACGGACTCCTCTCAAAATATAAGGAGGGGTCCGGGTGCCTCTAGGGGCATAAGTTTTCTCCCAGATCATACGATCAATAACACACTCGGCGGATCAATCCCCGGACAGGAGTAGGGTACTAGTTCTCATTGAGATGGCCTAAACCTATATAAAATTCCTTGTCTTCAAACTCATCCACTTTTCCAACTTGATAGCCACTGCCTTTTCGTATTGCCGAAATCTTGTTTCGATAGTTCGCGCGCCAGGTAGGGGTTGCGTCAAACTTTTCGCCGATTAGCGCGAAGGGATTCGTCTTCGGCATCAACGACTTCGTCTTTCCTCCCGGGCAGGCGTTGTTGGCGGCGGTTAAATGCCGATTCTATACCGCCAACATCTGCATAAAGTTCAGATAATAAAACATCCAACATAGTGATAGGTGCTTAATCTCTCATATTCCATAAGTGTTGGTGTATATTTGTATGCAGATAATAAACCCCGATGTTGGGAGGAAATCTAGACTAAAGTGAGGAGAATTCTGTATCCATACGAGGATGGGTTGTGAATTTCATCAAAACATCAGTAAATCAGCCCAAAATACCAAGAAATGGATAGAGGGGAGTCCAGGGAGTCCATTGACCGAAGGCCAGGCCAGATGGGTCCAGCCCAGGTTCGGCCGAACCTTGTGGTTCGGTCGAACCAAAATCTTAGCCGTTCAGGCTGGGGTTTGGCATGGACGCTCCAGATCACTCTTTGATGGCTGTTGGAGGGCACTTCGGACATTTCCCCTTCGCCAACCGTCATAACAACCCCTATATAAAGACATCACTCGCTCACTTTACTTACACACTTCCAGGCTTGAGCTGAATTATAAGAGGCTTTATTGTACTATATTGTATACTACAATAGGAAGAGAGTAGAGTAGAAGAAGTCGGAAGAATTCCGGAGTTGTCGGTAATCTTCTCCTATTTCTTTTATTTTGTTTATAATTCAATATAATATTCTTCTTGAGTAATTTAGATTTATCTTGTGAGAATTATCTCTTGGTTAGTTCCTAAATAGCATACGGGAATATTGTTCACTATAATCAACTAAAATATAGTGATTGTTTTGGTGAGTTATAAACACTAAAGTAGATATTAATTGCTTAGACGTGGTGTTTGGGCAGTTGTTATCCAGTAATTGTTGCGTATCCCACAGTACGTTGAGGTAGGTGTAGAGGTGGTGACAGCCCTCAAGATCACTTAAGTCCTCCTTGTCCGGGTACGTAGTAGAGCGACATCTGGGAATAGCAGGTTGCCAGTGCCTGAAGTATTGCATTAGGATTAAAATTAAGCTTTCCCTAGACACTGTTTCTCACTAGTAAATCCTCTGTATCCTAGCCTATCATTTGCTTGGTGTCCTTGGATGAACCGGAGGAAGATCTGACCACATACGTTCCCTTGGATTCGATACCCTTGGAATACTCTGTAGGGGAAGTGCTACATCAGTATATCCGTGCGCTTGCGGATTTTGTCTGTGATTGTAAGAAATACCAACAGGCGTTCCGGTTCGGCGGCCTCGACTTCATCACCGACAACTTCGTTAAGATCTCTCTCCCTGACTTGGATTCAAACCAGTCAGGAAGAGACGAGGTCTCCGCCCCGTTCGGTCTCCCGAACTCGGCCGAGATCTACTCCAAGATCATCTCATCTAAGTTGGCTTCAAACCACTCGGACGGGATCTCATATGCTCCAACACAACCTGATCAAGATGATGGGGCCTATCGATCCTGATGAAGCTCCCCGACGATCTGGCTGCGGTCTTCACCACAAGGATGTCCTCTCCCCGTAGGTCTAGACGGGATCTGGCCTCGGCCCCGATCCAATCTAGCTTCAGGGAAGTTGGGGTCATACTTTAGCCTCTCGGGATGGTTTCGACAGTAGAATTGGATGGCTACCTCAGCTCTCCTGGTGTCGATTCACGACCAACGGAGATCCTCGACTACGATGACTTTGGCTACAACTACGACTTCAGCAACCTCGATGACTTTGACGAAGCCTACGAAGACAATTACCCGCCTCTCCTTTTCGGCGTTTTCATGGCTGATAACGAGACAGCGAAGCAGCGTCAAGCCCGGGAAGCAGAAGAACAACGTACACGACAGGAAGCCGAGCGTCGCCGACTGGAAGATGAGCGATAAGCACAAGAGCGAGACCGGCTGCAGCGTGAGCAACAGGAGCACGAACGGGCTGCGAAGGAGGCTGAGGACCGGCGACAACGTGCCTTGGAGGCTGGGCGGCGAGCACTATTTCTCACTAGTAAATCCTCTCTATCCTGGCCTATCATTTGCTTGGTGTCCTTGGATGATCCGGAGGAAGATCTGACCACACACGTTCCCTTGGATTCAATACCCTTGGAATACTCCGTAGGGGAAGTGCTACATCGATATATCTGTGCGCTTGCGGATTTTGTCTGTGATCGTAAGAAATACCAACAAGCATTTCTGGCGTCGTTGCCGGGGAACGGTTGCTAATCATTTCCGAACCCAGTTCATCCTCGTATCCCTTTTTCATTTCTTATTCTACCTTTACCCCTGCTATCCTAGAGAAGTATTCCTGTCAAACTCTTCTTGACTATGGAGCAACCTCTTTCTGAGCTGTCTGCTCCTCGGGGCGAATTCTGTAAGCCACTTCCTTCATCAGAGCCCATTTATACAACTGGCTATGAAATTCGTCCCGAACTAATTAGTATGGTTAGGGAAAATCCTTTTTCTGGCTTTGATCTAGAAAATCCCTACCATCATCTGCGAGACTTTGAACAAGTCTGCTCGTGCCTTAAGATTCGTGGCATGAGGCAAGAAACTTTGTGGTGGAAATTGTTCCCGCTCTCCCTTCAAGAGAGAACAAAGCAATGGTAAACTTTACCGTTGGATGTGTAAACGGTAGTTGGGAAAAGTTGCGAGACAGATTTTGTCTTGCCTTCTTCCTAGTTACTCGTATTACTGCCCTTCGAGTAGAAATACTCAGTTTTAAGCAGATCAAAAACGAATCAATCGGTGCAGCCTGGTCGAGATTCACTATTTTAGTGCAGTCCGGACCAACCTTGTCCTTACCCGAGTATGTGTTACTGCAACATTTCCATACGGGTTTGGATAAGGAGTCTACATTCTATCTGGACATAACCGCCGGAGGATCGTTCATGCACAAAACGCCGTCAGAAGGAAGAACAATTTTGGATCGCATTCTAGAAAATACTTCCTGCATGATGCAATCCGATGAACCCCAGCTGGAGGCATCCGTGTCCAAGATAGAGGAACCTCTGACAATCGAGCCACTCTTCGAACCATCCACTTCTGCTAGCTCGATTGATGAGAAGGTTCCTGAGCAGCCGTCTGTTGAGAATGAAGAAATTCAAACTCCGGAGCGTGCCGCAATTCTGTTCAGGGATGGTCTTGACGAAGACTATGGTAATACCCTGAACTATTTTAGCAAAAAGAGACCACTCGTTCCTCTGCTGCCTCCCTATCCGATCGAACTCGGGTTCCTTCAATAAACTGTCCGGGAGTTAACGTCCGTAATGAGCGACGAATGGCTAAGGGAGGCAGAGCTTTCATCCGAAGTAATTCGGATAAATACCGCTCCCCGAATCATTCCTTACCATCTGGAAGGGAACAACGTCGGTATTCTCTATAGTCCAACTGTCGGGGCCAATCTCGTCTCCGAGTCTTTTGCATTCGCTTATTTAAGCGATAAGGCAGTGACCCCGACAAACAAATTTTTCAAGCATCCAAATGGAAATATCAATGAAGGATTTGGGATTGTACAAGATGTGCCTGTCTGCTTTGAAGACAGGGATGCGATCTTGGATTTCCATGTCTTTGAAATTCAACATTTCGACATCCTAATCGAGCTGCCCATTAAGAAACTTCTTATCAACACACCCCGATTAGATAGCCTCAAAATAACGCTGGGAGGGAATGAATTTTCAGTTCCATTCTCACGGGCAAGGATCGCCTTGACCGACTCTCTCCCAGAAATTGAGCCAGCCGACGAGGTTACAACAGTTCCCCCTCATGAGTCTCCCGAGGCCCTTCTGGAAGATGAGGTCCCCGATTTCATCAAGGAGGAAGTGGATCCCGGTGAGACTCTCAACCTGCCAATCATGGAACCACCACCTCGACCTCCGCTTGAGCTCAAACCTCTACCTCCAGGCCTACGCTATGCCTTCTTACACAATGACAGAGAAGCCCCTGTTATATTCAGTGACAAGCTCTCTGAAGATGAGACTCAACGTCTTCTCACCGTGTTGGAAAAGCATCGTTCTGTTCTTGGCTACTCGCTTCAAGATCTCAGGGGAATTAATCCCGCGCTTTGCACCCATCGTATTCCTATTGACCCCGAGAGTATTCCCTCCAGGGAACATCAACGAAGGCTCAATAATGCAATGCGAGAGGTTGTAAAGAAAGAGGTCTTAAAACTCCTGCATGCCGGGATTAACAATGAAGCTTAACAAGGCTACTAAAATGGATCATTTTTCGCTACCCTTCATTGATGAAATGTTGGAACGGCTGGCAAATCATTCCTTTTTCTGTTTCCTTGATGGGTATTCCAGGTATCATCAAATTCCTATCCATCAGGAGGACCAAAGTAAGACTACGTTCATATGCCCGTATGGCACCTATGCATACCATAGGATGTCCTTCGGACTGTGCAATGCCCCTGTATCTTTTCAAAGGTGTATGATGTCTATTTTCTCAGACATGATCGAAGACATTAGGGAAGTCTTCATGGATGACTTCTCTGTCTATGGAAAGACCTTCGGTCATTGTCTACAGAATCTAGACAAAGTCTTACAACGATGCCAAGAGAAGGACCTGATACTTAGTTGGGAAAAGTGTCACTTCATGGTCCGTGAAGGGATAGTTCTTGGTTATCGAGTGTCCGAATGAGGAATCGAAGTTGATCGTGCTAAAATCGACGTTATAGATCAACTTCCTCATCCTGTGAACATCAAAGGAATCCGCAGCTTTTTGGGACACGCCGGCTTTTATAGAAGGTTCATCAAGGACTTCTCTACAATCGCCCGACCTCCAACTAACCTGCTGGCCAAGGATGCGCCCTTTGAGTTCGATGACGCGTGCCTAAAATCCTTTGAAATTCTCAAAAAGGCACTCGTCCCTGCTCCAATCATTCAACCTCCTGATTGGACTCTGCCCTTCGAGATCATGTGTGATGCAAGTGATTTTGCTGTTGATGCGGTCTTGGGCCAAACCAAGGATACAAAGCATCATGCAATATGTTACGCTAGCAAAACTCTAACCGGAGCTCAGTTGAATTGTGCAACTACCGAAAAAGAGCTGCTCGCAGTTGTTTTTGCTATCGATAAGTTTAGATCTTACTTGGTGGGGGCTAAGCTGATAATTTATACTGATCATGCTGCTTTGAAATACCTGCTCACTAAGAAAAATGCTAAACCGCGTCTCTTAAGATGGATTTTGCTGCTCCAAGAATTTGACTTAGAAATTAAGGATAAAAAGGGAGTAGAAAATTCCGTAGCGGATCATTCGTCTAGGCTGTAGATCACTGACACGCCGGAACAGCCAATAAATGACTTCTTGAGAGACGACATGCTGATGAAGGTGCGCAACTCCAACCGATGGTATGCCAACATAGTAAACTACATGGTATCCAAGTACATACCACCAGGAGAAAATCAACAAAAATTGAAGTATGAAAGTCGCCGTCATATATTGGATGAGCCATACCTATATCGGGCCTACCCTGATGGTTTATTACGAAGATGTGTGCCAACTGAAGGACTTAAGATCATAGAGCGATGCCATGCCTCACCCTATAGTGGCCATTACGGTGCATTCTGCACCCAGGCCAAGATTCGCGCAGCAGGAGGAGATAGAAAGGCCATGGCGAATTACCTACCGGTGGCTTTAGCGGATTCTGCTCGATCTTGGCTTCATGGGTTACCCCGTGGAACGATTGGATCTTGGGCAGAGCTTCGCGAACACTTCATTGCCAACTTTCAAGGCACCTTCCAGCGTCCTGGCAGGCTGGCACCCAATTCAACCTCTACAACGTGATCCAAAACCCCGATGAATCCCTTCGGGACTATATCCGATGCTTTTCTGAGCAACGCAATAAGATCTCTGACATTACCGACGACGTCATCATATCTGCTTTCAATAAGGGTGTTCGTCATGAACTCTTGGTCGGCAAATTCGGACGCAAGCCTCCCATGACAGTCAAGCAGATGTTTGAAAAAGCCAATGAGTACGCCAAAGCCGATAATGCTGTCACCGCATCCAAGCAGTCAGGTAGCAACTAGAAGCCCAAGAAAGATGTGCTGGCAACAGGGGGGAGTGGAAGTACCAGTCATAAGGATCGCAAGCATAAGCCCGAGGACCTTGTGGCCACTACAGCACCTTCTCGACAGCGATCACGCATCAATACTTTCAACAAGATCATGAATGCTCAGTGCTCGCATCACCCGAATTCAAATCACGCGGCCAAAGATTGCTTCATCTATCAGCAGTTCACAGAGCAATACGCCAAGAAAGCATAGAAGCCGACTAACGGAGAACAAAGCACTTCAAAAAAGAAGGATGATGAAGAAGACAGACCGACTGGCTTTCAAGACTCTGGCAAGGAACTCAACCATATTTTCGGTGGACCCCAAGCTTACAAGTCCAAGAAGAAGCAAAAGCTGACTGAAAGGGAGATCAAAGCCGTCCAGCCTGATACACCCCAATATCTTCGGTGGTCAGAGACAGCAATCAAGTTCGACCGCTCGGATCATCCAGACCGAGTGGTCCACCCGGGGCGGTACCCCCTGGTACTAGACCTAGTGGTTCACAACGTCAAGCTCCGGCGATCCCTCATTGATGGTGGCAGTGCACTTAATATTCTTTTTGCCAAGACTTTGGACGACATGAAGATCCCTCGGACTGAGCTGAAGCCAAGTAGTGCGCCCTTTCACGGGGTCATCCCCGGGCTGTCTTCTACTCCACTCGGCCAGATCACCTTGCCGGTCACCTTTGGCACTCGGGAGAACTTTCCTACAGAGAGTATATGCTTTGAAGTTGCTGATTTCGAGACAACGTGTCACGCCATACTTGGACGCCCGACGTTAGCCAAATTCATGGCAGTCCACACTATACGTACATGATGATGAAGATGCCAGGACCCCGAGGAGTCATATCTTTGCGGAGCGACATCAAGCAAGCTGTCACCTACGACAAGGAAAGCTGTGAGATGGCCCAGACGTGCGAGATTACACTTCCTCGGGATGAGATCCGACTGGCTACATTAACCGCCACCACAGGAGAAGTGCCTGCACCCAAGGTACCAAAGACCAGAGAAAGCGACGTCAAGACCAAGAAAATTCCCCTTGACCCCTCTGATCCTACCAAAACTGCTGTAATAGGCGCTGAGTTAGATTGTAAATAGGAAAGCGCGCTCATCTCCTTTCTTCAAGCAAATAAAGATATTTTTGCGTGGAAACCATCTGATATGCCTGGTATTCCTAGAGAGGTGATTGAGAACTCCTTAAATATTAAAGAAGACGCTAAACCCATCAAACAACGACTCCGCCATTTCACACAAGACAGGAAAGATGCAATCAAGGAGGAATTAACCAAGCTGTTAGTAGCAGGCTTCATCAAGGAAGTTTTACATCCTGACTGGCTGGCAAACCCGGTTCTAGTTCGGAAGAAGACAGGACAATGGCGTATGTGTGTTGATTATACCGACCTCAACAAATCTTGTCTTAAAGATCCCTTTGGGTTACCTCGCATTGACCAGGTAGTTGACTCAATGGTTGGCTGCGAGTTACTCAGCTTTTTGGATTGCTACTCGGGTTATCATCAGATCAGCTTAAAGGAATCCGATTGCTTGAAGACCTCATTTATCACACCTTTTGGGGCTTATTGCTATATCACCATTCCCTTTGGATTAAAGAGTGCTGGAGCAACCTATCAACGCATGATCCAGAGATGTTTTCAACTCAGATTGGTCGCAATGTTGAAGCTTATGTTGATGATGTAGTTGTCAAGACCAAGCAGAAGGATAATCTGATCGCCGATCTAGAAGAGACCTTTGCTAGCATCCGTGCCTTCAGGATGAAGTTGAATCCTCAAAAGTGCACCTTCGGAGTACCATCAGGGAAGCTGCTTGGCTTTATGGTATCCCGTAGGGGTATACAAGCCAACCCGGAGAAAATCAATGCCATCCTTAACATGAAACTGCCAAGTTCCCAGAAAGATGTTCAGAAGCTGACTAGATGCATGGCGGCGCTCAGCTGGTTTGTCTCACGACTCGGCGAGTGGGGGATGCCCTTTTTCAAGCTATTGAAGAAGACCGACAATTTCCAGTGGGGACCCGAGGCCCAGCAAGCCTTTTAAGATTTCAATAAACTTCTCACAACTCCGCCGGTCCTAGCATCACCACATCCGCAAGTGCCGCTGTTATTATATGTGTCAGCGACATCTCAAGTTGTGAGCATGGTCCTGGTCGTCGAGCGAGAGGAGGATGGCCACGTTCAAAAGGTTCGACGACCGATTTACTTCGTTAGAGAGGTTTTGGCCGACTCCAAGACAAGATATCCTCAGGTACAGAAGCTGTTATATGGTGTTTTAATTACCGTCAGGAAATTATCCCATTATTTTCAAAGTCACTCGGTCACGGTGGTCACATCGTTTCCACTCGGAGATATACTTCATAATCGCGAGGCAAACGGGCGGATTGCAAAGTGGGCTCTGGAGTTGATGTCACTGGATCTATCCTTCAAGCCACATACTTCCATCAAGTCCCAAGCTTTAGCGGTTTTCGTTGCCGAGTGGACCGAGTGTCAAGAAGACACGCCTACGGAGAAGCTGGAGTATTGGACTATGCACTTTGACGGGTCGAAAAGGCTTTCAGGCACTGGAGCAGGGGTCGTTCTAATTTCCCCGACTAGAGAAATATTAAGTTATGTGCTGTGGATACACTTTTCTATGTCACACAATGTGGCGGAGTATGAAGCACTTCTTCATGGACTAAGGATTGCAGTATCTCTAGGAATTCGGCGTCTGATAGTTCGCGGTGATTCCCAGTTGGTTATCAATCAAGTTATGAAGGAATGATCCTGTCTTGATGATAATATGGCTGCTTACCGACAAGAAGTCCGTAAGCTGGAAGACAAGTTCGACGGCCTAGAGCTAACTCATGTGCTTCGGCACGACAACGAAGCGGCTGACAGACTGGCTAACTTTGGTTCTAAGCGAGAAACAGCTCCTTGAGATATTTTTGTTGAGCACCTTTATGAGCCGACAGTACCACGGAAGGATGTGATCAAGATAGCGGGCACCCAAGAAGTAAGCATGATTGACGCCGACTGGAGAGAGCCCTTCAACAATTTTTGACTAAACAAGAGTTACCTCAAGACAAAGATGGAGCCGAGCGGATCTCTCGACACAGCAGGCTTTATGTCATGATTGAGGATGATTTGTACAAGTGGAGTCCGTCAGGAATTTTGCAACGTTGTGTTTCTTTGGAAGATGGAAGGCAATTGTTACAAGACATACATTCTGGCATTTGCGGGAACCACGCTACAGCATGAACGATTGTTGGCCAAGCTTATCGACAAGGGTTTTTCTGGCCTACTGCGGTATCTGATGCTGAGAAAGTTGTGCGGTGTCACGACCGGAATTAACCCAACGGGCGTTCCTTACGTGCGTGTATTATTCCTTGTCCCAGGAGGCAAGGTACACCAAAAGTTGATACAATTCAGAGTTTAACAAGCGGAAGCGTAAATAGATAATTTATTACATGGGCGGCGAAGTCCCAGCACACAAGAAGACAAAAGAAAAACAGCGGAAGACTAGGGCGACGACCACAGGCGCTTGACGGCAGGCACGAGCTAGACACCAAAGCCTTCATCTTCCAAGGGCTCCTCTTCTGGGTTTGGGAAAAATTGAGCAAGACTGAGTACAACCACCGTACTCAACAAGACACACCCACAAGTGCAGGATAAATGCAAGGGAGTACAAGGGGGTTATAATATAAAGGGTTAGGGTTTGCAGTAAACAGCATTAAAAGACACTTAGTTGCTCAAAGCTATTTTGTAAACACGATTCCAGAGCTATACAATATTATTAATCAAGGCCGTGAACCCACACGAACCTGCCTTAACCCAAGGCCTACGATGATTCAGACCGAACTGGCAACCCGACCCTGGGTCCCAGCTCGTCCCAAGCCAACCCAGGCCAACCATTCCACATTTTAGTTGTTAAGCAAGTTTTAAGAATTAAAACACTAACTTGGGTACATTGCTCGGCTTGCCCATAACCGAGGGCGCGGCTATTCGAATAGATTATACTCTGATCAAAGGTGTACATCTTTACCCACAAGACACATCTTCCTCACGTGTAACCACGTGCCACATACCACCACGGTATACGGACGGAAGACGTGACATAGTTTCCAACCCATCCTAGCCATAGACAAGAGTACCGACCCAACCCCACCTACGGCCGGAACCTCCGGGACAGGTAGGCAGGACTGAGCCCCTAGCAACAGGACACCGGCCCTGTGCCATGACATCTCGACTACCGGGCCGCAGCTCGTGTAGCCTTCATTTGCCCTAGAGATGTCCATCGACCCCCGACTTCGTCCATCTCCATCCGTGTACTTTTGTTTATAACCAGACTGAGCCACAAACTAAGCCTTACCCACTAGACATGTGGAAGTACGGTAGTGCTTTGCAACAGAGGCCCGAAGACCGGTCCTTATATGGCCGAGGTGCTACTATCAAAACCATGCACCCCGAGCCCAGCCTAAAACCATTTTGAGGATTTTGAATAGAGGGGGAGGTGTGAATCCAATTCCACAATAATCCAACCATTCCATAGTGTCCAGGTGATATGAATATCCCAAAGTCTAGAGTTGTAAAACCACCTAATGTTGCCTAATTAACCAGCGAAGCATCTACCTAAAATCATACTAGTGGTACCATGAGTAGAGTGTCCACTAGTTGGGGTTTTGTTTATTCTAGGGTGAACAAGGTAATAATAACAATAACAATAATAAGGTCATAACAAAGGTAAATAGGCATGGCTAGATAAAACAGTGATAACGCGGGAATTTAAATAAAGCGATAATGCAATAATTTAAATCAACATAATTTTATAAACTGGGATTCAATATGTTCAAGGATGATGTGACTTGCCTTGCTCGCTTTCCCAACCGTCGGCTTCAACTTCCACGAAGAGCGGATCTTCCGAAGCTGCAGCGTCTACACGACCAACGGAAAAGAAAAGGCTTTTACTCTAATAAACTCCATATAGCAAGCAGGAACAAAGCACAAAAATGGGTTCTTGACTTCTTAAGGAAAAATTAGAGACTTGAACGGTCCAATTCCGAGTTCAAATGGCCAAGTTATGGCCCTTTGAAGTTTATATGCTCTTTAAATGAATATTTGCGAATTTCTTCATTTAAATTTTAATTTAAAAAGGGGTTTATTGCGTCAGCCGAGGGGGAGGGGCACGCGGACCGGGTCCACGGGAATGGGGCCCACACAGCAGCCTCACGGTCCACGGTGGACCGGGTGCACCCGGGCTCACATCGGCCGGCGCCGTGGGCCCCACGCGTCAACCGCACCTGAGGGCGCGGGCGGCTGACGGCCGGGCCCCACGCGGCAGCCGCTCGGTGCGCCCGAAGGCGGCCATGGCGGCGCGGCCGGCGGGAGGCGGCGCGCCCGCGCCCCTATGGTCGCCGACGGCGGCCATTGGCACGGTGGAGCGGCGGCCGAGAGAGGGGAAGGGAAGGGGGAAAAGAAGCGGCGGTCCACGGTTCACCCTAGGTCGACGGCGACGACGAAAAGGCGGTCGGAGCGGAGGAAGGCGGTGGCGCGGCTCGGGTTGACGGGGACGGCGGCGCTCCGGCGGTCGACGAGCGAAACGGAGGGGCGGACGAGGTCGGCGAGGATGCGGCGAAGCCAAAGGAGGCGGCGCTGAGGTGGGAGGTGGTCCGGGGCGACGACGGCGGCGGACCGGAGCTCGGCGATGACGGTGGAGAGAGAGAGCGACGGCGCGAGCTCGATTCCGGCGAGGAGGAAGGGCGGCGAGAGGCGGAAACGGACGGAGGAGGTGCGGGGAGGGTTTAAATAGAGCCGGGTCGAGAGAGGGTGGCCGGGGAAGGGAGGAAACCGGCGCGGGAGGTCCGGCCGCCATCAATGGCGCCGGCGAGATTTGCGGGGGCAAATCCGCCTGTTTGAACGCGAGAGAGAGAGGGAAAAATGGGGGCAAAGGGAGAGGGGATCACGGGGAGTGATTTCCCCCTCTTTATTGCACGCGGAGATGGCGGGAGGCGGCGGGATTCGCGGCGGCGGCGGCGCTAGGGCGCGGGCGAGGCGGCGGGAGCGGCGGGAGGAAGGGGATGACGGGTGGGCCCCACCCGTCAGCGAGGGTGGCGGGCAGGCCCGCCCGTCAGCGGCGCGCGCGCGGGGAGAGGCCGGATGGGCCGCGGGGAGAGGAGAGGGAGGGGGAGGGAGATGGGCCGAGCCGGCCCAAGAGGGAGAGGGAGGGAAAGGGGACTTTTTAGAGTTTTTCTTTTTATAAAATCATTTTAACTTTGTTTACTTCTTAATAATTATTATTTGTGCTCTGAAAATTCCACTAAAATTTATTTACGCATTTTAGGCTTTTAGGAAATATACAAAAATCCTCCAAGCCTCGTTTGACTTTTAACTTTGCACATTTTAATTGTTGGAGGCTTTCACACGGATTTTAATTATTCTAGGCATAATTTAGAGGATGTATTTTAGAGTCGTTTTGGGACGTGACATGCGGACATGTGAAGGTTGTCAGTTCTTTGCCAGACAAATTTACCTACCAGCTCAGGAGTTGCAAAATATCCCTCTCTCCTGGCCTTTTGCGGTTTGGGGGCTTGATATGGTTGGTCCTTTCAAAAAGGCCACAGGTAGTTTCACTCATCTTTTTGTAGCTATGGATAAGTTCTCCAAGTGGATTGAAGCTAAACCAGTCGTTACAATTACCGCTGACAAAGCTCGAGATTTCTTCATCAGCATCATTCATCGATTTGGAGTACCTAATCGTTTCATTACGGATAATGGAACCCAATTTACTGGTGGTGTGTTTAAGGATTTTTGTGAAGACTTCGGTATCAAGATTTGTTATGCATCCGTATCGCATCCTATGAGCAATGGGCAAGTTGAACGCGCCAATGGTATGGTACTTCAAGGCATCAAAGCACAAGTTTTTGACCAACTACGTCCCTACACCGGTAAGTGAGTTGATCAGTTGCCGTCAGTACTTTGGTCTCTGCGCACTACACCCAGTCGGGCTACGGGGCAATCACCGTTTTTCTTAGTTTATGGTGCGGAAGCACTGTTGCCAAGTGAGGTGGAATTTGAGTCCCTGCGATTTCGCAATTTCAAAGAGGAGCGCTACGGAGAAGACCATGTGGATGATCTCAACCGACTGGAGGAAGCTCGCGAGGCGGCCTTGATCCAGTCGGCTCGGTATTTACAAGGATTGTGGCGCTACCATAATCGCAATGTTCGATCACGCGCATTTTTAGTCGGAGACATGGTCTTGAGGAAGATTCAATCTACACAAGATCGGCATAAGTTATCCCCTTTATGGGAAGGACTGTTTATAATCTCTGAAGTTACTCGGCCAGGATCTTATCGACTCAAGCGTGAAGACGGTTCCGACGTCTACAATTCTTGGAATATTGAACATCTTCGTCGTTTTTATGCTTAGGCATTATTTGTGTATACTTTTTCCTCTATGACTGCCAACATCAAGCTGTTTCTTGAAGTTACTAGTCGGGGAGCTATCATAATAATAATAGAGTGTGATTTTTATCAATTCAATTTGCTTATCATTGCCTTGTTTGATTTTTTGGCTTAGTTAATAAGGACTGAGAGTTTTTTGACAACTTTTGCGGGTTCTAGGCTCAATAAGGTTCGACAAAAACTTTTAAGAAATCAGCGACTAAATTTAAATTATCAAGCACATCATAAATATATCAGTATAGTACAAATTGAGCCTCCATCATCAAAGATTACATCATATGGAATCAACCAGACTCAGTTTTCTCATCATCGGATTCATTAGATCCAGTCGGACCAAGATTGGTGTCTTGAAATCTTTCTACAACGTCTACAGCAATCTTGTCCGCAGCCTTCTGGGCATCATTAATGAGATCAAGGGCATCTTCTTCACTTGTTCCGTCTGCAAAGCCATCAATGGCATCAATGTCGATTTTCAGATACAAGGACTTAGTCATTGCCAGAGCCATGCTTGCTCCCATGCTTCCAGCATCTTTGATATTCTTGAAATATGTATCCGGAGCAACTCTCAACTTGTCAAAGATTTCAACAGCGTCGATTGTACTTCAACCATTGTTATTATAGAACATGGCTTGAATAAGCGGCGTAGCAGCATTGGCGACTTCATCTCTAGCCCCTTCAAGTTTTTCAATCTTGTTGACTAAGACCTCAAACTGAGCCTGGGATTTAATTTTGTGATCTACATGAAGCAATTATGTCAGCATTGAAGATGCGAAGATGAGTATATTTTTGGAATTCCGACTGCAATTACCTTCGACATCTTTGATGGCCAAGTCTCTTTCCTTTATAAGATCACTCTTATCCTTTTCGAGAGCTTTAACTCGCCTCTCCAACTCAGTGATCTTGGCAGCTTGGACTATTATGCATTTTTGATGGTTATTTAAGCACAAACACGAACTCAGAATAGATTGAGCAAGGATAAAGTTACCTTTCGACGAACCACTCAGTTCATAGTTGGCTTCTTGAAGCTTAGCAACCCGGTCCCTGAGATCATGTTCTGTTTTCCTAGCCAGCTCCCTGGTTTCGTGGAGTTTAGCTCTGGTTTCTTCCGCAGTTCCAAGATGAGGGACCAGCTTCTCGAGGGTTGCGGTCTTTGCTTCATTTCGAAGATAAATTCTCTGCATTATTTATATACTCAGTTATTTCATTGGATCTATCAATTGGATAAGAGAGACTGCGGGTAGATTACTTACATTCACAAGACGGGTGGCTTGGTTAAGCGTCCTTATTAGCAAAGACACTTCCTCGTCTTCTTTCTGCTTATTTATTACTATGCCCTGCGGTTGCATCTCGTCATCCCACCATTTGACTAAGATAGGTGGTCGAGAGTCTTCAGCTGATCGGATCCGAAGAATCTCTTCTTCATCGCCAATCATTGGGCCTTTATATGTGTACAAGAATAATCAGGCAATTGAAGAAGACTTTCTAAATACAAATTTACTCGGAGGATTGTTACCTGTTATGATCTTCAGCGGTGGACGAGCAGGCCCCTCTACCTTATCAAAAGTACTGGCTTCTGGACCAGCATTAGTATCGTTTAAGGGAGGGCTGCTGGCTTGCCCCTCTGTCTCAGAGATGTCTTTATTTTGCTCATCACCCGGCTGGTCTCCAGTCAGGAGCTCCTGGTTAGCGCCGGTTTCAGCATCTACCGACTGGTTTCCAGTCGGGGGCTCGTTCTCGGTTTCTACATTGCCGGTTGCCGACTGACTACCAGTCGGGCAGTCTTCTTCAGCAGGCTTGGTCTCACTGGCAGTAGCAGCACCAGCCTCTTTATTAGTCGATTTAGGATTTTTTCCAGATGGATCAATGTCAGACGGTTTCCTGCAAATTGCGAATATGTTATCAACATTATTTTGAAAGATGCACATTTTAAAATGAAGGAGAAATTACAGCAGATTCGTACCTAGAGGACTTTCTGATTTTGGGTATCGCACGACTGGATGTTTTCTTCTTCGACGGGTTAGCCTGTGTTGGTCATTTCCCAGTCGTCTCTTTGCTGCCGGTTTTCTCGATGTCGTCGCCCTCATCGTCACTCAAGACCATTTTCCTTTTCCTGGGGCCTGGTTGATCAGTCGGCTTTGGGCTGCTTGATTGAGCAGTCGGCTGGATTTTTGGACCCCCGCTTGCCTGACCGGGTTATCGGCGAGGAGAACGGCGCTGAGCGGCTGGTGGGTCAGATTTCATCAGAGAAAATTCCTGAAGATGACATTTCAATTCTTGATCATGATTGCACAAGATGATAAAGATTATAAGGAAAATCAGATGATTCAGTATTTACCAGAGGAGGAGGGTTGAAAGCGTTATATGGCACCACTGGCAGTATGTGTGAATAGCTGACTACAATGCCAGACGAGAAAATCTTATAAATTCTCTCCTTCATAATCTTGAATTCGAGGGACTCTGGATCTTCGCGATTGGGATCATTTTTGCCATCAAACTCAAAGGCAGAACGGGAGGCTCTTGATGAAGTGCCAAGTGATTTGCTCCCACTGCAGACCTTGTTCCTTAAGCTTCAGCATGCGATCCAGCAATGTGAGGGCCTGAGCAGCTTCATCTCCCATTGGAAGCGAGTTCCATGTATCTTGATATGTTGGAGGAAGACAATAGTACTCGGGAAGCGCTGGCTCAGGATTTTGCACATAGAACCAATTTGCTTGCCAACCCTTATTGGATGTTTTGAAAGGCATTGAAAAGTATTTCTGGCTTAAAGTGCCCCTCAGTTGAAAACCGGCTCCCCCAACAACACACGGTTTGCTCTTGTTTGGCTGGGGCTTCAGGAAGAAGATGCGACGGAACAGGGCAAAATGCGGCTTAATTCCCAGAAAAGCCTCACAGGCGTGAACAAAGTTTGCAATATGAACTACGGAATTGGGGTTGAGATGATGCAAACTAATCCCATAAAACTCAAGAATCACCCTGAAGAATTTCGAAGTTGGAAGAGAAACACCACCATAGAAGAAATGGGAAAATACCACGACCTCATGCGTGTCCGGGGTCGGGAATGCCTCACCACACGCAGGATGCCAGCCGATGATTTCCTTCGCCGGAAGAACACCGTGCGCCACCATCTCCTTCAAGTTCTCCTCTGTTACATCGGAGGGAGCCCATTTACTCTCAAAGCTTTCTCTCTCCTCCGCCATGGATGCAAGATGGGTAATGGGATCTGAAACAAGGGCGGCAGTGAATGAAAGGAAGATTGATGCGGCGATTGCGCGGAAGATTTTCGCAAACCCACGAAGCTTCGGGAGAGGTGGATTGATGTGGATTTTCTAGCCCTAGTTTTCGCCGGCGTCGTTGCTACACTATAGCGGAGAATGGGGAAAGTGGAGGATATCTCGGCGGGGAAGACGAAGCGGCGTTTTGTTCAGCGATTCTTTCGCTGGGGTATCGGAAAGTGCTAATGGGCCTGGGCCTTGCTAGTATTTTCAGCCCAATTTCATTATAAGCGTGGCTGGTTGTGATCCTTAGGGACTTAGGCGTATATTTTTGCTTCGGCAAAAATTGCTCACGACAGAATAGCCCAATGCTGTTAAAATCCTTTTTGACGCAGTTAGATAATTCTTTGAAATTACTACGATGAAAATAAAAAGGTGCCCGAAAAAAAGTGTTATACCAATTTTGTTGGCCTTTTTAGGCTACAAAGCTGTTCGGGTTTTATTGAGATGACTAGTTTAAAATGGTTATTCTCTCGGCATGTTATATGCTTAATTCGATAATGGCATGGGTCATAGTTAGGCTATTTAGACTTGTCATTTATCATTTTTTATACAACATTTGATAAATCCTTTAAGAGTTTTTACTCGGATTTTTTATCATATATGTTGATTAACAGATCTTTAGAGTGTTTTCACTCGGATCTTTCTATGCCTTTTGGGTACAATTAAGCTAAAGCAGTCGGCTGAATGTTTAATCAAACATCGCATATGCTTAGCTATATCATTACTTTGGTAATTCAGTTTTAAATCCACTCGGATGGATGTTTAATGTACCTTGACCATATGTTTAGTTTTATTCAACTAATCACATAGTCGGGGGCTACACCTAATTAGGTGCATCTAGTCGATGCACCTAATTTTTTATTTCAGCCCTTCACAGTCTTTGATTCAAGTACTCGGGAGACCAAGGCAGGAATAATTGAAGCACTCGGATTGTCATTTTGAAGATTCCAAGAGAAGATTATTTCGTTGACTGTAAAGGTCTCAGGGGCTACTGTAGAGATTATGGATACTCCATACCCACATAGCGTGTATATCGGACTGGGTATAGGGTACCATAAGTAGATAGAATATCTTTAAGGGGCTCGGGTTATATTCCTAACTTGTGTATCAAGGAAATGCCCGGGATCCTAGTCGGTTACGATTGTATTTTATCTTTACTTGCCTATTCCGTTAGGAATATGGGCTGTATGTTGTAATACAGAGTCCTCTCACTATATAAGGAGGGGTCCGGGTGCCTCTTGGGGCATAGCTTTTCTTCCAGATCATACGATCAATAACACACTCGGCGGATCAATCCCCGGTCAGGAGTAGGGTATTACTTCTCATTGAGAGGGCCCAAACCTGTATAAAATTCCTTGTCTCCAAACCCATCCACTTTTCCAGCTTGATAGCCACCCCCTTTTCGTATTGCTGAAATCTTGTTTCGACAAAGATGTTATTACAAAATATATGGGTATTTACAAACTTCTGGCTAACTAATACAGCAGAGGCTATAGAATGACTCAGCTCTAGTGTTTTGCTATAGACTTAAACCATTTAATTATGCTAGGCTTGGAGACTAGGTTTAAAAGGGAACTAACTTAATTATGTGATTGAACTTCCAGCTTCGGGAAGAACTTCAAAATGACTCTGAAAAAGGTGGGGTTGAAGCAAGGGTGAGTACAACGTACTCAGCAAGCTATTATATTCAATATGAACGTATGAAATGGTAATATTTGAGTAGGGCTATGATTACTTGCAGAAAGCAGAAAATGTAGGAGTTGAAAGCCTGTAATGATTTTAATGCAACAGTATTTAATAAAATCTTGAATTAGGTTTCTAACCAAATACCATATGAGTCTCGATACTCAAATCCGTGAGCACGGCTATTCGAATAGATTCATTTTCACTTTACTGTAGTAATTGTACGCTTTACCCGCAGTCCATGACTTGCCAATAATTATTAGCTGAGTCATGGCCCAGTATTAGGTTACTAACAATAGTGGCACTTGTTCCATGAACTTGAGTCCCGATGCGCTCTGAACGTAACGTTATCAGCAGCGAGAGAAGTTCTGGCGTTCCCGAGGTCTTTAGAGAGAACTGATTGTATGACACCATGTCATCGCAATCAGGGTTCACAAACAATTTGTGCACAATTCATCTCAAATATTTACCTGCGCCTCGGTAAATATTACAATCGCCCTGCTCGGTGTAAGTTTGCCTCCTGCGCGAGGACTTAAAAAGAGAACCACTACACAGAGGTACCACATTGTTAATTAACATGATAACTAGGTCTGTCCCCATTCTAGAAGCTGCGGTCGTACTCGTTCGTTTGACATAAGTATTTGGTGAACAATTATATCGACCGAGACAGTACTAGCCACCCGGAAATCAACCAATTCCTATGTACTGTCCCAATCTAAGTTCATTATATTTTTATGCAATCTAACTAGGCAGGGCTAAGCAAAAGCTAGCACATCTGGTTTGCTATGTTCAGATTATGCATTTGAAATCATGTATGACTAATGCATAACATGTCAAAGATATAGAATATATGGAATGCTCAAAGGAGAGGAATAATAACTTGCCTTGCTCCAACGCAAATAAATCCGAGATAGGCAACCTGATTATCCAATCCTTGAAATATTATAGGTTGCCATCTGAAATAGACTCTACTAAAGAAGAGGAAGAACCAAATTCAATAAAAGTCATAAAATAACAAGAAAGCGATGAAGGGCGTGAAAGACTGGGTTTGGGGTATAAATATCTCCTTTATAAGGTATAGGGATTATTGGGTTAATATTTGATGTGTAGGTTCTAAAGGGTTGGAGGCTAGAGGGGATTAAGCAACCAGGGTCGCTTATATTTTATGTGTGGGCTTGGTTGCTGAAAGGATAGGAAGTAGTTGGATATTTGGACTGGTTAAATGGGTATTTGGCTAGTATTTGCTGGCGGTAGGTTTAGGTAGTATGGTAGCTGGGTTTTAGTTATGTGCTAGTCGATGCTAGAGTTTATTAGCATGACGACTAGGTTTGATATCTTCTCTAGCCGGTGTTAACAAACAGCATGACGGCTAGAGGAATAGGAAGTTTGTGTAGGTTTAGCGGGATGGAAGTGTTACTCCGACAATCGTGAGTGGCGGCGGAGTGGCTAGGATTACACAGAGCCCGAGAGCAAACTGTGCGGCGTGATGTGGAGGTCGAGGGAATAGTGAAGCTTTGACCGCTATACGCATCAAGGCGCGGGTGCCAGGAGCAGCACTTCGACCTTAGGTTTGGTTTTGCCGGGCTTTACAACCAACGGTTCGACGTCGGGGCTAGTAGACCATACGAGCGTCCCCATCAAAGGTGTAAAGTTCTAACCGGCGGCTTTTTAGTGGCTAAACGGCCAACTCCTTCACTCTCTCCGCCAGCCACCGCCCTCCCCGGGTGTGTCTTGCTCGGGAACACGCGTGGACGCCGACGTCGCCGCCCTCCAGCCACCGGAGCGCCGCCGCCCCGTTCGCCTTCTCCTCTTTCTTCTCTCGGCTCTCTCTCTGGAACAGAGAAGAGAAGAAGAAGACGAGAGAAGGAGAGAGAAAAAGATAAGGAGATCGACAGGTGGGCCCATCAACAGTAACTTTTCGTATTTTCTAGATTTAATTCAAATCCCAATCTTTAGAAGCCTATATCTCCTAAACCGTAGATCCGATTCCAGTGAAATTTGGACCTAAATTCATCTAATTTCAAACTCTTCATTTTGATGTCAAATTTGATATTTTAAGATTTTATTTGAATTTTCTTAATTTATTCAAATACCATTTGAATAAATATTTGATTTAATCTTATAATTGAATTTACAACTTAAACTTATATTTGTTTTTCAAATATTTTCTTTTATTTCCAAAATACCCTGTAGCCACTAAAAAGCCGCCGGTTGGAACTTTACGCCTTCCATGGGGACGTTTGCACGGTCTACGGACCTCAACGTCGGACCGTTGGTTGTAAAGCCCGGCATAAACCAAACCCAAGGTCGAAGTGCTGCTCCTGGCACCCCACGCCTTGATGCGTACAGCGGTCAGAGCTTCACTATCCCCTCGACCTCCATTGCACGCCGCACTGTTAGCTCTTGAGCTCTGTGTGATCCTAGCCGCTCTGCCGCCACTCACGGTTGTCAGAGTAACACTTCCGCCCCACTAAACCTGCACCCACCTCCTATTCTTCTAGCCGATATGCTGTCTATCGACACGGCTAGAAATGATACCAAACCTAGTCGTCATGCTGCCCAACTCTAGCGACGATTAGCAAACACCTAGAACCCTAGCCGATATTTATCCTACCTCGATATCGGCATAAACAACTAAATCCTAGCCACTATTCTATCAAAGCCAACCTTGACCCATGTTAGCCACATGCCTATTTAACCATATCAACTATCCAGTATATTTCCTATCGTCCAAACCACGAGAGCCTCCACATAAAATATAGAGCCTATCCGAGATACTGCCCTACTCCACAAACGACTCCCATATAACTAAACCCTAGGTATTATACTACCTAAACCTACTGCCAGCAAATACTAGCCCCATAATCCCTATACCCTATAAAAGAGATAGGTTATACCTTAAACCCTCGCCCTTTTAGCCGTTTATCGTTTTCTTATTATTTTATGGCTTTTATTGAATTTAGTTCTTCCTCTTTCTCAGTAGAGTCTATTGTCTTTTGGATGGCAACCTATGGTATTTCGAGAATCGGATAATTAGGTTGCCTATCTTGGATTTATTGCGTTGGAGCAAGGCAAGTTATTATTCCTCCCCTTTGAACATAAATGTCATGTATTCTATATTTCTATTCTATGCATTAGTCATTCATGATTTGGAATGCATAATCTAAACATATAGCAAATCAGTTATATGCTAGCTTTTGCTTAGCCCTGCCTAGTTAGACTGCATAAAACATAATGAACTTAGATTGAGACAGTACGTAAGATTTGGTTGATTTCCGTGTGGCTAGTACTGTCTCGGTCGATATAAGTTTACCAAGTACTTATGTCAAACGAACAAGTACGACCGCAGCTTCTAGAATGGGGACAGACCTAGATATTATGTTAATTAACAATGTGGTACCTCTGTACAGTGGTTCTTATGTAAGTCCTCGTGAAGGAGGCAAATATATGCCGTGAAGGGCAAATGTGATATTTACCGAGGCGCAGGTAAATATCTTGATTATCGCGCGATGTGTGTGTGAATTTATGAAAACCTGGTTGAGATGACGTGGGGTCTCTCATCCAGTTCTCTCTAAAAACCCCGGGAACGCCAGAACTCCTCTCGCTGCTGATAACGTTACATTCAGAGCATATGGGGACTAGAGTTCATGGAACAGGTGCCACAATTGTTAATAACCTAATACTGGGCCATGACTAAGCTAATGATTATTGGCAAGTCGTGGACTGCGGGTAAAACGTACATCTACTGCAGTATGAATATCCTTGAATCTATTCGAATAGTCGTGCTCACGGATTGAGCATCGGGACTCATATGGTACTTTGGTTAGAAATATAATTCAAGATTTTCTTGAAAACTATTGCATATCAAGCATTTCAGGATTTCTACCTCTTTATTCTCAGCCTTCTGCAAGTAAATCTAGCTCTACATAGATATTACCTCTCATGCATTCATTGTTGAATAATATAATAGCTTGCTGAGTACGCTGTACTCACCCTTGCTTCAACCCCTCTTTTTCAGAGTTTAATTGGAGTTTTTGCCGAAGCTGGGAGTTCAATCACATAAGTTAGTTCTCTTTAAACCTAGTCTTCAAGTCTAGTATAGTTAGATGGTTTAATTCTATAGTAAAACGGTAGAGTTGAGTCATCGTATAGCTTCTGCTGTAATAGTTAGCCACAAACTTGTAAATGTCCTATTATTTTATATAAAGATATCTCCTTTGGAGTCTTTACCAAATGTATGCAATGAAGATCCAGATTGTTGAACCTGTATCAATCTACTGATCCAGGGCTTGATACAATTTTAATATGTCGGTTTCCGAATCGTTAGTTTTGGGAGCCGACAGATTCCCTTCTAGATTACATCAATAATTTTCAGGACAAATGATTTCTTGGTTGGTTAACTTTCTTCAGACTGCGTCCATAAATTTGCATGCTTATTGTCATCACCAGTCCGTTGATCTTCTATTCCCTGAAATTGAAGCTCTTGGGATTTTTCAAATTATTCGTAGTCTTGTATATTTGGAAGTTCTTCAGCTAGATTTCTATAATCTCGACAATCCTTCATTCTGAGTCACTTATTTGCTTGGAAATACCTTGGTGTTTCTCAAGCATTTGAACTGTCACTTGGCTTCATACTGTATGCCTTCTTAATGGCATGGACGTTGATGATAAGTCTTGATAGGGATTAAAAGATCAAGACTATGCTTGCTTTGCATAAAATCAGAACATATAATATGACATCCCATTTTCATCTTGCAAATGTTTCCCCAGTCCAATAGGTATATATATAATGTCTTGTAAACTGGTAGAATGTCTCCAATTATTCCTCCTTACATAGTCAATACTTCCATAAATAATATTGCTCGGAGGCTTGTTTTATCCAAATTCCAAAATTCCATAATGTATATCCCTTCTTTCTTCATCACGTTGTGAGCTTCAAAACTTTATCCGTGTCCAATATAGTGGCTCCTTTAATCATCATAATTCTTGTATTGAACAACCCCCCCTAAAAAGGATTAATAATTTATCTTCCAATCTTCTTCTATTGTCTTGACAATATGGATAATTAATAATTGCTTCACCAAATAATTCCTCAAAACTTGTATTTCTTAGTTGCTTGGATTGTAATAAATTCAGCTCACACTAGGATAACCAAAGGCTTGTACTCACTGACTTTCTTGAAATATCAAGGACAAGGGTCTTTGGAGGGGATTATATTATACTATAAAATAATTACTCTTTTGAAGGAGGATATGATGCACAAGTAAAAGCAAGAATAAAACTAACGATGAATGAGGAGTTCATTCTAACAAAGGCCTTAGCAAAATTATTAGGCAAAATTTTAGTTTTTAACTTGATTATTCTATATAGGTAGGAAAGTTACTCCTAAAGGAGGTTAGAACACCTATGGGTTTAAGGCTATAGTAAAACATATGCTCTGATACCAGCGCTGTCGGGTCCCAAAACTAATAATTCAGAAACCGACATGTTTAACTGTATCAAACCCTGGATCGGTAGATTGATACAGGTTCAACAATCTGGATCTTCATCGCATACATTTGGTCAAGACTCCAAAGGAGATATCTTTATATAAAATAATAGGACATTTACAAGTTTGTGGCTAACTATTACAGTAGAAGCTATACGATGATCCAACTCTGCCGTTTTACTATAGAATTAAACTGCCTAACTATACTAGACTTGAAGACTAGGTTTAAAGGGAACTAACTTATGTGATTGAACTCCCAGCTTCGGCAAAAACTCCAAATAGACTCTGAAAAATAGGGGTTGAAGCAAGGGTGAGTACAACGTACTCAGCAAGCTATTATATTAATCAACAATGAATACATGAAATGGTAATATCTGTGTAGAGCTAGGTTTACTAGCAGAAAGCTGAGAATAAAGAGGTAGAAATTCTAAAATGGTTGATATGCAATAGTATTTAAGAAAATCTTGAATTATATTTCTAACCAAAGTACCATATGAGTCCCGATGCTCAAATCCGTGAGCACGACTATTCGAAGATATTCATACTGCAGTAGTGTTGACGGCTGTTAAGTGCCAAAATAACGCCATCAATACCTACATAAAACCATAAATGTGAAACATCCAACATAGTGGTAGGATTTATTTCTAACAATTTCCACGAGTGTTGGTGAATGTTTGTATGCAGGTGATCAACCACCAAAGTTGGGAGAGAATGAGCATAAAGAATGGAAATATATAGATCAATTAGTTGAAAGTCTGCCGGTGATTTGCAAATCCATTAGGAGGCCCAAAAGTCCAATTTGTATATCTGACTTTGGCCCAAAATGGATACCACCATCATAATGGCCCATATATCAGTCCACCAGAGAAAAATGGGGGCCAGGGGAGCCAGCAAGGGGCCGGCCGACCCCTTGGTTCGGCCGACCCACCACTGAGCCCAAACGGCCCAAGATTTGACCGGGAGCTTGTTATCCACTTGCTATGACGGTTGCTAACAATTCTACCGGTAAAAACTGCCATGGAGTGGACAGATGGCATGAGGAGAAGAAAGATGCTCCTTGGATGCTAGGAGGATCTCCACCCTCCCAAGCAAGCTCTACACTATAAATACCCCTCTCCTCTCCCTCATTCACACACACCAAAGCATGAGGCTAATTACAAGAGGTTCTAGTGTACTTTATTGTATATTAGAATAGGGAGAGAGTAAGGTAGATGGAGTCGGAGGAATCCCGGAGTTGTCGGTAATCTCCTCTTACTTTTGTATCTTGTTATTTACTCTGCTTTAATAGAAATATCATTCTGAGTAATTAAGATTTGCTTAGTGAGAATTACTTCTTGGTTAGTTCCTAATTAGCATACAGGATCATTGTTCACTATAGTCCATTTATTTATAGTGATTGCTTTAGTGTTTGATCGGCACTAGAGTAGTTATTAATTGCGTAGACGCGGTGTCTGGGTAATTAATCTCCAGTGGTTGCTGCGTATCCCACGGTACGTTTGAGGTGGGTGTAGAGGTGGTGACAGCCCTCAAGAGCACTTAAGTCCTCCCTGTCCGGGTACGTAGTAGAGCGACATCTGGGAACAGCGGGTTGCCAATGCCTGAAGTATTGCGTTAGGATTAAAGTTAAGCTTTCCCTAGACACTGTTTCTCATTAGGAAATCATCTCTGCCCTCTGCCCACATTAGCTTTGTGTCCCTGGATGAACCTGACGAGGAGATAATCACACACATTCCCTTGGATTCGATACCCTTGGAATACTCCATAGGGAAAGTGCTACATCGGTATTTCCGTGCGCTTGCGGATTCTATCTGTGACGTTAAGAAATACCAACAAGTAGATGTACGCTTTACCCATAGTCCATAACTTGCCAATAATCATTATAGTTACATACAAGTTACATTATAGTTACATACAAGTCAAAGTGTAATTACATCACGATTACACTATAATTACACTACTACAGATTGAATTTTTGCAAACGGGCGAACACGATTTTCGCATGCAGTTGGGCCAGCCACATGCGTGAAATCGTGTGCAAAGATCGCCATCTTTCCATGCGGCTAGGACACCCGCACGCGAAAATCCAATTTTTGCATGCGGGCACTTAAGCCGACCGCATGCAAAGAGAAAAAGCACTGAAAAAAATAAAATTCCAAAAAAAAGCCCCTAGCCGCAGGCGGCGGCACCGCAAACCTAGCTCGCCGACCGCTCCCGCACCACCAGCCCCCGCCACCCGCCGCCGATTTCCGGCCGCTCCTGCCCCCGGATCCGGGCGGGACGAGGCCGGCGTCGCCGCCCACTTTTCGTCGTCGTCGGGGTTGCCGCCGCCGCCGCCACCACCCGCGTCGTCGTCATCGTCGCCCAATCGTCGTCGTCGCCGCCCACTCATCGTCGTCGTCGGGGTCAGAGCTGCCGCCGGATCTGCGCAAGGAAGGCCCCCTGCGTCGGATCCGCCCTGCCCGGCCGTCACCCGCCGCCATCCGCCGCCGCCGCTCGCTCCCAGCCGCGATCTGCCGCTGCCCTCACCTGGCTGCCAAGCCGCCGCAGCTCAATCCCCGCCACCGAGTCGCCCGGCCGCTGTCGCTCACCGCCGCTTGCTCCCGGCCGCCGAGCCGGCCGACCATCGGCCGGCTGAGAGGAGAGAAAGGGAGTGATTGAGAGGAGAGGAAATGAGATAGAGAGAGAGAGTTAATATCTGTAGGGAGAGAGAAAGGAGGGTGGTGAAAAAAATTTGAAGTAAGGAGGAGGGAAAGAGAGAAAGGAGGAAAATAAAATTGGAAAGAGGTGAGAGATATTTTTACATGCAAACCACTTAAGCGTCCGCATGTTTTGCATGCAGCTCTTTAAGAGAACTGCATGCGAAAATAATTATTAAAAATATTAATTTGATACTAAATGAACTTCGAGTTGAATTTTAAGATAATAAATGAACTCATGTGAAACAGTTGTTAAAAACAAAGTTGTAGAACTCATTGAGATCTACAATTTTTCTTTTGGTTATTTCTCCATCCGAGTTTGATTGAACTATATAAAATTTAAATTTTAAAATATAATAAATTCAAATAATTTTTCAAGTAGTAAATGATTCCAAATGAAAAAGATTTCAACAACAAAGTTGTATAACTTATCAAGATCTACAACTTTTGTATTGATCATTTTTCTATATGACTTTATTTGAACAGTTTGAAATTGAATTTCAAATTATGACAACTTCAAACAATATTTTCAAATACTAAATGATTTCAATTGAAAAAGTCATCAACAACAAAGTGCTATAACTCATCAAGATCTATAACTTTTACTTTGGTCATTTCTTCATCTGACAAAGTGGTTTGTAAGATTAATCACAAAATGTACATATCTCCTATATAGTTTTATAAACTATAAGAGAGATGTAAATTTTGTGAAAATATTACTACCACTTTGTCGGATGAAGAAATGACCAAAATAGAAGTTATAGTTCTTAATGAGTTATAAAACTTTGTTGTTGATGACTTTTCAGCTGAAATCATTTACTGCTTCAAAATATTATTTGAAGTTTTGAAATTCAAATTTTTAATTGATAAAACAAAGTCACAAGAAAAAATGGCCAAAATAATAGCAGCAAAAACACAGTAACATGATAGAGCATAATTTTAGAAATATTTAGGGAAAAATCATCTAATTTGGAGTTCATATGAGTGAGATACATTAGTTTGAAATTTTTCAAATTTTATTTTTGCATACAGCTCCTTAATACGCCCGTATGGAAAAATTAATTTTTCCATGCAGGCTCTTATGTTAATGTATAGGTGATCCCAATTAGTTAATTAATTGCATGTCCTCCTGTTTGATTGCATAATCTTTTACCACGTGGATATGGTAGACGATTTTGTTTTTATCAAGTTCAACAACAGGAAAAGTTCAATACATTTTTTCCAGCTACACGAAAGATGGATAATTACATACTGTCGATGGATTAGATCTCGACTACGGTATTTGCATAGTATGGGGATTGTACCAGGAGAGTATATACGAGATTGAGGTAAAAGAGACGGAGACAAGAATTTTTATCGGGCCCCTTATCTGTCAGATAATAGCCCTACTTCTGTTAGCCGAAACCGGTCTTGCTCTTATTCATCAAAATCACACAAGCACAATATTTAAGATAACCTATCTAGTTGTCGTCGACTTGGCAGCATGGAACACCGCACATAGTCAACGACAGGGTAGTTTTCTTCCTCGAATAGGAAGTTGATGAGATCAGAGATAGCTCTATACATCCTTCTTGTCGACCTCATTGGCTCCAAATTGGTTATGTCTAGGCTTATCTCTGACGTCGATGTCTGGCGACGTGTGTTGGTGTCTATTCTAGGGGGTCTTGTATTTGTACCCACAAATGTCCCCTTGTCCAAGTAGAACTAAGCAAACTGTAGGATCGAATAGAAAAACTAAGCCAACCTAGGGGGGGTGAATGGTTGGTCTACCCAAAACCCCAAACTTTTTACGGAATTAAAAGTTACCCTCAAATCGATGTAGATCAGCCTGACCGGAGTAGTCCCGTCGGTCTAACCGCGCCTGTGCCGCCAGTCTGACCGATGTAGATCGCCCAGTCCGACCGCCCCGAAGTCACCTTTGCCACCTGACGCCGCCATCGGTCTGACCACCGCTTACCCGCCGGTCTGACCGTCGCGATGCCGCCGATCTGACCGCCGCTGTTTCGCCGGTTAGACCGCTGAACCCGAGAAAACACAAATCGAAGAACTCTAGATATAGATGACAACTTTATTACTTCTCTTTGTGTTTACAAAATGCAACAACAGCACTCCTCACGAAAATCTCGACTAAACTCGAAACCCTAACTAAACTCTCAACTCAATGCTCTCAAAAGCGATACCAGGAAGCCTCACGCTCCCTCTCTATTTATACATGAGGTTGGCAGCCTAAAGCCTAGAACCAAACTCATACTAGAAGTCCTAATCCACCTAGGAAACCTTCTCGTACAAGAAACAAACTTTACAAACTCCAACCATACCAAATTTGGACTCCTTCCAAATTCGACTCCGCATCCCCTACACACACAATATCTCCATCGTATGCCATATGGAATCTTCACCAACCACGTGCATTGAACTCTAGCCTAAGTATCCCGCATGATATCTTACCGTTCGGACGTCGCCTTATCTCCAAGTCGACTCCCGATCCATCACCGGCAATACTCTCCCGAGGCATAAGTCACTTACACATGAATCAAACAAAGAAACCATATTTCGAGACCAAGCTATCTCCAACTTAACTCATTGTTAGCAAACAACAATATTACATGCATATAGTATCCATCTAGAAGCCATAAACATGAAATATCCACGGATATCCAAATTAAAATAAACAACCTGAAACCGAAACCGACACAGAGTCGGCCGGTCAGACCGCGGGCTGAGCCGGTCTGACCGCTCGATATACACCGGTTTGACCGGCAACCATTGCCCGGTCTGACCGGACCAAAACACAAATAGCAGTTCATGTTCACCTGCAAATCCAATCATCTCCAAAACCACTTCGCCAATAATCTCCAAATATCAAAACCAATAATCACATATACCAATTGTTCATCACATAATAAGAATAAAAAACACTTTGATTTTACACAGAACAGTATAAATATAATCCGAGTAGTCCTCATAGTTTCTAATTTTCACCTTCCTTATCCAAACACCTTCCGTATGCGAGGCATGATTCTGTATAAGACTTGGTATGTGGTGTGCCTCGCCAAGCTTAACCCAAGATCATGGGGTATGCCTTACCATAATCTTGACAGTAGCCCCCAACTTCAATGCAAATGAACGAGTTGATGACCTTAGAACAACACAGTAGAATAGGTTCGATCATCTGTAATGGGCCTAAAGCCTCATCTCTATCGGGTAGCGCCCCCGTCACTAAGCAAAGGTCACTAATATGAGAACATATCTCAATCGGGCATCCGGCCGTCACGGATGACACACATCTCAATAGGGCCAACGCTATAGCCCATCACGGATGACTCTCATCTCTAACGGGCCTAAACTATAGCCCTTCATGGATGACTCTCATCTCAATCAGGCCTAAATTATAGCCCGTCATGGATGAGTATAATCCAAAAAAATAAATTTTGTTTTTTGGCTAGCCTCAGGCCTTTGCTAGCCACGCCCGCGGGCCGGTCTTTTCTGCACACTTTGTCCTCACTCGTGTGCACCCGGTCGGTCACCCATAGCACGCTTAACCTCAGAGTTCTTTGGGGATCGGCTTCCAGAGAAGAAGTTGTACATTCATTCACATACACAACCATCAATATATTTAACACAACCACAGTCACATAACATCCATTTTGATCACGTATTTCACATCCATTCACATATTTCACACATTTCACCAGCAAAACCGAGTTAATTGGATCAAATATATATTTAGCAAGTATTAACATGATGAGGAGGCAAATCACACTTCTAGGCAAAAATAAATTTTGAACTGAATTTTATGATACTAAATGAACCCATATGAAAAAACTGTCAAAAACAAAGTTGTAGAACTCATTGTGATCTACCAATTTTATTTTGGTCATTTCTCCATCCGGATTTGATTGAACTATATAAAATTTGAATATTAAAATATAAGAAATTCAAATAATTTTTCGGGTAGAAAATGATTTCAAATGGAAAAATTGTCAACAACAAAGTTGTATAACTCATCAAGATCTATAACTTTTATTTTGGTCATTTTTCTATAAACATTTTTTGAACAGTTTGAATTTGAATTTAAAAATATGACAACTTCAAACAATATTTTCAAATACTAAATGATTTCAAATGAAAAAGTCATCAACAACAAAGTTATATAACTTATCAAGATTTATAACTTTTATTTTGCTCATTTCTCTATATAATATTTATCGAACACTTTGAATTTGAATTTTAAAATATGACAACTTCAAACAACAATTTCAAATATTAAATGATTTCAACTGAAAAAGTCATCAACAACAAAGTTGTATAACTCATCAAGATCTATAACTTTTATTTTGGTCATTTCTTCATCCGACAAAGTGATAGTAACATTGTTCACAAAATTCACATATATCTCATCTGGTTTTATAAACTATGACATAGATATGTCAATTTTGTGAACAATGTTACTAACACTTTGTCGGATGAAGAAATGAAAAAAAAAGTTATAGATCTTGATGAGTTATACAACTTTGTTGTTGATGACTTTTTTAGTTGAAATTATTTAGTATTTGAAAATGTTGTTTGAAGTTGTCATATTTTCAAATTCAAATTCAAACTGTTCAAAAAACAATATATAGAAAAATGATCAAAATAAAAGTTATAGATCTTGTTGAGTTATACAACTTTGTTGTTGATGACTTTTTTAGTTGAAATCATTTAGTATTTGAAAATGTTGTTTTGAAGTTGTCATATTTTAAATTCAAATTCAAACTATTCAAAAAAAATTTATATAGAAAAATGACCAAAATAAAAATTATATAACTTGATGAGTTATACAACTTTGTTGTTGATGACTTTTCCATTTGAAATCATTTAGTATTTGAAAATATTATTTGAAGTTGTTATGTTTTCAAATTCAAATTCAAGCTGTTCAAAAAAGTTATATAGAAAAAAGACCAAAATAAAAATTGTAAATATTGATAAGTTATACAACTTTCTTGTGGACAATTTTTCCATTTGAAATCATTTACTACCCGAAAAATTATTTTGACTAATAAAACGATATATTATACTGCAGTTAATTATTTTGCTACGTGTCAACTCACAAATATAAACATTTCATATGAAAAATAGAAAAATACTAAGTCATCTCAATCGGTCATTAGTATAGAGCCTATCAGGGATGAGTCATCTGTGACGGGCCTAGTTGTTGAGATATGGTCGCACAGACATGTTAGATGGGCATAAAACTCAGATCCGTCACGGATGACACATATCAGAGACAGGCCGTAGTTGAGGCCCGATTGAGATAACATTCCATATCTCATTCGGGCGCGCCTGAGTTATCTCAATCGAGCACTTTTTCGGCCCGATTGAGATGACTTTCTTGTGATGGCCGCTAATTCCAAGCATGTTAGAGGCCGTCACAGATGGAAGGTTCTGTACTAGTAATAGTTGTCGAACTCGCCTAACCATTCTCGAACGACCGAGAAGACGTGGAGTATGCGACTAAGTTCCCTGTCCAGTCTTGATCGAGAATTTGGATTGAAGTCAAAATCTTTCATCTCGACGGTTACACCATCGCTTTAACGAGTAACCCTTATCGAACTCAGCCAACCATTCTCGGACAGCTGAGGAGATGTAGAGTATGCGACAAAGTCCTGATATCTGACTTCACTGCTCTAATGTCTAAGTTTCCTGAAGTCAATTACAAAAGCAAATTGTTAGATAGAAAAATCCCCAGAGCGAACGCTTGGGGGGTAAAAGTATGAATTGAAAAAACCGAAAAAAAATTGAATCTACATATGACAATAAAAGAGTACTCTAGCCAGAGCTACCCTCAACAATCTGAGTACGGTACCCTTCCTAGCCCCCAGCTGTCTTTATGGGAAAATCATTTTCCCACAAAGGCAACTTAAATCTTATAACAAACTATGTTGAAGCTGCGAATTCCTACCGTGAAGTTGGAAAAACCATTTCCCGATTACACGGGTTGGTTAATACGTTCCAGCGGGTACTCTGACATGATCAAACTGAACATGGTCGTTTGACTCTGAATCGCCTGACAAACTTAGCAGCATTAGGCCTTCCCACCTGAGGTCCATGGGACCTCAAAGTTTGCCAAGCCAGCATAAAAGGACAATAGGATCAGTTTCGAGATGTAGCAATATAAGAAAAGGGGATCAACGGACAAATATTGCACATTTTACGCACGGAGGTAATGAGATCACTACCACATTGATCAAGAACGAGTTGTGTAGTCGTACTCAACAAATTGTAAAGGTAGTGGGAGAATCGTACTCAACAAATTGTAAAGGTAGTGGGAGAATGACTGTAACCGCGTGTCGAGGATCAAGTATGTAGTTATTCTCAACCACTCGCAAAGGTGGTGGGAGATTCGCTACAACCGCTGGTCAAGTACCAGGTATGTAGACGTACTCAACCACCCGTAGAGGTGGTAGGAGAATTGCTACAACCGTTGGTCAAGGACCAAGGATGTAGACGTACTCAACCACCCAAAGGCAATTCGGAGAGATGGTGAGAGGATGACTACTGTTGGCGGCTGTTAAATGCCGATTCTATACCGCCAATATCTGCATAAAGTTCAGATAATAAAACATCTAACATAGTGATAGGTGCTTAATCTCACCTATTCCACAAGTGTTGGCGTATATTTTTATGCAGGTGATAAACCCCGATGTTGGGAGGAAATATAGACTAAAGTGAGGAGAATTATGTATCCATACAAGGATGGGTTGTGAATTTCATCAAAACATCAGTAAATCAGCCCAAAATACCAAGAAATGGATAGAGGGGAGTCCAGGGAGTCCACCGACCGAAGGCCAGGCCAGATGGGCCCAGCCCAGGTTCGGCCGAACCTGGTGGTTCGGCCGAACCAAAATCGAACGGCTGGGGTTTGGCGTGGACGTTCCAGATCACTCCCTGATGGCGGTTGGAGGGCACTTCGGACATTTCCCCTTCGCCAACCGTCATACCTACCCCTATATAAAGACATCACTCCCTCACTTCACTCACACACTTCCAAGCTTGAGCTGAATTATAAGAGGCTCTCTCTATTGTACTATATTGTATACTAAAATAGGAAGAGAGTAGAGTAGAAGGAGTCGGAAGAATTCCGGAGTTGTCGGTAATCTTCTTCTATTTCTTTTATTCTGTTTATTACTCTGAATTCAATATAATATTCTCTTGAGTAATTTAGATTTATCTTGTGAGAATTATCTCTTGGTTAATTCCTAAATAGCATACGGGATTATTGTTCACTATAATCAACTAAAATATAGTGATTGCTTTGGTGAGCTATAAACACTAAAGTAGATAGTAATTGCTTAGATGTGGTGTTTAGGCAGTTGTTATCCAACAATTGCTGCGTATCCCACAGTACATTTGAGGTAAGTGTAGAGGTGGTGACAGCCCTCAAGATCACTTAAGTCCTCCCTGTCCGGGTACGTAGTAGAGCGACATCTGGGAACAGCGGGTTGCCAATGCCTGAAGTATTGCATTAGGATTAAAGTTAAGCTTTCGTTAGACACTGTTTCTCACTAGTAAATCCTCTCTATCCTGGCCTATCATTTGCTTGGTGTCCTTGGATGATCCGGAGGAAGATCTGATCACACATGTTCCCTTGGATTCGATACCCTTGGAATATTCCATAGGGGAAGTGCTACATCGGTATATCTGTGCGCTTGCGGATTGTATCTGTGATCGTAAGAAATACCAACAAGCATTTCTGGCGCCGTTGCCGGGGAAACGATTGTTGATCATTTCCGAACCTTGTCCATCCTCGTATCCTTTTTACTTTTTTTATTCTACCTTCACCCCTGCTATCCTAGAGAAGTATTCCTGTCAAACTCTGCTCGACTATGGAGCAACCTCTTTTTGAGCTGTCTGCACCTCGGGGTTAATTCTATGAGCCACCTCCTTCATCGGAGCTCATTTATACAACTGGCTACGAAATTCATCCCGAACTAATTAGTATGGTTAGGGAAAATCCTTTTTTTGGCTTTGATCTAGAAAATCCCTACCATCATCTGTGAGACTTTGAACAAGTCTGCTCGTGCCTTAAGATTTGTGGCATGAGACAAGAAACTGTGCGGTGGAAATTGTTCTCGTTCTCTCTTCAAGAGAGAGCAAAGCAATGGTACACCTCTACCGTTGGATGTGTAAACGGTAGCTGGGAGAAGTTGCGAGACAGATTCTGTCTTGCCTTCTTTCTAGTTACTCGTATTACTGCCATTCGAGTAGAAATACTCAGTTTTAAGCAGATCAAAAACGAATCAATCGGTGCAGCCTGGTCCAGATTCAGTAATTTAGTGCAGTCCGGACCAACCCTATCCTTACCCGAGTATGTGCTTCTTCAACATTTCCATACGGGTTTGGACAAGGAGTCTGCATTCTATCTGGCATAACTGTTGGAGGATCATTCATGCACAAAACGCCGTCGGAAGGAAGAACAATTTTGGATCGCATTCTAGAAAATACTTTCTTCATGACGCAATCCGATGAACACTAGCTGGAGGCATCCGTGTCCAAGATAGAGGAGCCTCTGACAATCGAGCCATTCACTGAACCATCCGCTTCTGCTAGTTCGATTGATGAGAAGGTTCCTGAGCAGCCGACCATCGAGAATGAAGAAATTCAAACTCAGGATCGTGCCGCAATTCTGTTCAGGGATGGTTTTGACGAAGACTACGGCAATACCCTGAACTATTTTAGCAAGAGGAAACCACTCGTTCCCTTGCCACCTCCCGATCCGATGGAACTCGGATTCCTACGAAAAACTGTCCGGGAGTTAACATCCATAATGAGGATGAATGGCTAAGGGAGGCAGAGCTTTCATCCGAAGTAATTCGGATAAATACCGCTCCCCGAATCATTCCTTGCCATCGGAAGGGAACGACGTCGGCATTCTCTACAGTCCAACTGTCGGGGCCAATCTCGTTTCCGAGTCTTTTGCATTCGCTTATTTAAGCGATAAGACAGTGACCCCGACAAACAAATTCTTCAAGCATCCGAACGGGAATATCATCAAAGGATTTGGGATTGTACAAGATGTGCCTGACTGCATTGAAGACAGGGAGGCGATCTTGGATTTCCACGTCTTTGAAATCCAAGATTTTGACATCCTAATCGGGCTGCCCATTGAGCAATTTCTCATCAACACACCCCGATTAGATAGCCTCAAAATAACGCTGGGAGGGAATGAATTCTTCGTTCCATTCTCACGGACAAGGATCGCCTTGACCGACCCTCTCCCAGAAATTGAGTCAGTGGAGGAGGTTACTGCAGTTCCCCCTCACGAGTCTCCCGAGGCCCTTCTGGAAGATGAGGTCCCCGACTTCAACATGGAAGAAGCGGACCCTAGTGAGACTCTCGATCTGCCAATCTTGGAACCACCACCTCGACCTCCGCTTGAGCTAAAACCTCTACCTCCGGGCCTACGCTATGCCTTCCTACACAATGACAGAGAAGCACCTGTCATAATCAGTGACAAGCTCTCTGAAGATGAGACTCAACATCTTCTCACCGTGTTGGAAAAGCATCGTTCTGTTCTTGGCTACTCACTTCAAGATCTTAGGGGAATTAATCCCGCGCTTTGCACTCATCGTATCCCTATTGACCCCGAGAATACTCCCTCCAGGGAACCTCAACGACGGCTCAATAATGCAATGCGACAGGTTGTAAAGAAAGAGGTCTTAAAACTCCTGCATGCCGGGATTATCTATCCTGTGCCATACAGCGAGTGGGTTAGCCCAGTCCAAGTAGTGCTAAAGAAGGGAGGAATGACGGTCGTTGCAAATGCTCAAAACGAACTTATTCCGCAACTAACCGTAACCGGATGGAGAATGTGCATCGATTACAGGAAACTTAACAAGGCTACTAAAAAGGATCATTTTCCGCTACCCTTTATTGATGAAATGTTGGAACGGCTGGCAAATCATTCCTTTTTCTGTTTCCTTGATGGGTATTCCGGGTATCATCAAATTCCAATCCAACCGGAGGACCAAAGTAAGACTACGTTCACATGCCCGTACGGCACCTATGCATACCGTAGGATGTCTTTCGGACTGTGCAACGCTCCTGCATCTTTCCAAAGATATATGTTGTCTATTTTCTCGGACATGATCGAAGACATCATGGAAGTCTTCATGGATGACTTCTCGGTCTATGGAAAGACTTTCGGTCAATGTCTACAAAATTTAGACAAAGTCTTACAACGATGTCAAGAAAAGGACCTGGTGCTTAATTGGGAAAAATGACATTTCATGGTCCGTGAAGGGATAGTTCTTGAGCATCGAGTGTCCGAACGAGGAATCAAAGTTGATCGTGCTAAAATTGACGTTATAGATCAGCTTTCTCCTCCTGTGAACATCAAAGGAATCCGCGGCATCTTGGGACACGCTGGCTAAAAAAATTATAGAAGGTTCATCAAAGACTTTTCTACAATCGCTCGACCTCTGACCAATCTGTTGGCCAAGGATGCGCCCTTTGAGTTTGATGGCGCGTGCCTAAAATCTTTTGAAATTCTCAAAAAGGCACTTGTCTCTGCTCCAATCATTCAACCTCCTGGTTAGACTCTGCCCTTCGAGATCATGTGTGATGCAAGCGATTTCGCTGTTGGTGCGGTCTTGGGCCAAACCAAGGACAAAAAGCATCATGCAATCCGTTACGCTAGCAAAACTCTAACCGGAGCTCAGTTGAATTATGCGACTACCGAAAAAGAGCTGCTACGGTTGTTTTTGATATCGATAAGTTTAGGTCTTACTTAGTGGGAGCCAAGGTGATAATTTATACTGATCATGCTGCTTTGAAATACCTGCTCACTAAGAAAGATGCTAAACAGCGTCTCTTAAGATGGATTTTGCTACTCCAAGAATTTGACTTAGAAATTAAAGATAAAAAGGGAGTAGAAAATTCCGTAGCAGATCACTTGTCTAGGCTGCAGATCACTGACATGCAGGAACAGCCGATAAATGATTTCTTAAGAGACGACATGCTGATGACGGTTCGTGACTCCAACCCGTGGTATGCCAACATAGTAAACTACATGGTATCCAAATACATACCACCAGGGGAAAATCAACGAAAACTGAAGTATGAAAATCGCCGTCATATATGGGATGAGCCATACCTATATCGGGTCTGCTCCGATGGCTTACTACGAAGATGTGTGCCAACTAATAAAGGACTTAGGATCATAGAGCGATGCCTTGCCTCACCCTATGGTAGCCATTATGGTGCATTCCGCACCCAGGCCAAGATTTGGCAAAGTGGTTTCTTCTGGCCCACAATGTACGAAGACTCAACAGAATTCGTCAGAAGATGCACAAGCTGCCAGAGGCAAGGAGGAATCACTGCTCGTGATGCAATGCCCCTCACATACAATTTGCAAGGTGAGATATTCGATGTTTGGGGTATAGACTTTATGGGACCTTTTCCTAAGTCTCGCAACTGCGAGTACATTCTGGTGGCAGTCGACTATGTCTCCAAGTAGGTTGAGGCTATGCCGTGCAGCGCCGCTGATGCGAGGCATGCCAGGAAGATGTTCACAGAAATCATCTTCCCAAGATTTGGTACCCCCAGAATGGTCATAAGTGACGGAGGTTCTCACTTCATTGACAAAACCTTCCGAGACCTCCTACGAGAGATGAGAGCCAAACACAATGTGGCCACTCCTTACCATCCACAGACCAGTGGTCAAGCAGAAACATCAAACAAACAGATCAAGAATATTCTGCAGAATATGGTCAACAAAATGGGAACAGGATGGAAGGATAGATTGTCGGACGCACTGTGGGCATACCGGACAGCGTACAAGACACCCATTGGAATGTCCCCATATCAGATAGTTTACGAGACAGCGTACAAGACACCCATTGGAATGTCCCCATATCAGATAGTTTACGGGAAGTCATGTCGACTACCCGTAGAACTTGAGCACAGAGCATATTGGGCCATCAGGAACTGGAATATGGACTTTGAAGGAGCAGGAGAATGGAGAAAAATGCAAATTGCTGAACTTGAAGAATGGAGAGAGAAGGCTTACCACAACGCGAAGATATACAAAGAAAGGACGAAGCGCTGGCATGAAAAAAGAATCAAAATCAAGAAATTCAAGCCAGGAGACAAAGTGCTAATGTTCAACTCCAGGGTTAAGCTTTTTGGCCACGGAAAACTGCGCAGCAAATGGGAAGGACCGTTCGACGTCATCGACACCTCTTCGCACGGGGCAATCACACTCCGCGACGACTCAGGTAACATATTTAAGGTAAACGGTCAACGCTTAAAGATTTTCCTTGAGCCAAATGAAACTTTAGATGAAGAAGTGGATATTATTGAATTAATCGATTATGAACCATGATGATCTCATCTATTGCATGTTTAAAACCCTGTATAGTTGTCATTTATATGCTTAGTTTAGGTTTTAGTGGGCCTAGGAAAAAAATGGAGGCCAGCCGGACCCACCAGGGTTCGGCCGAACCAGGGCGGCGCCCGATCACCCCCATTTTTGAACTTCAGTCTCCCCCACTCGTTCCTAGTTTGTTTAGATGCGCTTTTGGAGGTAGAACGTTCGGATCTTACCAGAACACTTCTCCTTCCTCCTTCTCTCCACCTTTGCACATTCTTCTCTCCAATTCAATTCAATTCCTTGATTCTCTACCCACAACTCACCAATGGCTGGCAAGTCCTTGATCCCATACATTGGCTCCTCCTCCAATTCCACCTACAATCTCGACGGAGAGTCAACACCGGCGAATCAATTGATCCCGGTGGAACACTACACCATGGAAGGGGTGAACGCACTGTGGGCGCAGCCCCTTGCGACATTGCCGGGCTCCCCAGCAAGTTTGGAGCCCGTCGGCGAGCTCCCTTCTCGGCCCCGTTCGCCCCCCCCCCCCCCCCCCCCCCCCCCCCCCCGCGTTCGGTAGCGCGATCCCTCTCCCCTCACCATGTCACAAAGACCAAAATCCGAAGGGATTCGCCTGTGCGACTGCCGACAACGGGAGAGCTCGGTATTTTAAAGGCACGTCGCCTTTTTCAAGATGACGGGAAGGCTACGCCGCCTCCCGCCGAGCGCTATGTGGGCACCCTATTCACCAAGGCAGGGGATGAGGTGCTCCATAAGTATGTCACACCCACCGCTACTCCATCCACTCCAAAGGAGGAGCGATTCCGCATACAGGGAGTGCGAACTCCTGGCGGTGGGAATGGCAAGGGGTTACTCCGGCCATTAACAGCATCGGAGAAGAAGGGGGCAGCGGAATCCCGTAGCCCTCCACCTATGAAGGTGAAGCGTCATTTGAAGCATGAGTCCTCATACTCCAAAACTGGGGGGCATGTGTTAACGACGAAATTTGGTAAATCATGCATCGAATTTGGAGTTAAGACCAAAGCAGATTTGGAAGGAAATTGGTAACAGAATCAGAGTATAAATTGGCTTCGGAACTGCATCGGCTATGGTGTGCATCGGCTGATATCAAATCGGACAAGTTAGCCGATGTAGCTGATTCCGACAAGGGGATGTTGGAACCATTGTCGGGTTTGTTTAAAGTGCTTCATGAGGATTGCCACGTGCGGATTGAATCCGAAGAAGGCAATTGTATCTATTAATTAGGAATAGTTTGTTAGTTTCCTTTTATCTTTAGGAAAGTATGTTTATAGTCCGATAAGGACTTTATGTTTTCCTTTTATCTTTAGGATAGTTTCTTTCTTGTCCAACAAGGACTTGTATTAACCCATGGGTATAAATATGTACACCCGGGGTCTATATAATGAATAAAAATCACAATCAATACAATTCGGCGCATCGCCACCTTTTACCTTTTCTACCTTTTTATTTATCATACGGCGGAATTTGGGCACCTGACGCTGGGCTGCATCGGTTCGGTTCGATCTCCGGCGAAGGGGTAAGTCCTACGTTCCGTCGGGCCCTGGTGAATCTGTCATCTACGTCGGCGTCGTTCAAGGCTGCATCGCTTTGACCTCTTGGATTGCTCTGGTTTGGATAACATATTTGCCTGGCTATTTATCATATGTCTATGTTAATCTAGTCCTAGCATCTCAATTTAGCTCTATCGGCTGTCTCTCGCTTTAGGGTTTCTGCCGATATCGGCTAAATTGTTTTACTAGATTAGATTAGCTTAGGCATCTACCACCCTGAAAATCAGTTAAGGGCTTGATTGTCTAGATATTGTGTTTCTTTTCATACTTAGTGCTGCGTCAGTTAAGTTTGATCTACTAAGTCGTGCTTAGAACCATAATCTCTAGCCTGCTTGTTAACTGCCAATAAGGGTTTCATCGGGGTTTCAGCCGATGAATTATCTGGACGTTGCATCGGCTTATAAGGATTGTATATATAAGTTGGATTTAGCCGATGACAACAAAGGTTTCATTGATTTATCTAATCCTGTGGATTTTATGACATCGGACCTCCAGCCGATGTATTGTTTACCCTTTGGATCAGTATTTGTTCTATTACATTATATTGTTAGCCGATTGGTTTCTACTGAATTATATTGATATTACATTATATTATCATCAGCCGATTGCCTTTATATCATTATCTACATATAGTCGATTGCTCAAAACCCTATCAACATTGGCTGGAATCGGCATCGGCTAATATCGGCTATCGGCTGGAATTACTCCATCGGCTTGTCAGCCGATCGGCTGTTTTATCTGCTGTTTGCATATCTTGTCAGTTGCAGGATCAAACTGACTGGCACGCCCGCATCTCACCAACTTTTGAACCTGCACTGGAACTAAGCAGATCTCCCAGGCTGGTGTGTTCGATTTTTTCGTCAACACATCTTCGCCGAGAGAGACTCCATCTCGCCTTTCGCCTCCGCCATGCGCCCGGTGAGGGTGGGATTCATCTTCTTCCTCGCCAGCCCGCTCGGAGATCGATGGCTCTGGACCAAAATTGTCACGAACTCGCGACCTACACCGGCGGCACGCCCAGTGAGATGCACTGGAAGCTTCCGAGATTCGGAAGGGAGCAGCAGAAAGGGGATTTCGGAGGTAGGAAAAGACAAGGTAGATGAGTGTTTGATTTTGATTTTACTTCTCAGATGTCCCACCTCAACAGTGGCTTCGCCTTATATAGGCATTACAACTCACTCAGCCCAGAATACCAGGCCCAACCCAAAGGAATAGTCTACCATACATCCCTCAAGATTACAAGTAATAGACTGTACGTGACAGTACGGCTCTCGCTCGTCCCGCGTGGGCCGACGCCTGGGCCTGCTCGGCCTCCCAACAGACCAGAACCAACACACATGCATGCCACGGCATGCATACATCATACATCATGTACAAACGCATGTACTGCTCGCCACAGTACACACACATATGTATGCTACAGTACCTCGCCGTACTGTAGCGCTATATACTCCAATCCAATTTCTTCCGATATCCTTTGCGAACACCGACGCTTGCACGCACACCTCGTGAAGCCCGTTGCGAAGATCTCTTCCACACAGTGTCCATCCACCGTGTGTTATCTCATATCCAACTTCGTCACCCGGTATCCTTGACCGTCTGGATCTCAACTCCTCCCTGAGTCTAGTCCTAATCCCCACCGTTAACCGAAGTTGACCTCCAAGAATCCTATCTCCAGTCACCTTTTCATATGGTATCCCGACCGCACTACCTCTGTTCCTCCCTGAACATAGTCCCGGTCCTCACCATTGACCAAGACTGACCTCAAGTCACCTGCACGCAATCAGACAAAACAACCGTTTCTGAGCACAGATATCACAACCTGACCCACATTAGTAACACGCTCTCACACTAACATCCACACATCTTTTCAAACCAATTCTTTGATTAAATCATTTGCATAGCCAATTGTTCATCATAAATATTAATTATGACAATGATTTCACACAGTTTTGTTAATTGTTGATTTGTCGTACTGCCTGGTTCAAATTGAGTTAATTTGCTAGCTAGTGAGATTCATATATGTTCGATTGTTCAAAAAACTTGAGGCTTGTTAAGCTTATCGATAGGAGGCGATCTTGTCGATGTAAATCTACACTAAAATTTTGTATTGTTATTTTCTTGAAAATCTTAATGTAAAGTTTTATTCTGAATCGGTTGGCCTTCTCTTCGGTCAACCCAGTCAAAAAGGCTTAAGCTCATGAAATAAGATCAGAATAATTGTTTGATTCTCTAATTTTCATGTTTTACCCATTTTAAAATGAACTTACGTTAATTTCCTAAATAAAGTGGGTTCTATATCCAATAAATATGGACGACTCTACGGGTCGGGCGCACGATCGATTTGGAGAAAAATCAGACGCAGACGTCAGCACGACGTCAGCGCCCGATTTACGTGCAAAACTACTTTAAACTGATTTTTCTCTTAAATTACTTATCCAAATCATGATCCGATTGCACCATTAAATTCGTTGCAATTAAATCTTCAAAACAATACCACACATGGATATATTCCGACGAAAAGTTTTTTTAGCTTATTATTGAACTATTTTTAAATGTTGCACGATGTTCCACTAGGTATATCGGAATTGTTTCACTAAGTAAATCGAAAATGTTTCACTCGTTTAAATCGGGTGTTGTTTCACTTTATATAAAACAATGTTTCAGTAAATAGCGAAAGAATGTTTCAGTTCACTGCAACATTTGATCCATACATAGTGAAACATTATAAGTACACTAGGTGAAACATTTTTCGGTGGATAAGAAATAAAACGAATTCCCTTAATAGGGGGTTTCTAAAATATGTGGGTTTTTTTATTGTAATGGAATATTTCAGTTCACTGTAACATTAGATCTATACATAGTGAAACATTGTGAGTACACTAGTGTCACGCCCCGAACTAGTCCCGACCGGAACTAGCCCGTGACGCTCCAAATTAACCTGTTAATCGATACCAGTCCCAGGAAACAGTGCTGGTATCACAGGGAGACAGAATATCACAGCAACAGAGGTCTCTTTATTATAGAGTAGGAGTACAGTCATGTTGGGCTGCGGACAGATCCCGAGCTCACAACTGCATTACAAAAGGAAAGCGGAAGCCAGGACTTGGACCAATCATCACAGGCGCGACTTGGGAACTAGGCCGAAACCCTAAAACTCATCGTAGCCGGCTTGCTCCTGGAAGAACTCCTCGTCAGCAGGATCCGCTTCATCTTCTTCAGCAACTGGGGGGGATTATTTATATAGAGCAAGGGTGAGTACGGGAGTACTCAGCAAGCCAGGGGAATTATGTGTTTAATGCAGGCTTCAAGGAAAGGCTGTTGTTTTCGTAATTGATTTTGTTTGAACTCTTTTTTAAAAAGTCTAAGTGAGTGCTTCTCAAACGACACGGATGAGACAGTGCGTCTCGTCCGGTCGGAGTATGTGCAATGTATCAGTCTTTAGATCTTGAAACAGGGTTGGCACCCGGCCAACAGCTTTTCAAACGGCCACCCGGGCCAACAACTTTTCTAACGGCCACCCGGGCCAACAATTTTTCAAACGGCCACCCGGGCCTAGCTGATCCCGTCAGCTGCTGATTTTTCAAACATCGAACCCATTTTCACAATAGCAATTTCACAAGCAGTAGTCAAACAAAACTACGCTAGGAATCACCTCACATCCGCCCATGACCGTGGACACGGCTGTTCGAACAGTTTGTTAACCTCTGCAGAGGGGGTACACTTTACCCACACGACATTACTAACCCGGATCACCCAGCCCGTGGGGATCAGCCACGTCGGGAGACCTCCAAGCTTTCATGACAAGGCATTTCGAAAGCCGATACAGGTTTACCATATGCCGACGAGAGGGGTCCCAGACCAACAACAGGTTAGGTCCCAGACCATACTGTGCCAGGAAGCCCAGGGGTCCTCCCCGACACCACCCCGGCGAATCCACATGTCTCTCGGCATCAAGGCTCCCCTGATAAGCTAGTTACTCAGCCAGGGGTGTCCCATTCCACCCATGTGGTCGTACTTGTCTTATGTTTGGATGAAATTCCAAGGAATCGGTCCTTAAGTGCGAGAGCGGGAAACCGTACGCCCGGTACGTTCCCCGGTCCGCGGTTTTGGAAATTCATTTAGTTCGCAAGCACCGACCCAGGTGTCGGGTTTTCCAAGTCTTTTGTAAAACTCCAGTTTTACCCAAGTTGTTACTCAGATTTTAAGTTTGAAGGCGACCGTCGATACTCGCACAGAGTGCACGAATATCGAGGTGCAACTAGGTGGTTACAAGGGGACATAGTATGGCAATTAACAATGGAAGGATCAAATGCAACAAGTTAGGTAAGTCCGCCAATCTGTCTTGCAGATGGGACAAAAGATTTAGTGCGATCCTATCAATGCATAATGTTTTGCAAGCAATATAATTAAATTTCAATTATAGGCTCAAGATGTTCAAAGGTGGCTTGCCTTGCTCGAGATCTGGAGCTTGATCCTCGAAATCCTCGCACTGCGGGTCTTCGGGCTCCGAAACTACACGCGAAACGGGACAACTCAACAAACAGCGAAAATAAAGCCCTATTAATGACCTCTAAGCGTGCCACTAGATAGATCTCGAGATTTGGGAAATTTTGGAAGTTGAACGGAGTCAAACGGATTTACGGTTGGGAAGATATTGAATTTCTAAGATTATTGAATTTTTGATCTAAAGGAAAAGGATTTAATTAAATCCTTTTTGGAAAAGAAAAAGAAAAGAAGGGAGGGAGGAAATATAGACTTTTCTCGGACGGCTAGGGCACGGCCCAAGAGAAATGGAGCGGTCCGGCCGAGCTAAATGGGCCGGCCGGCCCAAGGCGGCCCAAACTCGCGCGCGCGCGAGAGGGAGGAGAGAGAGAGCCGGTGGACCGGGCTCACCACGCGCGGTCCCGGGTGGGACCCGCTTGTCAGCGGCTCGGCTCACCGTGCGGAGGGAGCATGCGACGCACGCGCGCGGGCGGGGACGGGACGCGGTGCATGCGCGTGGTCCGCGGTGGACGCAGGTGCGGCGGGCCCACGCGCAGCCTCACGGCTCGCGGTGGATCGCGCGCACGCGGAGGGAGCGGCTGGCCGGGTCGGCTGATCCGGTCGCGGCCGAGGTGGCGCCGACGTGGCGCCTACGTGGCAGCCACGCGGGCTGGCGGGAGGTAGACGACGACGCCGGCCGGAACGGACGGCGGACGACAGCGGCGAGCGGCGGAGCGACTCACGGTGATACGGGCAAAAGCGAGCACACTGGGCGGTTGCACGGGACGAGGGGAGACGAGCCAACGGCTCGGATTTGCCGGGGGTTGCTCGACGGCGGCGGATTGCGGCGGCGGCAACCGGCGGCGGGAGAAGGGGAAAACGGCGACGAAGCTACGAGGGGTCGATTCCCGGCGGTGAGAGCATCTACGCGGCCACGGGAACTCGACGCTATCGTCGGATTGGGCGGAACTACGCCGAGCGAGGCCGGCGACGAGCGGGTGCTACGGAGCTCGGGCGGCGACGGCGGCGAGCACACGGCGAGCGACGGCAACGGTCAGGGCGGCGCCGGCTAACTACGGGGAGTCTACTCAAGCTACTACCGAAAGCTAGGGGGAGGAGATGGAGCGAGGAGGGAAAACGGAGGGAGGCACTACCGTGCGGGACGGGGCGCAGAGACGAGAGGCCGACGGCGCGGGAGTGATCTCTCCAGCCTCGGGCCGAGGAAGAGGGAAAAGAGGGCGCGCCCGGAGTCCCCTTCCGCGTCCACGAACGCACCGGCTCTCCCGGCGCTTGGCGATGGACGGCGGAGGCGAGGCAGAGCACGGGAGCGGCGGCAATGGCGCGGAGGCGAATGGGAGAGGAGGGGAAAGGGGAGGCTGGGGTTTATAGGGGGCGGCAATGTCGGTTTGGGAACCGACTTGCGCGGTCAAGGGCGCGAGCTGGCGCTCCGGCTAGCGGCCAAAACGGCGACAGGAGGATGACGCCGGCGAGAGGGGAAAAAGGGGAGAAAAAAGAGGAAAAGGAGGGAGAGAAAGGGGGGCTCGCCCCTTTGCTGATTCGGGAAAAGGAGGAGGGGGCGGGGCGACGCGGCAGAGGGAAGGGAGAGCTCGGCCTCCGCCTCTTGGCGGCTTGCGCGCGGAGTGGCGGGGCCGGGGGATGACGACGGCGATGACGGTGAGATGGTTTGGAGCGGCGCGACGACACGGGCGACAGGCGCGGCAGGCGCTGACGACGGCGGCGACTGGGCGGTCGGCCACTCGGCGCGCGCGCGCGGGAAACAACGGGCGGCGTCCGCGCGGGCGCGCGCACGCTAACACGGCGCGCGGGAAGCGGCTTTGCGAGCGGGGAGCTCGCGCGAGGGGAGGGGCGCTCGGCGCGGGCGACTCCCGCGCACGCGCGCGCGGCGCGCGGGCGGGACGGAGGGGAAGCGGGGAGAGAGGCGCTCGGGGCGGCTCTCGAACGCGCGAGCAGCGAGCGGGGGGGGGGAACGCGCCGGGGAAAGCGAGAGAGGGAGAGAGAGAGAGGGAGAGAGAGAGGGAGAGAGGGGGGGCCGGGGGAGAGATGGGCCGAGCTGGATTCGGCCCATCGAACCCGGGGGAGGCAAACTAGACTTTTGCGGAGGAATTCGATTTGGAAGGAATTGGATTCGGAATTGAACTCGACGATAGATCGGGGATTGAGATCTTGAGATGGCACGAACACTAGACAACAAGCAAAGAAACAAATTTCGCAATTAGGGTTTTAAAGAGATAATTTTCCCGCTAGGCGCCACGACGGAACGGGCGCTACAACTAGGTGAAACATTTTTTGATGGAATAAAAAATAAATCAAATTCCCTTAATAGAGAGTTTCCAAAATATGTAGTTGATTTGTTGCAGGTGGGGGCAAGCACTGTGGTGGGGCCCAGCGGCATGCACCGCGGGCGGGGGGCGAAGGCGGAGAGCATCCGATTTTTGCTCCCTCCACCCGGTCGACCGGATTCTATCATTATCGAATAAATATAAAGGCATATAATATGAAAAATACCTATACGGGTACTCCCACATACATATTGCATAAAATGGCTTAAAAGTTGTATATAATTGCTTTTTATATGTGATAATTATCTATGTAAAATTCAACCAAACTTGACCATTCTTATAAGGTGAACGCGGGTTTAAATTTTAGATCCCAAGTTTTATTCATACCTAAAGGATATGATGTCTAATGGGTATGTGTATAGTGGATAAAGATGGTATCCCATATCCAAATCTCAAATGGACAATTTCATATTTACATTTATCCTCCGTAAATGGTGCGGATATAGATAAAGATGGGTAATGCATGCCTAGTAGAGTAGGCCTGTATAGGACCGTTCCAGCCCCTCCATTTCAAAATTTGTCCAAATACATATCCGATCCGGTAGTAGTTGTATTTTACGACGGATATATTCGGGATACCAAACTTTACATTACCTAAAATATGTAATGCTTGTCTTGTTACGAAAAACCACTTTTGGAATTAATTGGACGTGCACATGTATACATAGCATTCTGACCATATTGGTGAACATATTGTCCTTGTTTATGTAGTACTCCCTCCTTGAGCACCGCTACACCGTCACTTCTGGCTCCTGGAGCGCCGCCATCGCCGCCGGCGATTGCACGAACCCAGCTAGCCACCTCTAATGATAGAATTTCTCCGTGGATGCCGTCTCCAGACATGGCAGCCTCAGGATTTGAAAAATAAGTTTTGTATTACCAACACGAAAAATACAATTTTACGCCCTCCCACCTCCCACCCTTTTTCACCAGTACAATCTCACGGTTCCAGCCGTTCGGTACTGCCCACTCAACGTCCTAGAATTGGTACCAGGATACACATGCTTGACGGTAAAAATTTATTGGGATTTTATCATCCTTAAGAATTTTCTGTTATAAAATTTGGTACATTAAAATATAAAGTATCTCAAGATATCAAAAATTTTAGTGTAAAATTGAGGTACTTTCCTAAGGAGGCAACGACTACAAAATTCCTCATATATGTATGCTAGCTAGCCAGTACTTTTTTTTTTTTGAAAGCAAGCTAGCCAGTACTTCGTGCAGGTAAAAAACCGGCCGGTGCAGCTGCCGCCGTCGATCGACAGACGAAGCTCCGGCGCCGGCGAGCACGCCGTCGTACGTCGCATCCTGAAAGCCCCCGCCGGTTATCAATTCTGCTGATATATATGGTGGACGTTACTTGTGCGTTGCACCGGCGACCGCTACTACGTATATATACTACGTCCGGGCCGGCGATCGATCAGCTTCCGCCACCAACGGCTCGACCGCCGCCGCCGCCGCGGTCTCCTTTTCACGACGAACCCCGGCATAATATTGTTGGTGGCGCAATGGGCAGCGAGTGGTGATGTCCTCGTTGGCCGGCATCAGCAGCCGCGGCAGGGAGAACGACGACGGGTCGACCTCCGACTCCGACGTGGTGGCACTTGTGCTCTCCGTGGTTACCGGCGGCCGCCTCTTGCGCTTGTCACTGTCACGCCGCCGTGGTTCCCCGCAGCAGCAGCAGCAGCAGAAGAGGCGGCTGAAGAAGGACGCCACGGCGTCGCAGAGCGAGCTGCAGCACTCGTCGATGCTGCAGTCGCAGTCGCAGCAGCAGCAGCAACAGTCGCAGTCACCGCAGTCGCAGCAGTCGCAGTCGCAGTCGCCGCAGTCGATGCTGATGTCGTCGGACATGTCGGCTATGGGCGGCGGCGGCCGGCGGCGAGAGCAGCTCGATCGCAGTAGCGATGGATGGATGCAGATCGATGAGCAGGTGAAGAGCAAATCAATTGATATATGAATCAGCAGGAGGCAGCGATCGATCACATATATAGCACCGTATGTATACAAGAACCGAGTCGGGGTCGGATTTGGACGACCGATTATGATGGACCAACCCACCATGAACAATGTGTATGCATGCATGGAAGCAAGCCAATTATTTATAACTTCCATATATATACTCTGGAGGTAGAGAAAAGGAAAGGAGCAGTGCTTCTATGGAAATTGCAAGCTATACTCCAGCTTGCAAACATATATGGAATCATGGATTTCCTTATTATTTCCTCATCGATTAAGGTGCATATATGGAATCGTGGATTTGAGATGGCGGTCAAATGGATCAATTTTTCTTTTAAAAATTACTAGCTACTCCCTCCGTCCCAAAATATAAGTATTTATATCCAGATTCATAGTCAAAAGTTATTACATTTTGGGATAATACTTAATTAATCACGCTATAATTAACTGTTTCGTTTTCCGTGCCGAGGGAATGGTAAAGCAAAGCCAACCCCGGTTAGAGCAAGTTTAATAGTATAGCCCACTACTAGCTCCAATTCATCTATAATCAATGTAATAGTCAATTCATACAATAGTTGCTTACTATACTATTAATATATGGTCTCACCTGCCATACACATATTGTATCTTGAAATCCGTGCTACAGCTAGCTACAGATATGTAGTCCGTCATTCTTTTCTATCATCTTTTATCTTATTAAAATATATTTATAGCTAGTTATTCCGCTATTGTACCTGCTCTTACCTCTCCCTAAAACCCTCCCCTCTCCATCTCTCCTCTGCTTCGTCTCTCCTCTCCTCTCCGCCGCTGCATCCCCTCCAAAAATAAAAAATGGCGGCGATTCCCCGGGAGGCATGGGAGGGCTGCAGCGTCCTCCTCGACATCAACGACGGCGACCGCCTCGCCTTCTTCCGCCTCACCCCCGCCGCGTCCGCACCTCCCTTCCTCCTCGACCTCGCGTCTCCTCCCTTCCCCCCCAAAAACCCTAGACCTGATTTCCCTCTCTTCCGGTCGTGCAGGACGGTCAAGGTGGGGAACAGGACCTGCTCGCTGCAGCCGCTCGTCGGTCGCCCCTTCGGCTCCCTCTTCAGCGTCGGCCCCTCCGGCCTCGTCCCCTGCGCCGACGCCCCATCTTCTCGCGGTATGCAATGCCCGATGGGGGTGATTTCCTTTTTGTACTGCTTGTTTGCTCCTGCATTCGCTGTGGGCTAGACCCGCACAGTACTGAACGAGTGCTCAGAACTGAACTAATTGCTAGTAGTAGTGAATACTTGAAGCAGGGGATTGTCATTTGACTTGATGTCGTATTGTTCACTAGTTTAGTTTAGTTATTTCTTTGTCTGCAATCAGCCGAACTTGTATCGGTTTATAGCTTATACAGGAGTTAGATTTGGTGAAACGTTATGTAAATTGTGAGTTCATCTGTAGTTTGCACTCTTCTTCAGTTCTTTTCCTTCCTTTTCTTTTCTTTTTTACATCACCTTTCATCCAGCTTCACCCTATATAGGATGGTGACTTCTTAATTAGGCTCTAGTTGTTTCAGAATTTCAGGGCTGGTGTGCATATGTTGGACTGTGATGTGTCAATTGTCATTGCTTATAGTCTGCTAAGATTTTGATTTAATGATGGGTTCTAGTTACCAAATGTACAAATGTGGACCTTAACACATGCACTGTAGTTACCAAGGCATGATTTCACATTGTTCAGTTCTCTCTTTTGGCAGGCAGCACATAGAATTTGTTGGGTTGTTTCACAAGGAATTTCATAGCTCCCATGGAAAAAAAATAACATATACATTTGCAAGGTGACATCCATGTGCAGTTGTATCTAATAAAGCCACCGTTTCCATAACGCAAGCAATATCTGGAAAATAGTATAATCGAAGAATTTAAATTTATTATGTTAAACCATTTTCTAAGAAAACTAAAGTATGAGTTAAAACATGCCTTGTTTCATCAGGACACATTCCCTCTCATCAGGACACCAATTTGTTTCAAAATTGTAATCAAGTTCTATTCCCTTCCACACGTTCCCTCTCTTCTTACTTCCACTGTTCCACATTTAGGACGAATGGTGGTGGTGGTGCAATTGAGAAAAAGTACTCTCAAAGTCAATTAGCTTATCCTTTTTAAAAAAATGTCCTGCTACAAATATTGTTCTAGTTGAGTTATCTTACACATGGTTTTTGATCAGTTCGTGTACTCATCGATATAGTTCATAGTTTGTACTATTTCTTGTTTGTAACAATGGTTCCCATTTACACATAGATGATACAACGCAAGATGCTGCTGATGGTCCCTCGCAGGATGAAACTAGGGACAATAGATCTCTTGTCGATAATAATACAGCACAGAATTTATCTAGCGATGACATAGAGGCAATGAAGAGGTGAGGGTTCAGTTATCTTTGAGTAAGCTATGCTTGATTGTTTTGTGTAAATGATTCCAAATCATGATTTATGTACTGTTTGATTGTCCAAAACAGAGATGGTGTAAGTGGTGATGAGATTGTAGAAGCTTTGATAGCAAATAGCTCCACATTTGGGAAGAAGACCCTTTTTTCCCAAGTTAGTATAATTTGTTGTCTAGTTGCTTCATTACTTTTTTTCTAAGAACACTGGGGATTGAATTGGTTCAATAATTCTGATTACAGGAGAAATACAAACTAAAGAAACAGAAGAAATATGCACCCAAAGTGCTTTTACGGCGCCCCTCTACCCGAAGGTAATCCTTCTATCGTTTCCTTGTAGTTGGGAATATGCTATATCATTCTAGAAATGAATATTATCTATTCACATTTTATCATTTAGAGAATCATCTTTTACCCTCTTAATTTAACTGCAAGGTTGCATATCCACTTTAAGCCCCATTTGGAACACAGGAATTTCACAACATCTTTTTGCAGAAATTTCAATTGGAAACAGTTTGAATAGCAGGAACAGAAAATTGTCCGGGTTCGAAATAAGTCCCTATGCTGAATATGTGATTGAAGTTTGTGAAACAGCTTTTTAAAATTATCGTGTCAATGGAAGATTGCTTCAGATTAGGAGTATAGCACAACCAGGAAAACAATCTTTGTTTTTATTATAAATTTTCCACTTGATTGAATGAAATATGCTCTGCTCCCATTATGTTTAGTACTCCCTCCGTATTTTAATGTATGATGTCATTGACTTTTTGAACAATGTTTGACCATTCGTTTTATTCAAATTTTTTGTGTAAATATGAAAATATTTATACCATCTTAAATAACATTTAATGATGAATCAAGTCACAATAAAATAAATAATAACTACATAAATTTTTTGAATAAGACGAATGGTCAAACGTTGGATAAAAAGTCAACTGCGTCATACATTAAAATATGGAGGTAGTAATTAGTACTTTTGTTGTTTGAATGTCACTGTAGCCTCTAAAATACAAAACAAGGTGCTAATCAGTTCTTCTCTTTATGACCTATTTACTCCTCTTTAATGTAGCTCCAACAGGAAGCACCAAGTCCACCCACAAATTCAATTTTTGTTCCTAATGCCAGTAAGAATAAAGCACATCGAAGGGAAAAAAGACTACCTAAGAAAGCCTAAAAAACATCTGTTGAGAACAAGACCAAGTTTTTTTAACATCATCTTAAAGATAATGGGAGTATGATGCTTGTTGGCTTTTTGATATTTTTTTCTCCTCATTACCAATGCAAAATATAATATCAAATGAAGTGTTTTTTCAAGAAAGTTGCCCTGAATGCCTGATCTTGAACTAACTCCTTACATCTGATCTGTGAAATGCGTTGCACATTACAATTTGATTGCCAGATGCTTATCTAGAAGGTGCGCATATTTATCTGACCCTTTCTTTTTTCCTTTCAATGCTGCAGCATTTGTGAGACATATTTCAAGAAAAGCCCAGCTCGAACAGGGTAAATATTTTGCTAGTTCATTTGCAATCCCTTATTGGCATTGCCATTATACTCCATTTCAGTATTACTTTTGGCTCATATGCATATACCTTGCTTTTCTAAAACAAGCAAATTACACATAGCACAACCCTTAGTTACTATATTCTTTCCTTTCTAGGTTTATGCGAGTTGATGCACTGTCCCTCTTGTTGTCTATGGCAAATGTTGGTCCATATTCGGATGTCCTTGTGGTTGATATGGTTGGAGGTTTAGTAGTTGGAGCTGTAGCTGAACGCTTAGGAGGTAACATATTCCTACTTTTTTTATTTTACTGATACCAGTAGATTAAATTACATGTACATTAACAAATTTAATATAATTCAACCGTACGCATGTATATGCCTCATGTAATAGCTTTTGCTGAAAATGCATTACTCTTTACCTGCTTGTTTTTGAGAATGCTAGATTGCTAGTTCTACTCACCATAACTTCAGTCAGTGGACGTAGAAATGTCATTTATTTTAGTTGGTGTATTCAATAACAAGTGATATGCATGTAGTTATCTATTCCTTAAGTCACACTGCCTGTTGCTACAAGCGCTCAATGTATATTCACTATGTACAGAAGCTACAGGCACCCATGAACTTGAAACGTGCTCATATATATTCATATACGAATTAGAACTGATTTTCAGGTTTTTCTAAGCATCTCTATTATAATGCATCTATTTGTTAGTTGCCACTATCACAGTGCCTGCTATTGTGAGGGATGTTGTATAAATATTTTAGAAGATCTTAAATTAAAATGCCAAATTTTTGAATAAAAAGATTGAAATTGTATACACAGGATTGTATGAGATCAATCAGACACCTATATACACGTATGCAGATAATTCAATTTTATTTATAAATCTTTCAAAGCACACCTGTACATGTATTCAGCTGCAAAATGTCTTCTGGAGTGGGGATGGCTGTACTCTCGTAGAGTACTATGACCCCCAAAGCTGCTTTTATGAGTAAAGATTATTTTTAGTGATTTTCTCTGTATTACAGGTACTGGGTATGTTTGCAGCACATATCTTGGATCTGCTGCTAGCTCCATAGACATTATAAGGATGTATAATTTGAGCAGTGACATGACTACCAGGTAATTTCTTTATTTAGCATTATGTGGATTTTCTGATGATAAAAGAAGTTTTAATTAGAGGGCTCCTGAAATAAATATGTGCTAATTTTACATCTATACTGGATTATGTTAAGGAAATAGTAAAAAGTGCAAAATGGTTATATATTTTTCTAGCTATGCAGTTCTTACACAACTATTGCTTATTGAATCGTGGTTGCATTTCTCAGATATAATACAATACACTGTCTTTCACTTCTTGTATCATGAAATAATCTTTGTTCTTGAGCAATTAGGGCGAACTATAATATTACTTATATGTTCATCTAATTTTATACCATGATTAGTGCCATGTAGAACTATTATATTCTCATTTGAACTTATAGAGGTCCATGTGAAGCCTTTGAAGTTATTACTAAAGTAGGAAACACCCATTATGTTGTTGAAGTGGTGCTTAAGAGTTGGGCTATAGCAGGTAATATTTTGATAAGCTTACCTTTCAGGATTGTTCAGGCACCACTAAGTGACCTCTGCTCCTTGCAAAACTCTGTCGATGTGTCTTCTGGTCTTAATGATAGCATTCAGGGTGAGGCACAAGAGCCCACTGCAGTACCAGTGGAGAATACTCAGCCATCTGTACCACAACCAACTGACACAGCAGTACCAGATGAGAAAACACAGTCACCTAAAGAACAATCTATTGATATAGATATCCCTGAGCCCTTATTGGATGAGCACATTAATCAGGATGGCAATTCTTCTTTAGGTAAGCAACTGATAGCACTAACATGAAAAAAGTATACATTTGTGACTTATTTGATGCTGTGTTGGTCTGTAGATAGTAAAGGAGATGAGGATGGAAGTTCAATAGGTCCCAAATCACTCAAGGCAGGAAAGGCACCATCACCAGAGAGGATGAAATATTGGAGTGAACATGGATTTAGCAGGTAACACTGTAAATTATTGTTGAAGAAAACTGCACTAATAGCTACATATTCTCATTGATAAACTGATTTCATGTTGATGCAGTTTGATTGTTGCTGCTCCGGGGCATGATGTTGAAAGTTTTGTTGCTGATCTGCTTCCCCTCTTGTCTTATTCAGCTCCATTTGCTATCTATCACCAATACCTTCAGGTAAATCTTTCTTAGCTTCAATTTTTTTTAATCATGATTTCTGCTTCCTATGTAAAATATGTGTGTGTTTTTCTATTGCCTTCATGCAGCCTCTCGCAACATGCATGCACAGCTTGCAAGTATCAAAAATGGCTCTCGGATTACAAATTTCTGAACCCTGGCTTCGTGAATACCAGGTCAGTGCTCTGCTCAGTACATTAGCAATGAGGAAGTTAGACCTGAAATTGTTGTTCCTGAGTTATGGCATGGTTTTTCTTACCAATGTGCACATAACCAAAGACTATTTCACAAGTTATGTTTAGCTGGCAGCTAAATTGCAAAGAGTAAATTGAATATTTGAAAGTACATATGGAATTGTCAAGGCTATTCTAATAGGGCTGGTTACAATGCAAATTCCTTTTGTCATTCTACTATGCATGATATGCCCACTAACTTTGCTTATAACAATAGCATCAACATATTTAGAAACAGATTTTATTTACTATTATATGAGACACAAGAAAGATAAGGTTATTGCTTTGACATGATGACATCCAACAAATCTTTTATCGCTTTTCCGGTTTTCGCAGAATTTTTATTTTACTGCTGTCCACAACTTCTAAGAAATAGCTGTTGGAACTTATTACGGTATTCCCTTTCCTTGTTACAGGTCCTTCCATCACGAACTCATCCACACATGCAAATGAATGCATTTGGTGGTTATATTTTGAGTGGCATTAGGATACACAATGGCGATGCATGTAATGGAAGCAAGTGAATGACCAAGCCCGTCAATGCGTGCTTCTATCCTTGGAATTAAAATATGGTCACCATTTTACACGGTAACCTGAAACAATAGACACAATTTTGTAGTCCAGAGAAGCCAACTTTTATGCTGAAGCGACTTATGTGATTAGTAGAAATTGGTGCGCATATAGAGAATAACTAGTGCGAGTTCTAGAAGAAAATGAAATGAGCATGTACACCAAATCCATGTAGCTTACATAACAATGTTGTGTTTGTTTATCAACCAAATTGAAACGCTTGTGGACTTTGAGATATTTGTTAAGGTGTGCTACTTACTATTTGTTAACTAACTGGTGTGCTTCAGAATCCTGTTCTATTAACTACTCAAATAAGGGGAAATGGAAAGTTATGGTATATCCCTAATGCCCTCGTTTTCCTTGTTTCTAATATTTATATTGATGAAGGCTTAGATTAGGTCATAATACTACATCATTTTTAAAATGTATGACATCGTTGACTTTTCTCATAACATTTGATCATTCATCTTATTAAAAAAACTTAGGATAAATATGTAAAACTATATGTCAACATCATATTTTATCTGATGATAATATGTGTCACAACAAAATGAATGATATTTTTCTCTAAAAAGAGAATGATATTTATATAAATTTCATATAATTTTTTTAAATAAAATGAATAGTCAAACTTTATAGGAAAAGTTAACGACTTTGTATATTTATTTGTTTGGCAACTTGCCTGGGACAGCATAAGTTTGGTTAGATCTACGTGAGTTACTAGAAAAAATTGCCAAATTGTTCCATTATTCTGGTTGCCCATGATTGAGATGCTACATTTCTTTCCCTTTTATTTTTGGCAAATTAAGTCCCCTAAAAATACTTTATTAAAAATTAGTACAAATATATAAAACTTTAAGTTAACAATATAGTTTCTTTAATGATAAAACAAGACACAACCAGATAAATAATATTTATATAAATTTTTAAATAAAATAAATAGTCAAAAATTATACGAAAAGTCAATGGCACGGTATATCGTAGGACGGAAGGCGTAGCGAGTTCTGTCTATAATTCGAACTGGGACAAATAAATTGTACAGTTAAGCAGGACAGGAGGTAGCGTTCGGCAGGCGGAGCCAACGCGGCCGGCAAAACCAACGCGGAGGCGAATCAGGTGGCTCACAACCTAGCTAGAAGAGCTCGACAGTATGAGACATTGTATTTGGGTCGATGAGCCCCCTAGTTTTATTTTAGACTCGTTGATGAACAATGTAACTATCTTGGATGAATAAAGTTTAGCCGGTTTGCTTCCAAAAAAAAAAAAAAACGGCAGCCGTCGTCTCATGCCGGATTTTTCACATTTTGGTCCTTTTAAAAAATTTATTTCGCAAATAGACTCCTAGAAAAACTTATCCCATAAATGATCCTTTTTGGGGCGCCAGAGTGGCTGGCGCCGTCGTCCAGCCTCTCTGGCGCCGTCCTCCTGTCACCGTGGCACAAGCGAATCGACGTGGCAGGAGGAGGGCGCCAGCATGGGTGGCGCCACCCCAAGGAGGAGGGCGCCAGCACCCCCACCCCTCACCTCCATTCCTGTTTCTCTATATGGAGTTGCAACTTTTTTATTTTTGTTTTATTTTTCGAATGTTTTTTCACACTTAGGATCACGATACAACCAACCACAAAAAAAAAAATTAAATTCGAATGTAATATACTTATATACCACTTAGTTAGAAGTCTGGAAATAGCATACCACTTAGCCTACTTTGCACTTTCATCAAAGTTAGACCATAACTCCTTTAGGAAAAATCCTTTGATCAGCATGTTAAACATAATGTACTCCACCACTATATGAAATTACTTAATCTGATTCAAAATATAACCACATGAAATGATAGCCATAAGTTAAACAGTACATAGAGATGCATTTTTTATTTTTATTTTATTTTTTTGATATTTTTTTCACACTTGGGAGAATACAGGAACTAACTATAGAAAAAATAAAATCAAACGGACAAAATATGTGACTTGTAGAATTTTCCAAAGCTCTACCGAAAAGTTATTCGGGTGCCATTTATTAAAATAGGCGTAACTTTCTCATACGGACTCGGAATCAGACAAATAATATATCCACGGACATCTATAGAAAAAGTTACATCCGATTCATCTCTGCTTTACTGGGTTCGGCGATATTAGAATCTCCAAATTCCGCTTGCAAGATTGTGTTTTCGAGGAGAGAAGTTTTTCGGTAGAGCTTTGGAAAATTCCATAGGTCACATATTTCGTCCGTTTGAGTTTATTTTTTATATGGTTGGTTCTTGTGTGCTCTTAAGCGTGAAAAAAATATCAAAGAAATAAAATAAAAATAAAAAAGTTGCACATCTCTCTCCGCACTAGTTCGGAGAGAGATGAGAAGAAAGGAAAAAATTTACATGTCACATATTCCGTCCATTTGAGTTCATTTTTTCTATGGTTGGTTCTTGTGTGTTCCTAAGCGTGAAAAAAATATCAAAAAAATAAAAGAAAAATAAAAAAATTCTGAGGGGGGCGCCAGCCACTCTGGCGCCGCCCCCCCCCCCACCTCAGCATCGCCTCGCCACGTCGGCGGGGGGACGGCGCCAGAGAGGCTAAGGACCATTTGTGGGATAAGTTTTTTTAGGGGTCTATTTGCGAAATAAGTTCTTCAAAAGGACCAAAATGTGAAAAATCCAGTCGTCTCATGCCGTCTCCCGTGGATTGATACCATGACATGTGGGCCAGTGCGTTCGGGCCCCACCCCATGAGACGACACGTCAGGTGGGGAAAAAGGATGCGCGCGTCCGTGCTTGCTTGCAAGGCAGTGACACGTGGGCCCTCGTCTCGGCTGGTGGGCCCGCACCGTCAGCGTGTGGTGAACGGCTTTGCTTGATTCCCTTCGCTTGATTCCCTTCTCTCTTCCCGCTTCCCCCAACTAGAGTCGAGAGCAGGCGCTGCTTACCTACGTGAACCCTGCCTACGTGGACCGCTGACCGCCGTACAGCGTGGGGCCCACGGGTCAGAAGCGGACGTCCACCGTGCACCGATGCGGCAAACGTGCATAGGATCCGTTTCCGCGCGCTCCCCGCCTCGCTCTAGAGCGTGTGCGTGTGCGTGTGCGTGTGCGTGTGGGCTTTTTCTGTTTCTTTCATCCATCCATGGTTTTCATAATTACACCAACTCACCCCACTGATTTTATATATAATCTTACTTCTTGCTTCATTGGCTAATCAAAGTACTCTGTCTTCACTTTTACCATGAGCTAAGAATTTCTTTTTGTTCTGTTGGCATTTTCTAATTGCCATTTCTCTATACAAATGGATATATGATACGTTCTGTTAAATACATGTGTTAATAAATTTGTGGGAATTTAATCAAAAGATAAGCCATGGTTTAATTTCGTCAATATTAGATATATTCTTAACATTTTATATTCGTTTTTCAAGTAGTATGTGTGAAACACAATGTAAGATAGTGTTTCATGTAATCATATTTAGATGATGAGGGGATTGTATTTTATTATGTATCATTGCCCTACACATACTTCCTCAAGTGACATTGTCTAAATTTTCCCAAAATTACACATGTCCGTAGCTGTTGACTTGTGTAATTGATTCTAACTCGAATTTAGACTTGTTTTAATATATTGACGCCACAACGATAGTAGATATCTACATGGGGCTTGTTCCGTAGAACTAGCCGTTGAAGTGATGTAGCTGTTCGGCTAGACTGCGTTGCACATCTCAAAAGTTGCAAGTTGACATATCGAACATGGCAATGAGCTATGCCTTGCAACATACTTTGGCTAATGGTTGGCACTGTAATAGCGAGATATTTGATCTACAACATATTAGGCAAATAGAACTGTCCGAAAACAAGAAAAGTGGTGCGTTTTCATTGCAATTTTTTTTACCGTTGCAATACCCAACTAGAGTTAGACGTTGGCTCCTACTTCCTACGTTGTCTCTCTAACCAAATAAAGTAGGTAATTCTGTGAGCAATAAACGTAAATACTTGCAACAAATACGCGATGCGTAGCTGGCTTACTATGTTTGCTTAAGAAACAGATAATCACGCACCCCAACTCTACAAAACCAACACTGACCTGTGGACCCCCATACCCCCATATTAAGCGAGATCGACACGATCGGCCGCTGACTCATGAGCCCTACCACGGATAAGACCAGCGGCAACGTCTATCACAACAGGTACATTCAGATGTGAACATATTCCCGTATATACACGATAATCCTCAAACAAATACATACCAAAACTATCACGAGGTAAACTCGATAAATACCCCATGGATCCCAATGAATAAACCACACAAGCAAGAAGAAAGAGGGTGAAGGAGCAAGAAAGAGAGTTAGAGAGAGAGAGAGAAAAAAAAAAGAAAACGAGAGAGATAGAGAGAGAAGGAGAAGTTGTTGAGTTGTTTTCCCTCTCTCGTCCCCTTCCCTCCCTCCCCTCCTCTTCTCTCTTCCCCCCCTCTTTTCCCTCCTCTTCTTCGTCTCCAAGCGGCGCGCGCTCTCTCGCTTCCTCGCCGCCGTCTCGGACTCGGACTCGGGCGAGCGGCGCGGCGAAACCCTACCTCGCGCTCTCCTTCCATGGACGGATCCGCCGCCATCCCGCCCCGCCCCGCGCCGACCCCGCCCGCGCCCGCGCCCGCGCCGCCGCAGGTCTTCCTCCGCCGCTCCGTGCTCCCGCCGCCGCCGGCCCCGCACCACGCGCCTCCGCCCCCCGGAGCTCACGTCCACTACTTCCGCGCCGCCTCTCCCATCCCCATCTTCCGCGCCGCGGCCTCCTCTAGGCCCCCGAGGCCGCCCCCGCCGTCAACTACTACTGCTCCTCCTCCTCCCGCCGCCCCCGCGGTCACGCCTGCTCGCCCGCCTCCGCAGCAGCCTGCGGTCGCCGTGGCGGCGCCGCCTCCGGCTACGACTATGGCTACAGCTACCGAAGAGGTGGCTGCGCCCGCGACGGGGAATCCGATGGCCAACGCGGCGGTGAGTCAATGGAATGTCCCCCCCGAGTTAATCCGTCTACTCCTTGCCATTACTGTTTCAATCGATTGATGCTTGTATTAAGCTTTATTCTAGTGTTTGGTTGCATGATTCGATCATTCAATTTTGGATGTTATGGATTGGTAGATGTGTTCGGGGATGTTAATTTGGTTGGGACAACTTTAGGTTGGCACGAAGATGGCTTTAGTAGAAATTTTGGCATGCACGGCCGAATCGATTGAGCTCTGCCTGCTTCAAATCTTCCTTTGCGCAATGGTACTCTATTTAGTCTCAGTTTCAGGACCAATGGCAACAATGTAATGTTGCAGTCGACATCTGTAACCTGTAAGATCGATACGTGTAAATATGGTTTGGAAAAGACTGTGTTAGATTAAGTTCTGTCAGGTGCTTCTCATGTTCAAACTAATCTGCACTGTCCACTGCAGGCAACAAACTAATCTGCATCTGCAGTTGCTTTTATGTAAAGCTTACCAGGTTCTTCTACTTAGATCAGCTCTTTGGAACATGTTTGGTAGGAGTATGTATAAGCAAGTGATTTTTATGATGTGCTAGAATTTGGTTTGATAGCATATAATGTTTGGAGTAGATGGTTTCGACCTTTGGTACCTGGCCTTAGGAGTTAGGAGGTTGTCCTGGTACTAGGAGCTTATAGTACAAGTCAATCCCTACCTTTTGGTTGGAGAAATCTTGCAACTATGGTTCGTATTATGTTGGAATGAGGGTTTTATACTTGTAGTATTTGCATATTCTCTTTCACTCTTTTGAGGAGACCATTTTTCAGGCTCATGGATGTTATACTTGATCTTCATAATGGAGCGTAGCATTCCAAGATAGTTGCTGGATCAGTTACATTATGTTTGATAATTGACAATGTTGTGTTGTGAATGGTGCATATGTTTTAGGACAATGAGGAGAAAAATGAAAGAGAAACTGTACAGTCTGAAGTCGCCAAAGGAGAGACTGTGCAAGGGCCTGATAAAGAATGTACAACTGGGGCAGTAAAAGGCATCAAACGGCCTAGAAAACCAAAAGGTTTTAAAAAAGGTAGTCTTCGATCAAATGAAGGTGCGGTCCTGCTTATATTCTATCCACTTTACATAATGTGCATTGCTCTGATAATTTCATTGTAAAAGTTTCATACCAGCATTTGATTATCATCTGTTGTTCATTCTAATTTTCTTTTCAGGAGATGCTGGGCCTTCTTTATTTTCACCAAACAACTGTCGCTATGACAGCTCGCTAGGTAAAGTATGATGCATTTTTCCCAATGAAAAAAAATGCTTCATGTTTCTTATTAATTGTTACCCTTTTGCCAGGTCTTCTTACAAAGAAGTTCATCAACCTTCTTGAAGGAGCAGAAGATGGAACCCTTGATTTAAATAAAGCGGCTGAGACATTGGAGGTCTGGTTTAGTATTATCATTGAAAAAAATGCTTTCCACGCTTGTCAGACATTCAATCTTTTTAATTGTCTAAGAGTGAAGTGCCCTGATGTACCATATTTTAATAAATTTCTGTAGGTGCAAAAGAGGAGGATATATGATATAACAAATGTTTTAGAAGGTGTAGATTTAATCGAAAAGACACTGAAGAATATGATTCGTTGGAAGTAAGTGTAATTTGTTTATGTTTCTTAATGCATTCCACAAGTTAATTTTAGGTTTTTACTGACAAAATAAATACATTCAAAGGGGTTTTGATATGTCAAAGCCTAAGGAGAGAGAACGACAAATCTCAGCATTGAAGGTATGTACCGTTGTACTTTATGCTCTTCATTCTGTACATATTTTATGCTTTTAACTATCCTAAAGCTACACATAAGTAAATTATACACACATCATTATGAGTTCCATTCTTTTTCTTTAATCTTTATAGATAGAGGTAGATTGTTCTCATTTTACTTCTATTGTTTTTCAAGTCAGAAAGTGGACTAATTTAAATTGAACCATGAACTATCAGTAGGTTATGTGTTTGTACTAGAAATGGTGCCCTTCTTTTATTACATTAAGCTACTTCATGTATCACAACTGGGCATTAGGGCAGGCCTCTCCTGTATCGTTTCACTCAACTATTGGAGCATATGCCTAGGTATTAAAAGACTACTGTACTCATCCTTGTAACAAGGTGGTTGTATCATTTTACTACATGAAGACAGAATCAGTGATACATATTATCCCAATTGAACTAAATTGAACCAAGATAAAAATTATTTTGCTGCTTTTGAACCAATTATACTTTGGCTAACTTTTATTTTTCAATGACGTTAAGTAAAATAATATTGGTAACAGCTGTTGGAATTGAACTCGATCACCATGACTGTTACGGTACCATTTTATGTACCATCCAAGGAAACTATGGTTTATGTTTCCTGGTAATTTCTGATGCCATATCTGTATGAGTGCAGATTGTAGGATAAATTGACCATAACCAGTATTTTAATGGTAGAAAAATGTTTCCACAGTGGTTGGCTAGAGCGAAGTTTTAGTGGATCTGGCATGCTGGGGTATGCCTGTAAAAATAAAACGTAATAATTCAGTCCTAAGTCCATGATGAATCTTCTTCTTTATTTAGAGGCTTTCTTGAAGTTTCAAGTGCTGGCAATGCAACAAATCAACAAATCTATCCTCTGACAGTTCGCATGCCATTCCATTTGAATGTTAAGATTTTTGTCCTGCATTTGAAATTTCCTGTTGGATTTTGATATTCTGCAGGAAGAAATTGAGTCTCTTTATGATGAAGAGTCCAGGTTGGATGATGAAATAATGTAAGTACTTCCTGAAAGTAATACATATATCTGATTTCTCTTGTCTCGGTCCCTCTCTTTTGATAGATAATTGCTGATTCTGCAGGGAAGCACAAGAGAAACTGAATGCCCTTAGAGTCGATGAGGACAGAAGAAAGTAAGATTCCCATTTGCAATTATGGCAGTTTTTATATTTTATATAGTCAACTGAATCATTGTGTTTTTCTTTTTAGGTTGTTGTATGTTTCGAAGGAAGATATCAATGCGATTCCTCGCTTTCAGGTCAGGACTCTTCTGGTCTCTTGTTTATTTCTTCTTCCTGCAATTGTAAAGTTGTACCAACAAGTTCGTTGTTGATAGCAGGGATCCACTCTTATTGCAGTAAACGCTCCTCGAGGAACCTATATTGAAGTTCCAGACCCTAATTTGGTATGCGATCTTTAGCTACTTTTAGCTATGTGGACAGAGATGATGAATCTGTGTGGTGCGGTTGTTGACATCTTTCTTCCTTTACCAGGATATGGACATTTATAAGGATCTGGATAATCAAGAGAAGCACTACCAGATTGTATTTAGAAGTGCAATGGGTCCTGTTGATTGCTTTCTAATAAGGTAAAGTCTCACCAGCATGACTTTCTAGAATTCATTCTACCGGTCGGTCTTCTGTGCTAAACTGCTAATCATTTACTAAACTGTTATTTTCTCACCAGTAACCATCAGGAGACATTCAACGCAGACCAGCAGATGGCAGACAATTTGGATGCTGCGGTCACTAGTGGAAGTTCTCAAGCTCCGCAGCAGATGGATTATGTTCAGGCATCGGAAATTGGGGAGAGCAATGGTGTAAGAGAGCATACATCAGAGCCATCCAAAAGAGACGATCCAGTGCCTGGCATTGTGAAAATTGTACCATCAGATGATGTAAGAAAATTCCGTCTAAACCACATCAGAAATCAAATCATTCGATGTTGTTTGATATTAATTGTTATTCGTTATGCAGATTGCTGCTGATTACTGGCTCAGTTCTGACGCTGACGTTAGTATGACTGATACATGGGGCACTTAATTGATGGCTCTGCAGACTATTAGTCTCTTAGAGAAATAGCAATGACAAATACAATACAACAATTGCATTGGATGGAGGAGTTGGATCTGCTGTCCACCTTCAACTGAAGTCCTGCTTTGGTAACTGCAGAGATTTTCCCTGGTGCATGCTCTGTTCTCGTTAACCGGCAAATCACAGAGAATACAATTGTAGGCAGTAGATCTTGTAAATTGGCAGACCCATTTTAGTAGTTGGTGCTCAGCCACAAGCATACTTTAAGATAGGCTGCAGTAGGTTTCTGCTCTTGATTATATTAGCCTTCGAATAGAGGGACTGCGTGTGTGCATACCAAGTTAGAAGGCAACACAGTCCAGAAGAAGGCGATGCTTATCTGCTCTTCTCCCCTTGAAAGGGGGATTATTGTTGTACATTCTGGCTAGCAATCTGGAATGCTCAATTACTGATAGCATATCAATAAAGATTATTTTGTTTCCAGATCATGTTTGGGATTTATGTGCTTGCTAATTGAAAGGGTTACGGGGATGAATAGGCTAATTTGAAACCTAAGTAAAGGCTCCGCAAGATGTGAAATAAAGGAGAAGGCTCCTAAGCAAGCAACAGGAGCAGCTTGTTGAGCAGAGGAAGAGGAAGGGACCTCAGACGTCCCAGCCCCTGTGGAGATGCCCGCCCCGGTGAAGGACCAGCCCATGATGAAACATCAGGCTTGAGATGCAACTTGTGAGTCAACTGGGTGACTTTCTTAATCATCCTCATGAGACGAGGAGCATACACAAGCCCTTTCCGGTAGTTGAAAGAGGCTATCCTGATTTCCTTCCACACAAAGTAGAACATATGGAAGTGAGAGGGAGGAGGATCAATGAATGGATCTTGATGTTAATGTCGGCTAGAGTTGGGTGAATATGCATTTAAAACTTTTAAGGAAACTAGAAAAAATGCCCGTGCGTTGCAACGGTTGAGGATTATTTTAATCTTGTAATTGTTATATGGTTTAGCTAGGGTGAAATTCACCGTGTAAATTCGCTTGGATATTTTATTTTAGAAAACCATGAGATGCAGTTAGGAGTCTGACTTTTATCTCAAGTTAGCATGCAAGTTTTTTTAGAGAGATTTCTTATACTACTCCTTTTGTATTTCTAAAAGCAAACGAACTTAAAATTAGACTCAAATACGGATATGTATTTCTAAAAGCGAATAGACTTAAAAACCGACTTAAACACGGATGACGTACCAAAATATCGGCAAAAACACCTTCAATTTTTATAATAGTAGAGATAGATATATGGTTTAGTTAAGGTGAAATTCACTGTGTTAAATTCGCTTGGATATATATTTTGCTAGAAAATTATGTGCTGCAAATAGGAGTCCGATTATCTCAAGTTAGCATGCGAGTTTTTTAAAAAGATTTCTTATACGATTCCTTTTATATTTCTAAAAACGAACGAACTTAAAAACCGACTGAAATACGGATTTATGTTTCTAAAAGCGGACGAACATGAAAACTGACTCATACACGGATGACATACCAAAAGTACCGGCAAAAACATCTTCAATTTTTATAATAGGAGAGATACGAAAGCTGAACTTTTTGGATATTTCCAAATATTTTCGGATATTTCTGAATATTTTTTAGATATTCCGAAAATCTTAGATTTATAAGCAAACTAGCAAGGCAAGCAAAAGGGGTGTTGGCAACTTTTTGTGACAAGTCGACAAGCACGATCACAGCACCTAAACGCCTTGCGGTGATATGGAGTCGCCAACCACCTCGATTTAGCCAAAAGGCCAAATTAATATGGGTTTTGTAGAAAAAGGGCTAAACCGGCTAGCGGAGCCGATTTAGAGATCAAAATCAGCCTCTAGGCCGATTTAGATCGATATGGGGATAACTACCCGTCTCGTGGGCAAAATGAAAGGTTTCAGGACAAACCTAAAAAGAGGTGTCGCACTCTTGTAGCGGGGCGGATGATTTACGGCGTAAATCGGCAAAGATGGACTAAAATTAGGGTAAAGTAGAAAACATAGCTGAAAAGTAAAGATAAAAGAAAAAGCGATTCAAGTATATTGTGTGTTCGGGGATTACAATTGAACCAGCCTTGTCCCTTAAATAGGGATTGGTCTTGCCCTCTATAGGTCCTCCTCCACGTCAAACTCGGGATATAACCAAAGAAAACCCGAAACATGCCTTCCCAAGCAAGGAAACCTGAGACCCCGACGAAAACAAACTTGGGCTCAGACTCTGACGGTCTGATCGGCTACATACCTGTGGTCTGACCACTCACATACCTGCGGTCTGACCGACCATGTGAAGGAAACCCGGTACTTTCCAAACTTTGGCAATTTTCCCCTATTTCGTCCATAGGTACCAAATTTGGGTGTAAACACATGCTCCCCTGCCTTTTTGGTGAACATTGTGAACCTAAAAGCATAGAACATGTTATCTCAGCGCGATAATCCAATTATCGGCCGTAGGACTTTCTAAGCATCTTGCTAGATGCTCAGGAAGTATTTCTTTAAGTATTTCCCATTGATGGCTCTCTGAAAACGTTGTCCTGGAAGTGTCTCCATCTCTTTCAAAGTCTTCAAACGCTTATCGATGACGTCTTCAAGATTGCCTCCCATCAAGGTCTTGTAATCTTCAACCGACAAGTTGTCTTGCTTGATATATCGAAGAGAGCCAAGATTTACCTCAACCGGCAAAACGGCTTCTTGACCATAAACCAACTCAAAAGTAGTGACTTTAGCATCATCATGTTTAGATATTCTATGAGCCCATAATGCTTTGGAAAGCATCTCATGCCACTTCTTTGAGTGTTCTTCAATATTCTTTTTGACTAATTTCAACAATGTTTTATTACTCGACTCGGCTTATCCATCAGCCTGAGCGTAGCAAGGAGAAGAACTCAACAAGTTAATATCATAAGATTCGGCAAAACTTCTCATCTCCTTGGACATAAAAGAAGCTCTTTGATCCGTAGCCAATGTTTAAGGAATATCGAATCTATGAACAATATGCTTCAAGATAAAGTCAATCACCTCCGTGCAAGTAATATTCTTGAACGGCATGGCTTCGGCCCATTTGGTGAAATAATTCGTTGCAACTAAGACACTTTACATAGGTTGGCTTTTTGTGGGACGGAGTGAGTAGATTTGTAGACCCCCCCTCCCCCACCCCACCCACCAATTAAGACACTTTATATAGTAGAGTTGTTTGAATGCTAAATACTTGGACAGTTCTATTGCTAAAGGTTGCCAAACATTTATCAAGATATGACAAATTGTATATTTGGTATCATTGTTTTGTTCTCCATTTATATAGTTAGTGTAAAGGGAGTGATATGTGGCAATATTGAACTTCACACTTATAAGTTCATTGTAATATGCATCGTGGAAAAACATAATAAACTTGATTACGTTTAAATGATTACCATGGCTCCTAACGCAGGAACGTGCCTTGCGCGTGCATATATATGGTTAAAGTGCATTACAATTCAAACTTACACTGTCTGCAATTTAACAATATAAAATTCAGGAGCAAGCCTAGCTATGGTCAAAACTCAGAAGGCCCAGGTGGCTGCCTGGGCTCCTGGCTATCCGAGAGTACGACATTCAGCTGGATCAGCTTTGTGCGCGGCCCAGTTGCAAGCCAGACCCACCTGTACGTGTTTTTTTCCCGTATTCTCTGGAACTTCTCTCGACGTAAGTACGATGAAACGATAATGTTTTTGCGCCAAAGATATTTAACTATTTACCACTTTCAGTTGTGAAAATTAACTATTTGTCACTAGATTGATATGTCATATACACAAGTGGACCCATATGTCATTGAGATAGAGGTGGCAAATAGTTAAATATGCAATATACTCAGTATAATAATAATAATAATAATAATAATAATAATAATAATAATAATAATAATAATAGAATTCCAATATTTATAATATTAATAATAAAAGCCTGTGCAGTCTTATTGAACAATATTATTGGGGAATGCTAAATAGCTGTCGCATGATTTTTGATAGCTAAATCATTCATGTTTCGATATATTCAGAACCGTTGTTTCATACGTTGTAGCAAAATGTTTCACGGAGTGATTTAATTGTGTTTCAGCTTTTAAAAAGATGAAACATTTTCGATTTACTTGGTGAAACATTTACGGTGTTTCAGCTTTCTAAAAGATTGAAACATTTTCGATCTACTTAGTGAAACATTCGGAACCGTTGTTTCATATGTTGTAGTAAAATGTTTCATGTAGTGATTTAATTGTGTTCCAGCTTTTTTAAAAGATTGAAATATTTTCGATCTACTTGGTGAAACATTTTTGATCTATTTAGTGAAACACTGTATAATGAAAGACTAAAAAATCATGCAAATCCCATATAGACAGTCCCATATTATTTTAGCGTTGTACCCATCCTAACATTTCTGTGTCATGAAAGACTAAAAAATCATGTAAATCCTATATAGACAGTCCTATGTTATTTTAGCGTTGTACCCATCCTAACATTTCTGTGTCCGACATTGTTAATTATCCCATCTCCCCCAATGTCAAAGAAAATGGACGGAATCTTCGAGGAAAGGGAGCGGGACGGCGAGCCAAATGAAACAGACAAACGGACTGCTTTCCTTTATACTACCCCACTATTACCAGTCTAAACCAAAAGGAATCTGATCACTGGCTAAAGCTGACAGCATCCAAAAGATGTTTGACAAACTAATGTGATGAATATGATGAAAGGCCAACTTTTCTACTCCACGAACTAATGTGTGATGAATATGATGAAAAAAAAAACAACTTTTCACGTTGTCCTTGGGCTAAAAAGACACGCTTCTTTCACAAACTATAATACCCACCACAGCGATCATTGTTCTTATTTAACTCAGCCAGTGATCAAACTTTATTTTCTGTCAAAAAAAAGTGATCAAACTTCATTTTCTCTTCCACTATATATGTCGACACTTTCTTTTTTCTCTGTTTATGGCTGTGATTGCGGGTTTGGTTTAGATTGGACTGCACCAGTTACTACTATATATTTAGCAATAATAATGTGCTTGAAATGAAGAGCCAGTACTATGATTTTTTTTAACCAGCCGCCAACCCATTGCACGGTTTCTTTCGTTAACACAACATAAATATGAAACTATCAATATCTGTTGGATATTTCCTCCATCTCAAAATATAACGCGCAACCATATTTTTTTTTATATTTTATAATATACAGTGTGCATATATGCATATAATTAATTTGTTTTCTAAATCCTTCACCCTAAAAATCTCTAATTTCATTAGTTGCATGTGTTTTATCTATTGATATGATCCAAATAAAGAGGTCATACTAACTCTTTCTTATGTCTTTCCGTTAATGGTGGATGCGCCCTTATACTTGGGGTGGAGGACGCATTTTATAAATTAAAACAACTTGGTTAAAAGATACTTGCTACAACTAATATATTATATACTAAAAATCTATTAAACTTCATATAAATGCTTCTAACACGCCATGTAGCATCCTATAACTTCTCTCGAGTCCCCACTAGCATTCTAGTAAAATAGAGTAATCTGACCATCAATTTTCATTTAAATCAGTTGATCTATTATTTTACGGGAAATACAAGTCCTCACATGTACACACCATGCACACCAATTAACAAATATCACTAAAAGATCTAGAAAAATTCATACATGTACTTTCAATAGTATTACATCTACTTATAAAATCTGACATTCAAAGCAACTTTTATATAATGTTTTTTTTCAAAAAATGTACTGTCTAGCAGTTCGAGAAGCGTACGCGCAGAAAACTAGAGAGTTGAAGTTGGGAAATGACAGTATAGTACTCAGTCTAAACCACTATTGACACTCTTTTAGAAAAAACATCCCAACCCTCCCTCCATCCCTGACCCCATGCGGTTTGCGGCGTGTGGCATTCCTTTTCTTTGTTTTTTCAATCTCTATAACAATTAAAATTATGTTTATAGGCAAAGAAAAGACCACAAATAAGCCTCCACTTATTAGGTAGCCAGCTTTCCCTATGTTTTTCATGGTCTGTTTGAACTATTATAATTTTTAGTGAAATCAATAATTAATATCCATATTGACTATATTTAAGTGTAACAGAAAAATTCCATATCGAGGCCTCCGCTAAATAAAAAAACTAAAATTCTCACAAAAAACAAATATAATATCCAATCTTAATTTTTACTAAAGCTGGCATACCTGTTACTTGTATCCTGTTAGACATCTAACGACTTTCTATCAACTAAATTATGTAGGGGCTATTTACCTATACAATTTGATATGTGCTTTTATCAATCAATGATATTTTTAGGAGATAAATAATTAATCTAAAGATGATCATAGCATCTTTAGATGATATCGTTATTTTACAATATATATATATATATATATATATATATATATATATATATATATATATATATATATATATATATATATATATATATGAAGTCACTAATAAATTAGACAAAAAAAATCTTTAAATGATATCGTTATTTTACGTAATAACCTGTACCCCATCTAGTGTTTATTTCTTATAGAAAACATTTTGAAAAAAAAGTTATTAGTTGTACATCATATTGATCATACCAAGCACATGTTTTGCATCAAGGAATCTTAACAGGGAAACAACCAAGTCAATTCAAGAGATGAATTAAAATACCATCTCTATTTATTTCTTTTTGGTAAAACTTGCTAAGTACGTCGTAAATTCCTGACATTTAGCGTGTATCAATCTAGAAATGTGTATTTTTTACATCACATTTCAATTTAGTGGTAATTTGCTAAAAAAAATACTACGACCTCTATTTTAAATTTTCTTACTTAATTGAAGGGAGGTAATTTAGAATGGATGTCTTTACCTCATGATAGGTTATTGTTTACGTCGTTAAGTACCAAATTCAGCTGCCAATTATCTCGACAAATAAACAGAACTGACGTTTCTTACACGCATAATTGTCCCAAATAATATAGTTCCACTTGTCTTTGGAGAATAATTTGAATGCAGGTATTAGCAACTAAATGAAGGAGAAAATGAGCCGGCATGTGAAGAACACACTTCCGGCTAATCAGGAGAGTGCACACGGATTGGAGGGTTCACAAATCAGAGCAAACCGACATAATTGAGGCTATCCACCGTGCACTGATACAAGGGTCCACATGTCATGCTCACGAAGAAAGGTGGTGGAGAGAGGTGGTTGCCCTTGTTTGGCCGAACCAGGGGTCGAACGAACCTAGCCTAGCCCCTCTCATCTCCACCCTTCACGCGGTGCTTCCTCATTGCTTTTAATGATGATTGTGCGTGAAACAGCCATCAATAACAGTCATTAGACAACTATAAAAGGAGGAGAAGCCCTCTCTCCAAACACACACTCAAGAAGCAATCTCTCTATTTCTTATTTTTATTAGTCGCTATATTAGTGGAGATTAGGCTAAGAGTAGCTTTACTATTTGGTTTCCTAGTCCTCTTGAAGATTCGGGAATGTCTCTAGTACTATTCTTTCTTTGTAAGACTTTGAGCTTATTAAAACTTTATCTTTTTTATTTATTGGTGTTCAGGGTTCATATACTGTTTTCTCAATTATATGTTCATTGAGTAGTTTATACTTATTGCATATGTTATATATGTTTAGACTAGTTGATATATGCCACAACATCTGTCCAATGATCTTAACGGATTCAATTTAGAATTTATATGCTGGTAATTCGAATATAATCATAATCAGTTATCAAAGCACATTAAATAATCTCAATTTTAGTTGATACAGTAAAAGAATATTTTAATAAAAAATCACCCACACATGAACATTGGTAATAATATTTCACGCACATTAAATAAGATGCTCGTGTATATGCGCGGGTTACCTTCCTAGTTCCTAATAAAAGTATTTAATTGAGATACAAAAAATGGGTGAGTATATGTGTTGATGCGAAAAACACACACAGGTCTGGGAGACCTGCTTAACTCCAGTGCAGGTCCTAAATCTTGCTCTTAGGATCGAAGACGTGCCAGTTGATTTGATCCTGCAATCAACAAGAAGAAAAGACAAGAAAACCGAGGTTAAATCCATAAACGATAGCCGATCGGCTAGGAGCCGATGACATATTGTCAATCATTAAGCCGATGTTATTGGCACTAGATCGGCAATGAAGAATAAAGCAATGTAACACTAAATCTACTCGATCGACTGTAGTTATTAACGATATATAATCCTTTTCTCAAAGTATATTTAAACTAAGTGATTGGGATAGATCGAACAACAAGTCGAGACAGTATAAATCACTTAAGTCTAAAGATACATTAAGATAATGATTATATATACGTTTATAGCATAGCCGATCAAATAGATCTAGCATGTATCGGCTAATACTCTGATACCACTCTATATTAAGATATAAAAACAAACAAAATATATCAAACAGAAAGCTTAATATACGTTATGCAATAAGATCTTAATACAAAGGGCAGATTTAGCATATCAAGCAAGCATATAAGGATTAAAATTGCTAAATCAGGTAAGATCGGCTGAAACTCCGACACTATCTCTATTGATGATCATAAAACAGGCTAGATATTGCAGTTATGAATATTACTTAATAGATCGAACTCAACCGATGCAGCATTAAGCATAAAGATAAACAAAAGATCTAGGCAAGATGATGAAAATCTCTAAAAGATGGTAGATATGCTATATAATCTAAATTAACAACAACATCTAACTCTATCGGCTACTTTCTAGTGATAGATACCAGCCGATCACGGGTTAGATTATGAATCCAATGAAGATTATGAAGCATATATGATAACTCGACAATTTACATAAACAAGATTAGAGTATCATGATGATGGAAGCACTAATCCCGAGAACGCAAGCCGCCATGACAAGTTTACCTCTTGTTGAAGATCGAAATCGATGCAGCTCAACCCGAAAGCAAGAACTCGTCGAAACAATGAAAGTAGAAAAAGGGTGGCGATGCGCCGAAAGTGTTATTGAACTGTCGTTGTAAATTACATAGGGTCGGGTCATATTTATACCTGAGATACATGATTGGTCCTTGCTAGACACGACTCTTATCTCTAACAGACTTCTAAGATACGGAAGAGTTTTAGCAGCAAACTCTTGCCGAAACATATCTCTAAAGAAACTATCTAAAATATCCTAATTAATAGATACAATTGCCTATCTAAGAGCTCATCTCCATCGTGGCAATCCTCATGTAGCACGTTGATCGATCCCGGAAACAGTTTCATAACCATCTCAACGAAATCGGCTACATCGGCTGTATCGGCTATCTTCTGTCCAATCCATCTTAGCCGATGCGATCCTCAGCCGATGCCCTCGCAGCCGATACGCACTCTGTTCTTTGAGTACAATCCTTCGCCGAATCCACTTTGATTCCTATGTCGAACCTGGTTCATATGATTTACCAAATTTGATCGTTAACTATATGATAGGAAAGTCCGTGGTAAGTGTATGGTACTACTTTGTAAGTATATATATAAGGACTAAACAGTTGGCTAGATTAATACCTCTAAATTCAAAATTAGTAATTGTAAAATATGTAGTTCTCTATTTAAGAATCATGACATTTGTCAGAATTATAATTAATAAGCACTGATGCTGTGTTTGGATGTGTAGTTTTCCAACTTCTACTCTCTCATTTTCTATGGGCACACTTTACAAACTGCTAAACGTTACCTTTTTTAGCAAAAAAAAAAATTATATCCAAAAGTTGCTTTAGAAAATTATATTAATCTATTTTTAAGTTTATATTAGCTAACGCTTAATTAATCATGCGCTAATAAATCGCTCTATTTCCCATGATGAAGATAAAGGTTCCTAACTCCATCAAACGAACATAGCCTGAGTTGAGTCGAATTTTTCTATTTTTAAATTTAATAATTATGAATTTCTAAAAAATATACAATTATAAAATTATGAATTCATAAATTGTAATTTTGTATCTAATATAGCCTTTTTCTTATTTGAACCTGACGTTGACAGAATCTCTTCCGAATATATTGAGAAGAAATAAAAGCAGAAAACACAAATAAGGTTCAGAGAGTTAAGGAACAGGGGAGGTTACAACTTCAAAAGACAGATAAGGCTAATACAAGGTTCAAAGCTAATGCACGTTAGTCTAGGTCCTCTAAGATGAGACCCACAGTCGTCAATTCGTCGCTGTTTGTGTATTGGAAAATTCTTACGTTTCTTTCCCGCCAAATGCTCCACCTAGGAGGACCTTGTTTGCTTAATCCCTATAAGGAAGGGATTGGAGCGGATTTTATTCCACACCTATTGTGGTGTGGAATTATTCCCCCTCAATCTCCTCCCATATTTTTTTAATCCTCCTCCAAAATCGAACATGGCTGAAGTGAGAAAGGTTCCCAGAATACATAGCCATATCTAATACTCCCTCCATCACAAAATATTTGACGCCGTTAACTTTTTTAAAAATGTTTGACTGTTCGTTTTATTAAAAAAATTTAAGTAATTATTAATTCTTTTCCTATCATTTAATTTATTGTTTAAAAAAGTCAACGGTGTCAAACATTTAGGGAATGAGGGAGTACGAGACTTTCTCATATAGCCTTAAACAACTAGAAATACACATGCTGCTAGGGATGGCAATTTCCCCCGCGGGGGCGGGTCCCCTGCGGGGACCCGACCCTACGGGGGCGGGGGCGGGTTCAATTTTTGACCCACGGGTGAGGCGGGGTCGGGGCCCCGTATTTTTGCGGGGAGGGGACGGGGGAGGCATTTCACCCGCGGGGCCCTGGAGGATGTATATTAAACCTTAAAATGTAATCCTGAGACCCAAAAGAGCCCAACCCAACAAAAGTCTAAAATATAAAAATAAAAGAGCCTAACCCTAACCTTATCCTCTTTCCTCTCCCCAATCTCCTCTCCCCGTCACCCTCACACCACAGGCGGCGGCGGCGTTGACAGCCAGGCACGGGCGATGGCGCGGCCAGGGTGCAGACGGCGGCGTCGACGGCCAGGCGCGGGCGGCGGCGTCGACGGCCAGGCGCGGGCGGCAGCGGCGACCAGGCGCGGGCAGCGGAGTCGGCGACTAGGCGCGGCGGTGGCGACGGCCAGGCGCGGGCGGTGGCATCGACGACCAGGCGCGACCTGGGCGGGCGACGGTGTCGGCCAGGGCACAGGAGGCGGCTGCGAAGGCCAGGCGCGGGCGGCGAAGGCCAGGCCAAGTGCGGGCGGCGGCGGCTCGCCTCGTCGCCGTTGTCCATCGACGGCTAGGTAGTGCGGGCCTCGCCTCGTCTCGTCCACCGCGGCTCGCCTCGTCGTCTTCCAGCCGGGTTGTGCGGGGCCCCGCTCACCCGCCGGGTCCCCTGCGGGGACGGGGGCGGGTGACGTGTTCCACCCGACCACCTCTGCGGGGTCGGGGTCGGGGGGAGAAGTCGGGGAGCGGGGGCGGGGGCGTTCCAGCCCAACCCGCCCCCAACCCACCCCGTTGCCAACCCTACATGCTGCCCGGTGCACCGGGTAAGATAGGAACTGCCACTGCTAAAATATTTGTTCAAAATTTTGACTCTTTTATATACGAGGACATATCCGGTGAAATTGAGCTAAGTGTTGAAAACTCGTGAAAATCATACCTAAAAGTTTCGTAAATTTATGAAAAAAATACTAGAGATAGGTGTAGATATGAAATACATTCTCACCAAATCTTAACTCCAAACTCAAGTTCGTTTATGAGAAACAAAAAAGACAAATTTCAGGTAAATAGTGTCCTGTTACTATTCACCTGAAATTTGTCTTTTTTGTTACTCCTAAACGAAGTTGAGTTTGAACTTGAGATTTGGTGAGAATGTATTTCATATTTACACCTATCTCTAGTATTTTTTTCATGAATTTATGAAACTTTTAGGTATGATTTTCACGAGTTTTCAACACTTAGCTCATTTTCACCGATATGTCCCCTTTATATACAGCGTCTCTATCGTTTTCCGCCCGCGGCTGGCTCCTATCTTTTTGACTTGTTTTGAGTTTTGACGACCCCACGGGGCCGACCTGCACACTTTGGACGGTAGGCGCTCATCCCCTTCACTTTGCTCCTCCACCATTTATTTACTTGTTCATTTGCTAATTAAGGACTCTTCTTTAATTTTGTCGCCTTTGATCTCGTCGGCGATGCTGGTGCCATTGGAAGCTAGGATCGATCATATGTCATAGCAGGCTGCAGCTAGATCTCCCACAGTAGTAGTGGTCGTGTGGTGTGATTGATCTTGCACGAGCATCACCAGCCAGGCTGTACTGCATCAATCATATATCGATCGCTGATTGCAGATTGGCCTTGTGTGTCGACAGGTAGATCAATCGGTCGGATCATCTTGTACAACTAATTAAACATATCACTTTGTAGTTCGTAGTTCATCATTCTTAATTATCTCTGCTAGCTGTTGTTTTCTTTGTACACAGAGAGGGAGAGAGGCGGCGGCTAGGCATGCCGATTGGAGCAATTTCGACGGTTGGGCCGGCGATTTCGCCGGGCATCAAGATCGCCGAAATCGCGGAATCCTTTGTGGCGAGGAAGTACAGACGCTTGAGAGATTACAGAAAGGACGTTGCACAGCTGGTGGGTGAAGTGGGGAAGATCGCAGTGGCCGTGGACACGGTGGAGGAACAGGAACAGTTCATGAGCGACCGTCGGATCGTGGGGCAACTGAGTGAGCTGATGGACGCCATCCACGAGGCTGAGGACATCTTGGACGCCGTCGACTACAGAGACAGTATCTGGGCGAGGAAGCACAAGGTCAGGCAGGTTATCCATTCTATAGTTGAACAAGCTAAGCGGATAGTCGGAATAGACGGCGCGTTGAACCGGCTGGACAAGTCGATGAATGACCTGCCACGGATGCAGCAGAACCAGCGGGATCTTGTCCAGCTGTCAAATTTCCGGTCATCACAAGGAGGAGGAGATGGGGGTGCGTCCGCGTCGAGGCCAAGATCGGCCACGGGCCTATTGCCGGACGGCAAACTCTACGGTTACAAGGAGGAGTACGATCGGCTGGTGTCGGCCTTGCTGTACGATCCTCCCCGGCGGCCTGGTGGCAATGGCAATGGCGGCGGTCAAGTCGTGGCGGTCGTCGGCGACGGCGGCGTTGGCAAGACTGCGCTTGCTCAGCACGCGCTGAGGCACGTGGACGTTCAAGCAAGGTTTGATCATGTGATCTGGGCGAGCGTCCCACACAAGTACAGGAACAAGGACCTCTTGGCTGAGATCTGGATGTCCGGACCGGGTGCTACTGCTACTGCGGCTACACACAGGTGCGCCGACCAGATGAGCTTTGGTGCCCTTCAGGCGGAGTTCGTCAGGCTGGTGTCTCTGTCATCCCAGAGGTACCTGCTCGTCCTCGACGATGTCTGCAACGATGAGTCGGACGACGACGATCATCAGCGGAGCAGGAAGGAATGGGAGGATGTCCTTGCCCCCTTCAAACAAGGGGAACGAGGGAACACATGATTTCTTTTACCTTGGATATCCGTGCGGATGCTGTCCATCTGCTGCATGAAGATTTCCTGCATCCGGATCACATAAAGGCAATCGGTTCAATCAGAATCGAGCACTACACATGGTCGACTGAGCCAAACCTCAACCTCCTTGCTTCTGTTAGGAGCCTGTCGTTAACCCGATGTCCTGTGACAGACAGGAGTTTGAGCATGTGCCTGCATAAACTGCAGTCCCTCGAGAGACTAGAGATATCTGATTGCCCTGAACTTCATGACTTCCCCGATGATGCCATGCCTATGATGGCATCCTTGAAATCCCTCGAGTTTAACGGATGCCATCCTCTTCTTATGAAGAAGCTACAAGGCAGGACTGGCGCTGCCTGGGAAAGGATTCGCTCCATCCAGCGACTAGAAATCGTTTAAACTCAAGGTACAGACTTTGCCCGACATTAACCCTTCATCTAGATGTGTTTTCCTCTCTGTTTCTTTTGTTATCATAGGACGAGAATAGTGCTGCTTTTAACTTCATTCAATCATTCAGAGCTGAACAGTTTCTAATCTTTTATGTAGGTGGGAATGGTCTTAAGCAAGTGGTACTAGGTATCAAGGGGAAAGGCAAGACCAACAGCATAGCGCAAGTGTCACTGCTCGGTGGTCATCACGCTTAACGACCTCTGCTGAATTTGGTTCTACGGGACTTGTTAGATGGGGAAAAATATAAAGTGCAAACCACATATACAGTGACAACTTAGAAACTAATATTAGCATAAAAATGAATGTATGAGATTTATCCATGTCACCTAGAGTGGCAGTAAAAAAAATTTCATGAATAACTCTCAGATTTAACCATGGGTTAAAAATTTTATTCGAGATGACGTGGACGAATATCAAATGTCTATTTTTTTTTTATCCTACGGTGATTTTGTAACATTTATTTTTCGTGTTTTATGCCATGCTTATGCATTCCATGTTGTAAAAACCTGGCATGTTGGTACAATATTGAACACTGAAGAAATATGTATATGCATTCCCATGAAAGTATTTGATCCTTCGGTGAAACACTTGAGCATGGTGTTTTGCTAGCAAGCTGAAAAGGTTAAGCTTTGCAAGGTAAGAAATCAGTTTGCAAGGATTTTGGCTTATCAGACTGGTGACAATGTTTCGGAAGAATTAAACCAAAAGAAGAGCTGAATAGGACTTCTAAAATAAGTTAATTTTGTACGAAATATGACATACCATAATGCTATGAATGTGAACGGTATTTTATACTAAATTAACTTATTTTAAAACGAAAGTAGTAATTAATAAATGGTGGAGCATCCGGCTAGAATGGAACAGGAAGGGTTTTCGGGATTGCTATCAGAAGGGCAATTCAATCTTTTCACAAAATTAAGAGGGCATTTTAATAATTTTGTGCTCTGGACCCAACCTCCCATCAAGTCATCATGTCCCTTCTATTATGCAATCATGTGCTACGTCCGTAGTACAGAGGGGTTGCATAATGTCTACGAAAATAGAGACACAAGATATGATGGTGTGGCCATATTCTCATTCATTCTCTTCTCTTGGGGCGTGTATAACGGTGAGCCTTCTCCCTCTATTTATAGCCATATTGCATATATGGCAGGTTTAGGTGTGGGCCCAATTAGTATATATGGGCTGGGCCTTCATGGGCCCAGGCCCATAGGATTCCTAACACTCCCCCTTGGGCACTCACCGCGTGAAGTCTATGCCTCATCAAAACTCCAGAAAAACCCAGTGGGAAAATTTTTGAGAAAGAGTACATAGCATACGCTTGAAATGTCGCACGAATTGCCTCATTAAAAACCTTGATAAGAAACTGTCGGGAAAACTTATCTAAGGGAAAAAAGAGTACAATCCATCCAATTCTTCGTTCAATCCTTCTAGATTGATTTTGGGTACTTAATTTTCTATATCAAGATTCTGAAATAAGTATTTCAGTGAAATTCTCCCCCTGAATTTTGTATTTCTCTAAGTCTCATTATTCCGATTTCTCGGACACACCTATTCAAGAGAATATGTCAATAATGAGTTAGTGGACAAATTTGCAAGACTTTCACATAACTTAGTTTGTTGCTTCTATGAAATCCATGCACATAGAAGAGTTACGGGTTCATTTGCTTAGTGAGTTTGCTTCTCACGTAACTCATTTGCATATGTGCAACATATGCTGCTTTAATTTTCATAAAAGGTGGGGGTTGAGATAGTTTTCAAATCGCGATTATTGTCACGAGCAACCATCTCTCAAAACCATGCCGAGGTTTTGAATAGTTCAACGATGCTTAGTTCGGTTTAGTTCAATTAGCCAAGTATTCGTGTATTGCTATGACATACTCGTGTTTGGGAATTATGTCCCATTTTTTGCGGTAATTGACTATTCCAAAGCCATGCACCATAAACATTTCTAAGCGTGGTTGGATTGATGTACTAGACTTCCATCTGTCGCATGCCTTTAGCTACAAGCGTAAGCACGATTTGGATTCGACCAAATATTTCAAATCAAACTCAAATTCAAAACTAACGAGTTTGTTTCTTCAATTCTTTTCCAGATTATTCTATTCTTTCTGTGTTGGTTTGGGACCTAGTACTTCTTCATGTACTATCATGCAAGTGTCCGATCCAAGCTCCTGAAATACATTCATTGATTCTATCTTCAATGCTTATCAACATTCAGGTTGAGTTCTTTTCAAGCTCTTGAAATGCATTCATTAATCCCATTCAACTCCTGGTTGACTGCCAATGAGTTTTGTTGTCTAAGAGACTTTGCCCATAATAGGTGTTGACGGTCGTTATCGATCAGTTTCGACCGTCAATATTACCAAAATAGAGGAGAACTAGTGATGCTTGCAATGCATAAATATGTTGGAATAATAATATTCCACTAGTAGTAGGCATACTAATCTTTTGCAGAGAATGACAATAAAGTAGAGGAGAATCGACATCAACACAAACGATAAATCAATCGGACGATGTCGAGAACCAAACTTATGTATGAATGGGCCAAGAACTCAGAATTGACACGATGAATTGGGCCAAAATTCACAAGTCTACGAAGTGAAGCAAAAGGGGAGGCTGCCTGCCGAAATTGGGCTAGGTCGGCCTAGCCAATGGTTCGGCCGAACCACTCCGTTTGATCCAGGGTTCCCCTGGACGGCTGAGATTGCTCCCTAATGACGGTTGGAGGGTATTACCGACCATTCCAACCGTCACAACCGTCATTGGGAGGCTATAAAAGGAGCTCTCATCCTCACTTCACTCACACACCTCAACCAATATCTCTCTCATTTCTCTCAAGTTTAGTTTAGTAGTATCTAGCTGGTGGAATAGGAATAGAGTAGAAATCAGGAGTCCGGAAGCCTTCGGAAGAGTTCGGGTATGGCTCTAGTAGCTTTTCTCTTCTCTTTTGTAAGCTTTGTACTTTTATTAGAATACTCTTCTAAATACATTTATGGTATTGAAATACTTTCCGAGTATATGAGTACCTACTTTACATTATGTTCATGTTATACTGAATATACGGTTAGCTTATCTGGGAGATGCTTTGGTGCGGGTATAGTATTTGCTTATGCAATTACTCTATGTCATGATGATGATTTTAGAGTAGTATCTGGTAGTTTAGACGTGGTGTCTAGATTACGGGATATCATTATTTGGGGTTATATATTGCGGATGAGAGGTGGGCCGCTGATGGTGACAGCTCAGTACGGGTATTCCTCCACGCCGGTATATAATCCTAAGTTAATTCCCTGGGGAGGGTATTCCTCCGTATTTAGCCCCGGTTGTATGGTCATGACGGGCTGTCATAAGGAACTCGGCAGTCAGGGGTGGCTTCTCAAAGTACCAGGAGGGCATCGGATAGAGGATATTAGCTAGTATATCGGTTAACTAGAATGTATGTATACTATGTATATTAGAAGTATAGGAATAGATTTTCTTTCTCTTTTCTTTCCACTTAGCTTAGATAATATATTATGAGAATGGGTAGCTAATGCTTGTGTGTCACTCTACCCTTGAATTATCTTAACCCCTGCTTAGAATATGATTATCACAATTATATAAATTATTAGTTGAGTTCTCTCTACATGATCTTCCCACGGGATAAAATAAATACGATACCCTTGGAATACTCTCGGGTGAAATGCTACAATGGTATATTCGTGCGCTTGCGGATGAACTCTGTAACCATAATATACCAGAAATATTTCTGCGCCATTATTGGGAATTATATTTCTAGTAATGTTTTTAAGAAATACCAACAATAGGTCTCATTACCAACTTATATTGGTTGCATGAGGCTCTATGCGAGTATCCATGGATATACGAGGAGATGCATTTTCCATATGCTTCTTCTTCTTCTTCTTCTTCTTCTTCTTCTTCTTGCTTAATGCTTCTCGATGTGGGTGTGTACCAACGTTAGTGTGCACTCCAACAGCTGGGTTTCTTCTTTGATAGGAAGATGCGATACGCCTATTCTGACACTCCATACCACTTACCATATCTCAACTGACTCCCCTTCTATTCGATGAGGTACTTTCCGTGATTTTGAGTATGATAGTCCCTCTTGCTCAGTTTTCACCGGACGTCTCTGGTTACTTTAGGGGCGTGAGGAGCCGAAGTTTCTTGTCCAATTCTTTTTGTTCGAGGCCTCTAGACAAGACGAGGGATACCTTTACTTTCTTCGGTATCACCCTCCTCCGGTGCATGTCATTAATGCAACTTAGTCAAACTCTTAGAAATCACAAAAGTATTTACAAAATAATTTGGCAGTTTCAATTGTTTATGCATCGTTTTGTATACTCAGAGTAAGCTCTGTTTTATCAGTTTGGACAGTAGAAGCAGTGAGGAAGCCTGCATATTTGTCGTCCGGGAAATTTCTTCACTAATGACTAATTAGATTTGTTAATAACTAATTAGGGGCATGGATTAGAGGTGGGTGGGGCTGGCGCACCAACCAGCCACCAGCCCCAACAGTGGATCCGCCACTGAGGATGTCACACCCTCATATTCTGTGTCTCCATGTTCTTGTTAACATTATGCAACCCCTCTGAACTACGCATGTAGCATAGAGGTTGCATAATAGTGTGTAGGGGAGAGGGGAGAGAAGCGAGTTGGATTTTTTTTATATTTTCGAACTTTTGTAAAACTTATTTTATAAATAGAGCTTCGAAAAAACTTCTTCAGGGAATGGGTCAACGTTATTAGCGTCGTGATCCAATATGACGGTGCCAATGATATTGACGCCATCTCATTAGCCCTCCACGGAAGCTTAAGTTACTTATGTGAGGGGGTCGATACCAAAGTCATTGGCATATAGCATCTATTTATAAAAAAAAAAAATTAAAAAAATATTTGCAGTTAAAAATATTTACAAATAGGCCCTCAACACCAAATGTTAATTGCATTGAGGATCTATTTGTAAATATCTTTTTTAATTATAGGATCCTTTCACATAAGTGATTTAGTTTCCACATGGACGTTTGGGGGACGGACGTTGTTGTCATTAACACCAACGCCGTCATGTTGGATCACAACGAAATTCTCCCCTGTCTTAGAATATAACAACTTCTAGCTTATAGAATTTGTCCTAAAGTATAATAATTTTTTCAGCAATATTATCTTCTCAACCAATTATAACCCTCTACCATTCAATTTTTCCACCTACCTCTAATTATCCTCCAATCACAACACTCCACTATTTAATCATACCAACTTTCTTAATAATAACCGTGTCCAACTCGGACGCAGATTCAGTGACATTCCCCCGTGACATTCTCGGTGACATTCAGTCATTGACATGTGGGACCCACATGTGCCTGGACCCACATGTCAGTGACTCAATGTCACCGAGAATGTCACGGGGAAATGTCACCGAATCCCAATCCGTCCAACTCTAGAAATGCTTAATAATAGTAAGGTTTTAAGGGTCTATTCGTAAAATAAGTGTTTATAAGGGCAAAGAAAGTAAAATATCGAGGAGAAAGCCGGTTGGTCCGCATATTGACTGACTGACTAACTTTGACTTGATCGGATGATCATGAGTTTATACTCGTAGATAGGAAGGATCAGCAGCAGATTTGGGGAAAGTTGTTGCGCACAGCACACATTCTCTTTCTGAAACGCTCGAAATCCCCCAAAAATTGGCCCCCCTCGCTCGTAGTCCGGCGTCCGGCGATGGCTCTCCCCTCGCGTCGGTGGGCAGGGGCGGTGGAATCCGGCGTGGATCCGGTGGCGGAGGCTTGGGCGAAGCTGCTGCGGTCGCTTTCCCAGGCCATGGCGCGGCTGAGGGTGCAGATGGAGTCGTTCGACGATGCCCAGATGAGGTGGGCGCTGGCCGCCGGTGTCCGAGCCAAGGCGCAGCTGCTGGCTAGCCGCCTGGCTCAGATCCTCGCCCTCTTCTGGGACGAGGGGCAGCGCGCGGCGCTCCCGGCCTGCGTGCGGGATGCCCTGTACGGCATGGAAGACATGGTCGACGATTTGGAGTACCACATGCTCAAGTTCCAGCCTCATCAACAAGAGGTCAGATGCAATCTGCTCATCTCTCTTGTCAATCTCCGCTACCGGCTCATCATCAGCCACGCGTCTCGCTCCCGCTTCCTCAAGGATTTGGATTTCGTTGCGAGCGAGGCAGGCAGCCTCCTCTCCGCGATGCATAAGCTCGAGCCCACCGCTCCGTCGCTCCCTGCCCTGCTGCTTGCTGACGACGATCATCAGGTTGTGTTTGGGCGCCACAAGGAGGTCACTGACATTGTTCGAATACTCATTGATCCGCCGGCAAGCCACCACCACCACCCTACTTACGACATCCTCCCAATCGTTGGCATGGGGGGCGTGGGGAAGACCACACTCGCCAAGTTAGTCTATGATGATGCCAAGGTTAAGCAGCATTTCGAGCTCAGGCTCTGGGCGAGTGTCTCTACTAGTGGAGGGTTTCACAAAATTGACATCACCGAACAAATCTTGCGTTCAGCCAACCCAACATACCCTGCTTCTATTCACAGTGAACCTACGCTTGACATGCTTCAGTTCCATCTCAGCCAACTGGTAGCGTCCAAGAGATTCTTGCTTGTTCTCGATGACATCAGGGAGGAGTCCTTCACCAGCATGGCCTGCCAAGAGATCCTCAGTCCTCTATCATCGGCAGAAAAGGGGAGCAGAATTCTGGTGACTACTACAACAGCCTCAGTGCCTGCCATGCTGGGGGCATCTTGTACATACCACCTGAATGTATTGGACATCGAGGATTTGTGGTCCTTGCTCAAGAAATATGCTTTCCATGGAGGCCCAACTCATGATTCCACCCAGGAGCTTGAAGAAATTGGGAGGAACATCGCATCCAAGCTCAAAGGATTGCCATTGGCTGCCAAGATGCTTGGGGGGCTGCTTGGAGCTACAAAGAGCACAAAGACCTGGATGAATGTCTTGGACAAAGAACTTTATGGCGATAGTATTCTTCCCGTACTAGAATTGAGTTACAGTTACCTGCCTCGACGACTCAAGCAGTGCTTTTCGTTCTGCAGTTTGTTTCCGAGGAACTATAAATTTAACAAAAGAGTGTTGATCCAACTTTGGATGGCCCAAGGTTTTGTTCAGTCACAGAACAGTGCTGACAAAAATATGGAGGACCTGGCAGAAGATTATTTTGAGGAACTTCTTTCGCGATCCTTCTTTGATGTACGCAGGGAAGCGTGTGAAACACACTACGTGATGCATGACCTTGTCCATGACCTCGCGCAGTCTGTTTCGGCAGATCAATGCCTTCGTGTTGAGCATGGCATGATTTCTGAGAAGCCATCAACTGCTCGCTATGTATCTGTCACCCAAGATGGACTACAAGGCCTTGGGAGCTTCTGCAAACCTGAAAATTTGCGTACCTTGATAGTTCTAAGATCATTTATATTCTCCTCAAGTTGCTTCCAAGATGAATTCTTCAGGAAGATAAGGAACTTGCGTGTCTTAGACCTTAGTTGCTCTAACTTTGTACAGTTGCCTAACTCGATTGGTGAACTAGTGCACCTGCGTTACCTATCTCTCCCTCGCACCCTCAATATGCTTCCTGAGTCAGTCAGCAAGCTACTGCACCTCGAATCATTGTGCTTTCACAAGTGTTCCCTTGAAAAGCTTCCCGCAGGCATAACTATGCTGGTCAACTTGCGGCACCTTAACATTGCCACAAGGTTCATTGCACAGGTGTCCGGCATTGGGCGGCTTGTAAACCTTCAGGGATCAGTTGAATTCCATGTTAAAAAGGGGGTAGGATGTACCTTGGAAGAGCTGAAGGGCTTAAAAGATCTCCGTGGGAAACTAAAAATAAAGGGCCTTGATAATGTTTTAAGCAAAGAAGCAGCCAGCAAAGCCGAGTTGTACAAGAAACGACATCTTAGGGAGCTCAGTCTGGAATGGAACTCTGCAAGTAGAAATCTAGTCCTTGATGCAGATGCTATAATATTAGAAAACCTACAGCCACCCTCTAGCTTAGAAGTACTCAATATCAATAGGTACCAAGGTGCCATATGCCCTAGTTGGCTGCAGTTATCATCACTTAAGCAGCTTCAATCCTTGGACCTTATTAACTGCAGGAATTTGGAGATCCTACCTCCATTGGGACTATTACCGTCACTCAAATATCTATGTATGAAGGAACTGTGCACTGTTAATCAAATTGGACATGAGTTCTACGGCGATGATGATGTACCATTTCCATCCCTGATAATGCTTGTTTTCGATGATTTTCCAAGTTTATTTGATTGGTCTGGTGAAGTGAAAGGCAATCCGTTTCCCCATCTCCAAAAGCTAACACTTATAGACTGTCCAAATTTGGTTCAGGTTCCTCCATTGCCCCCTTCTGTCAGTGATGTTACAATGGAGCGTACAGCATTGATATCCTATTTGAGGCTTGCCAGATTGTCTTCGCCAAGGTCAGATATGCTCACGCTTGATGTTCGTAATATTAGTATACTTTGCTGGGGACTGTTCCATCAGTTACATTTGGAATCTGTCATATCTTTAAAAATAGAAGGTCGTGAGACACCTTTTGCCACCAAAGGATTGTGTTCGTTTACTTCTCTTCAAAGGCTTCAGTTATGTCAATTTGACTTAACAGACAATACGTTAAGTGGAACTCTCTACGCGCTTCCTTCGCTATGCTCCTTGGAGATGATCGATCTGCCCAATATAACATCCCTTTCAGTTCCATCAGACATTGATTTCTTCCCGAAACTTGCTGAATTGTACATATGCAACTGTCTGTTGTTTGCTTCCCTTGATTCCTTGCACATTTTCATTTCCCTAAAGCGATTGGTGATCGAGAGATGCCCCAAACTGACAGCAGGATCCTTCCCAGCAAACTTTAAGAACCTCACATCTCTCAAGGTACTAAGCATATCACACTGCAAGGATTTCCAATCTTTTCCTGTGGGTAGTGTACCACCGTCACTGGAAGCACTTCATCTCGTTGGTTGCCACCAAAGTTAACTGACAATGTGGTGTCAAGAAAAATGCTCCTTAACACACCAAAGCTCACTGATGGACCATGAAGGTAAAGCTGCTGCTGATTGCTTACTTGTCCTCTAATTGTTATGTAGCTGTGAAATGTATGCCTTCAAATAATCATGCATTTTATTTCGTTGACAATTCAGGAATCAGGAAATGTTCCTCGACTCTTCGAACACAGAAATATGCATTTTCACTAGTGATGATATGAAATGTTTCCCAAGTTGTATCTGCCTAATAGATGATAATCAAGCCAACCACTAGCTTGATGGACTTGTAACATAGGCTCTATAAAATGGTTTCACTAGTTGATAAATTTTACTCAAATCCATGGCTTTCATTAGATATGGCCGCATATTCGTTGTTTATGGATTAGGAATCAGATATGTGTATACTAGTCATAGAGGTGTACCTTCTACAAATTTGATGAAAAACTCTCAACCCCTATAAAGGGTTATACACAAGTTTGAACTGTACATTAAGTTCTTTTAGTGGTTGCTAAGATTGTTCGCAGCTCTCTAGTTCCGGGAAAAAAATTGCTCAATGGCTATATAGCCATGAGCTAACCAGTTTCTTTATCCTTGATACTGCTATATCCAAATATGTGATTGGAAAATTTGTTGGTGGCCACAGCCACATTTGTGAAGTTTATGTGATATACACTTCTAAACTACTAAATATAGAGTATGCACCATAATAGCATTAGAATGCATGTACCAAAACAAAATTTACGATAAATTTCATGAGTACCAAATAGCATGCATATAGGTCGATGGGCACTTAAAATGCATTCATAATTTCGTATGCAGCATTTTGTATCGCACATCGGTTTGCACCTTAACCAGGTGCTCCCTTGAAATTCTCTTTGCTTCAGATTGTGATCTAGCATTTGAATAATTAGGATCAACAGATTATTAGCTATTTGTTTTGTTCTTTAGCGTTGGATGTATAAAAAACTGCTCAGAGTTTTGATAAATACACAATAGTTGCTTAACCAGTAAAGTGACATGGTAATCTGCATACTTATTACAAATGAGGAAACACCCCCTGCGTCCATCGCAACAAACATATGGTACAGATTGGGAGAGGGTAACAACAAAAAGGAAATCATGTGGATACAAGATAAAATCCCAAACATGAACTGCATTTCTGCAAACATCAGTCACCACCTTAGGTTTGAAGCAGAATATAAAACGTGTCTAAAACAAACAGTCAGAGACCTGGAACAAAGTATTGCCCTGCAACTCCCTTGCATTTGTCTTGATGCTGTTTTGTGCCGCAGAGATCTCATTGCTAGCCATATATTTTGTTTAGGTGCAGCTAAGTGTCATACTCTTGCAGGCTTATAGGAGAGCATTGTGATGCTTTGAACTCATGAAGTGCTATTTCTGAATTCTGATCTAACGTATTTGTTTGATTTCTGCAGAACATAAACAAAAAAAAATCTTGACAACGGATAGCAGGTTACACAAATAATGTTGCATGGAGAAATCAAGTGACGGCTCGCAAGTAGTAGGAGAGGACGAGCGGTAGTGCATATGACGTCGACCTTGCCAAGTAACTTCAGGCTCATCCCTTGGAGACATGAGAGATGAGCGACCATACAATACAAGGCCAATGTATTCTGATCTGTTTAGGATCTCTTCATCACCTCGTCTCTTTATATTTCTTTGTTAAGCCAGGGTTGGACGGCCATCTCCTTGCTAGGCTGAAGAAACAATGGAACACATCCTAGTCTCTGTTTTTAGCCTTCAGAATTGAAAGTTGATCCTATAGAGGTTAGGCTTCTCTTCCATCTCCCCAACTCTTGACACAAACAACTTCTCCAGTTGCTGGTCTAGGGCTTTGAAGGGCACAAGAAAGTAGGATAAGAAAGGATTTAACTCGCTTAATTTGTTTTGGAAATCTAGAAGCAATGGGAGCGATTGCATGTTTAATGGTGCAAATCCTAGTGTGCTGGCTGTAATTCAAGGCGCCTTATGGTGCTTGGCTGGTGCTTCTGAGCTCCGTGGGGGTGCTCGAATCTCGATAGGTCGTTAGCCCGTATGGTTTAAGGGGTAGTTTATTTTTGAATTTTTTTTAAAGGGAAGTCTATATGGGATTTGGATGATATTTTAGGCTTCAATCATGCAGATTTTAAATCCAATTGGATGCTCTTTCACCAAGTAGATCGAAAATGTTTCACCAAGTAGATCGAAAATGTTTTAATCTTTTAAAAAACTGAAACACAATCAAATCATCTTATGAAACATTTTGCTATAACATATGTAACAACGGTTCTCAATATACTAAAACATGAATGATTTAGCTATCAAAAATCATTCAAATCATTCGACAGCTATTTAACCTTCCATAGGATGGGGGATTTTCTAATTCCCCATCCATTTGTATCTCTCTCTTGCTTAATGAAATATGTGTAGATCACCTACGTGTTCAAGAAAATGATGCAAAGGAAAGGGCCGTTAGTTCAGATATAGGCAAATTATTATGCTTGTGCTTGATTCCAAATACTCTGTCCGTTTCAAAATTATATTCTTGTCCTTTCTTGTTTTTGGTGCCTTAACTTCATCTTTATTTTTATTAGAAAATAACATCCTCTAAGAGCAAGGATAATAATAGAGCCCACTTCCTACTATTAGCTCATTTTAAAGCCAACATATATAATAGATTAGCTATAAGATTGGCTACAATTTTCTTCTCATCTCTCTATCTCTCAGTTATACATTTAATGCATTTGTCTTAGAGCTTGTGATAAGCTAGCTGAGAGCCAACATCCTTAATTTTTCACTACATCTCTCCGCCACCTAAGGTTATAATAGGCTTATAGCTCACTATTATACTTGCTCTAAGTAGGAGATAAAGGGCATCGATACGGTGTCAAAAGGTACGCATGTACATGCCTTTGGAATTTAGGTGGGCAGCACCGGACGCGATTGCGTGGAAATCTAATAGCCTACGACGGTGGACCGGTCGGTTTAAATGATAGTTGATGGTCAGATTTTTTTTTTAGAATTTCGAGGATTTCTCTGATTTTAGAAGGTATCATGTGATGGTGTACGAGTGTTTTTTAGGAAATGTACTGAACTTTTAGTTTATAATAGTATTGTCGAAACGACAACCGCATACGTCGAAAGACGTGGTTACTCAACAGTGGTTGGAAAAGAAGTAAAGTGTATTAATTTGAGAATTTTTTACTTGGGATCCCCCTATTACATGGCCCTATGGGGCTATTTATAGCCCCCATTACAGGTCTTACTACTAGGGCTTTGGTTATGCAGGGGAATTTATATGGCTGCCCTTATGAAAGGGACATTTACATGGATACATAGCGTAATTGCGGTCCATGGGCCCTCAGCGGGCCAACAGGTTATTGTCGACCCAATTAACCCCTGGGCTTGATGGGCCAGGATAGCTTCTTCGGCCCTCCCGGGGCCGAACCTGCTACGGCGAAGTCGTCCCCCTTCGACACATGCTCTTCGCCTTGCGCCCTTCGCCCAGGAGGCCTCTAGCTTGGCTGCGATTCCCTGCCTCTCGCCGTCCTTGCTCCATAGTCTTCGACATGGGGAGGGTTCGCCTTGACTAACCTGTAACACCCTGAAAATTTGACCAATAAAAACAAAACTCTAAAAATATGGACCTTCGAAAACTTTTAAATTAATTACATCATGCCGATCTTATTCGCCTATTTTATTTGGATTTGATTTCGAAGTTCATTAATCGTGAGTAAAGAATAGTTAATTAGGAATAAACCCTAAAAATAAATTGGTAAAATAAATATAATTTAAAATAAAGATTAGGTGTGGATAGAAATAAATAAAATATTATCGCGACCATATTTGTATCAATTAAATTTAAATGTGATAGAATAAGAATTAACCCTAATTAAAAATTCAAATAAATTATATAAATAAAATATGAGTAATATTAATCTAGGGTGAATCCATTAGTTGAGATAACACAAATATTGAGTAAAATTCATATATGCAAAAATTAGGAATTGTGGAATCAAATTTATATAAGAAATGGACTTAAATGGGAAAAATAGGAAAATACACTGTTCATTGCACTCTAGGTGCTCGACGTGGTCCCCTAGCCTAGCCCCCTCCTCTGCCTCGCACCTGCGCCCCGCGTCGCCGTCGCCTAGCGCCCCGTGCCCTGTCGCGCGTCGCCGCGCCGCTGTCCCGTCACCGTCGCGTCGCCCGTCCCGCGCCGCGCGCCGTCTCCTCGCCGACGCGTCTCGCCGCCGCCCGCGCGCCGCTCGCCCGTCCCCTCACCGCCTCGCGCCCCGCGCCCCGCCGCGCTGCTCGCCCGTCGCGTCTTGTGCCTCGCGCCGCGCCGCTGCCGCCTGCCGCTGTCGCCGTCGCCGTCGACGTCCCGTCGCCGCGCGCGCGTCCCATCGCCGCCTCGCACCCCGCGCCGCCGCGCTGCCGTCGCGTCACCCGCCCCCTCTCTCTTCCCTCTCCCCTTACTCCCCCCTCTCCCCTATAAAAGCTCCACCGTTCTCCCCTCTCCTCACTCCATCCCCTCCTCCTCCCCTCTACCCTCTCCACCACGCCGCCGCCTTCGTGCCGCCGCAGCGCCGCTTTTGTGCTGCCGCGCCGCCGCCCTCGGTGACGCCGCACCGCGCTGGGTGCCGCGTCGCCTGCGTCGGTCGCCGTCGTCGCCGCCGCCGCCGCCGCTGTCTGTAGGCCGCCGCCCCCTCCCCTTCTCGTTTCGCCGCCATTGCTGCCGGGGAGCGCAGCCGAGAGAGAGAGGAAGAAAGAAGCCAGGAGGGAGAGAAAAGAAAGAAAAGAAAGAGAGAAAGAAAAAAAAAGAAAAAGAAAGAAAAAAAAAGAAAAAGAAAGGGAGAGTAAAGGAGAGAAAAAGAAAAGGAGAATAAATAGGAAGTTGAGGGAGATTAAGAAGTTTGGAAATTCTAAAATAATTAGAAATTAATTAGAGATTAATTATAGTCTAGAATTGTAAAATATTAATATAATTATAGATTATTTTCGATAATCTCTGTAAGTGATTGATTCACGGTAGGAATTTAGATTTATTTAAGAAATAAATAATTATGTTGAATACTTAGGAATGTACTTATAAATCACAAAGTGATTTAGGTTGAATGACCCTAAAATTGGAATAGCGTAGTTTCTTAAACTTTGTGGTCAACGTAGAAACTTCGATTCGCGTTCGACTTCTATTTGAGTTTATTCGGATTTTACTTGAATTCTAATTGAATTCAAATCATTCCTTCGCACGTAACTTTAGAGCCCGAGGGAGTTGCGGATCCGAGCAAGGATCAAGACCCGCAGGACTACGAGCAAGGCAAGTCATCACTATTCTTTGAACATGTTGATCCCAATTGCGAAATTATTTTGTTTACAAATAAATTGCATGCAATGATGAACATCCTACTTGTGATTATGCCATGCCTTGATTCTTGTTTACCCCTTTTGCCTTCGTAACCATGTTTACGTATGAGTCCCTAGTCAATTATGACAATTGCTTAGAAATGCTATTCTAGAATCATGCATATTCATATTTATCAAATGCTATATGTTTGGGCAATTACCTTTGGGAAGGTAATTGAGATGCGGCATGTGGAGACATGAGCGCCACATTGCCATGATGTTAATGACATGAATTGTGAAAGGAGAAATAAAATTAACCAACTGTTTTCGACTAGGGCGGACGGAGGATTTGGGTGGTATCCGGAAAAGGCTAGTGCCATTCCCGGTCAATTAAGGACCGAGCCATGAAGTTAAGCATTAAACGACCCCCGTACAACCACACTTCTCGTATGGGTATAGACCTAGCGGAGTAGATAGCTGAGCGGAGGCAGTATCCATGCATAGTGGTTTCTTGATGTGTGAGGCAGGGGCTCTACGGTGGGGCAGCCATTGGTAGGACCGCGAGGCAGGTGTCTACAGTGGTGTCGCCATTGGTAGGACTGCCATGTGAGAATCTAAACGTAATTATAACTTAATGCATGTGTGAGTCTTCCCTTCCCGGGTGCGCCAGAACTCCTCTCACTGCTAGAAACCGTGTACGCCTAGAGTGCATGAGGATGTAAAGTTCATGGAGCGGGTACTGCCAATGCGAGCTTATCGAAAAGTTTTGCCGTGACGCATCTCATGTGTTGGGACGAGGCTCATGTGTTGGGCAGTCGCGGAGTGCAGGTAAAGTATACATCCACTGCAGTGTGAGTAAACCAAATCTATTCGAATAGCCGTGCTCGCGGTTATTGAGCACCGGGACGTGTATTACACTTGGCTAGACTCTAAAATCTTAACTTGTGTGGGATAGGATATTGCATGATGATTTTTATGCTGTTGGAGCCACTTCCTGAGAGGCGGGAAGGTGGACGTCCTCAGAAAACCATGATGACTCAATGGCGGAAAGCTATCCTTGGGATCACAATGGATGGTGGACAGAACCGTCATTGTTTAATATGAACACTGGTACTAAAATTTGATCAGTCTGTGCTAGGTCTTAGGCTTGTGAAAAGAATTACAGAACTGGCCTTGCGCAAAAGAACCATAGCCATCCTTTGAATACCCCTGTCATGTGCATTGTTGCTGTGGTGGCTTGCTGAGTACGGTTGGTACTCACCCTTGTAATATACAAACTTAATCAGAGGTCGGAGATGAAGCTTCGGAGGATCCCTACGCTTACTACCAGGAGGGTGATGAAGACGATGGTGCTCAGTAGGTCTTAGTTACGGTCGTTGCCTGTGGCAATGGCGTGCCGCTGCCTTAACTCCGCTGCCTTACCTACTTCTGTTTTTGGAATGTATTCCGGACCGCTCGGTCCGATGATCTAAGACTACGCCTGTGGGCTTTTGATGTAATAATTCGCACTAGACTTTCGTGTATGTGCATTTGATATTTCAGCTATGAACTCGTGTGTACCAGACTACTTGATCCAGGGAAATGGTACTGTTTACACGATTGATTCCTATTATAAAAACGGGGGTCCACATAACCCTGACGTCTCGGGCTTGAATCCTCATCGGTCGCATGCTTTCGGCAGGTTTGGTCGAAGGGCCTCATGCCATATCGCCAACAAGCCCCTCACGGGCAAGGGTGAGATAGGAGCTTCGGCCGAGACAGTGGAAACCATGTGATATGGTATGTGGCGCCCCCTTTCGACTGGTGCTCCTGCCGAAACCTACATTGTTCCTGCAAGTAAAGCTTGTTTGTTTCTACGCTTAGAGAAAATTTCTTTGAGAAAAAAAAACTCCTCTTCGCATTCGTTGCAAAGCGTCGAAGGGAGGGTTATTTAGTCTCTTTTATTACTATGAATAGTAATGGGCCCTGTGGGCTTTTCCTTTTCCGTATTCGGGCTTTTTACTGTTCGGTATCGTCCCGATAGGAATTTACCGTTTCGTCTGCCCTTTGACACGTGTCAGAGCTCGATTGGTTGGCAGGCAAACGGTCTCGCTACGGGGTTATATATACCCCCAAACCGGCCTGCCATTTTTCACTCTCCCCGTGCTCTCCCCTTTTTTACCGCTTGACACGCTCCGTGCTCTTTTCGCTCTTCTGTTTCTTTAGCTTTTTCGCCATAGTCGTGCTCCTAGCCTTTCGGCTTTTTGCCTCTCTTTTCTGTGCCACGAGCCTAATGGCTCCCCGCAAGCCTACCAAGGCCGGGTCAACTGGCGAAGATCCTGGAAGCCTTAGCGAAGGATGGTCGTGCTTCCTTGGCAAATCACTTGTCAAAGAGGCCGACTTGGGCGAATTGGTATCATCCGGTTCTCTCACAGAGGGCCAAGGATCGTGCAGGGGTGAGGCCGTTGTTCCCTCGCCTGGGGATGGGCGAACGGTTGTCTTCGCCACATACTTCGCTGCTGGTCTTCACCTCCCGTGCGATAACTTCTTGCCTTCGGTGCTTTCGATGTATGAGGTTAGGCTTCCCCAGCTTAGCCTGTCGGCGTTCCCGAAGCTGGCGGTTTTCGCTTGGATGTGCCAGACCTGTGGGTTCGCCCCTACCGCCAAGCTTTTCGCCGCTCTGTTTACTGCATGCGCCTCGACCAAAGACGTGCAGACGCCAGCTGGCCCGAGGAAAACCGTTTTCGGCTGCGTGAACTTCATACTACGGCCGGAGCGTTCAGATGCTTGGCCAGTGCCCGCATCGATGGCGAAATGGGACAGGAATTGGATGCAGAAATAGTTCTACATCAGCAACCCCTACTCCGCCGAAGATGCTCAGGCGAGCTGGCTACTTTTTGAGCGTTCTGCCGTCTCCGTCAACGCGAAGCCAAATGTGGAGATCGACGGGACTCTCGAGTCCCGGCTTATTCTCCTTCGCAAGGTTGCCCGGCGGCTGAGCACCCAGGATCTTTGCGAGGAGTTTTGTCTCCTTCATATTTCCCCTCTCGCCCGTGTGTGGGACATTTCCGTGAACGAGGGCGAAGAAGTTCTTAGGCTTCCCCGCCTAGTTCTCCCCGCCGGGGCCGAAAGTAAGGTTTTTTGTTTTTGACTTAGGCCGCATACTTCCTTCATGAAAGCGCTTTTTAGGCTAAGCGGATGTGTTCCTCTCTTTTTCGCAGTGCGGACTTTGGAAGACGCAGAAATTGAGGTGTCGAAGATGATCGGGGCTCTAACCACAGCCGAGTTTGCCCGCTTGCTCCAGCGCCAAGCCGACGGTTGAGTGAATTGTGTCTATACTGGCGAATTGCTGAGCCGATTGAACCCCTCTCGGGCCGATGATGACGAGGCTGGGACTTCGAAAAAGCGCAAGCGTGCGGTCGCGAAAGGCGGCCAAGTCCGAACTCGCCGTAGCGCGAAGGCCGCCGTCGAAAGTGGTGGGGAGGAGGAAGATGAGGAGGATGTTGATGCCGGTTCTGAGGAGGATGGCTCTCGTGGTTATACCCCCAGTCCTACCCCTGCGAAATCCGGGGCAGGCTCCCATGTTTCGCCTACGCGACCACAAGATATCGTCGTGGCGAACACCCTTTTGGCGATCTCCAGCATAGCCACGAAACCGGTGATGGCTGTCAGAAGGGAAAAGAAGAAAGGGAATGTTGTGCAGGTCGGCCATGGCTTTTCGGACAGTGAAGGGTCCGACGGGACCCCTACTTCGCCGGTGTTGCGACTCGCAACTTTCCGTGGCAGGCGCATGTCTCCGCCACCTGCTAGTGATGCTGAAGCGGCGACGGGCGGGAGTGCCTCAGCCCCGGCCGCTGGGGTGAACGTTGCTGAAGACGAACGGGTCGATGTGGTCCCTTCACCTATTCGTCAACGAGAGGGGAAGGCCCCGGCGATTGAAGCGAGCGTTTCGGACGTGACGCTTACTGCCCCACATTTCGTCCCCGCCGACTTCGCCAAGTGGCCGGAGATCACTCCGTTCGTGGACGGGGTGTGCCAGGTCATAGCGCCGACTGAAGGCCTTGGACTCTTCATCGAACTGAACGAGTTCGGCGAAAGCTGCGCGGCTGTGGAGAGCCTATTTGTGTGGGTATGACCTATTTTTGCGTGCTGAATTTTGCTCTTTCGCTACCTCTATGACGTAATGTATGTTTTTTTATCAGGGCCTTGCCGCGCATCTGAGTGCCAAGAAGTCCGCCTTAGAGCGACTAGATGGGTATCGCCTTCGCCTTCGCAAGTCCGTAGAAGATCTTCGCCACAAGGAAGACGAAAGGCATGTGGTGGTGGAGACTTTGAAGAAGGCGAATGCCGAAAACAGGTCACTCCGCTCTGACCTTGAAGCATCACGCAAGCAGGACGCCGAACGAGACCGACAACTTGCTTTGGCCGAGGAGAAGATTAAATCTCTCGAAGCCCGTCTTGCGTCGGCCGAAGCTACGGCCGCGACCCTGGTACCAGCCACAGAATCTGCCAAGGAGGCCTGTTACACTCTCCGGCTGGCCCTTAATGACCTTAGGGCGCGGGCGGAGGGTGCTCCGGGCGAAGGCGGGACTACACTCGATTTCTCTGAATGGACGCAGGAGGCGGCCGGCTCAGTTGTCGAAGTGGCGGGCGCCTACGGGGACTGTTGTGCTCGTGTTTCGGCAGGATTCGTTCTCAGCCTCTTGCACGCGCACAGCTGCGACCACATCGGGAATTTTCCTGATTTCGCGAAGGAAGAATGGCCTAGCAACACGCAGTGCTCCGGAGCTGCGTTAAGGGCCTTTCGGAAGGGGTTTTGGGAGGATGGCGGCCGGGATTGTGCGAAGATTCGACTCCGCGAGAACCTTGAGAGGATCGCGAGGAACGAGGAGGCCGCTGCCGCTAACTCCGAAAAGGATCCCGACCGTCGGAACGGTCACCCGGGCACGAGGGCGAAGGCGAAGGAGGCCAAGACCACCCTGAGGTGTGAGGCCCTTCGCCCTCGTGTCTTTTTATTATATTTTATTTTTTTCTTTGATCCTTTCTGACCTTCTTGTAGCCTAAGTTTTTGTATATAGACTTTTTGTCTGTTCGGTTTTAAGCCGTATATTTAATATAGTCCGTATTCTACTGGCAAAGTATAACCCTTTCGCCTATTTAATTGTTCTTTTTGAAACCGGGGCTGATCTTCGTCTATATTCCCCTCCCTTTTTTTGTACTTCTCCTTTTTTGGCGCTTTGCCTGCAGGCGTGCGGCCAAAAGGTTTGCGTTCGACCTCCCGCTAAAAATTGGCGAAACAGCAACGAGAAGTTCGTGGCGTTGAAGGGTTTGCCGAAGGTGCGATGCCCATTTCGGCCTGTTTATCGCGAAATGGTGATAAATGGCCGCAGCTATAAGGTGTTCAAGGTCGCCAGCTGGATGCGGGCGCACCCCGGGCGGACCTTACAAGACTACGACCTTGTTCATACAAGACGACTGGAGGATATGGCTCGCTTTTGGCGAAACCATCAGAAGACTGATCGGCAGGAGTTAATCTACCAGCGTCGTTACAGTCTAGTCTATATTTCGCCTCCTTCTCCTCTTAGGGTCATGTATGATATTAGTAGTGATGACGAACCTAGTTCGCCTGATCATTCCTTAGAGAGAGAGAGAGAGTGATCGCGGGGGCGAAGATGTAATTTATTTGTAAGCTGGGCTGTAACGTCGTTGCTCTTTCCCTTTCACTTGTACCATTGTGATGGGTTTGTATTCTTCGATACATTTTTATTTAAAATCAATAAATGTGCGTTTTATTTCCTTTTCGCTATTTTTCAATTGTCACTTCGCGTGCTTTTCGTTGGGTCGGAACGTGTCGGCCCCTTTGCATATATTAGCGAAATAAGTTTTGACTTTTCAACTTTTGGCTTCCGTTTTCGATCCGTTTTGTTCTACATTGTAGGAAGCACTCGTGCTTTCCTTTTGATCGAGTGTAACGGAGTTCGGCTATTTGTTCCCTAAAACAAGCTGTTGCGGTTTCAACGTTCGGCGAGCGATGCTTTGGCCGATTCGTTTCGCCCCCTGGCCTTTTTCGTTGATCAGACGTTTGCCTTGGGGTTTTTCTGCAAATTATCAATCACGCAAACAAATAAAAAGAAGGCAGAGGACATAGAGATTTTATACTGGTTCGGGCCTCCATGGTGGATAATAGCCCTACATCCAGTTTTTTGTCTTTTTTCATTTTCCTCTTTTTTTTCTTCTTTTTTTTCTTTGCCGAAAGGCTTACATAGTGCCGAAGGGCTTACATAACGATATATACATTTTTACAAGTTGGCGGTTTTGAGTGCCACCCGTTCTAGACATAAAAACGCTTGAGAGAGGCAGCGTTCCAGGAATGGTCGAACTCTTCGCCTTCCAGTGTCGCCAGTCGAAAGGACCCCGTCTTGGACTTGTGCTTGATGAGGTACGGTCCTTCCCACTTCGATTCAAGCTTGCCAACGGCTATCGGGTTCACCTTCTTTCTTAGGACAAGATGACCAGGCAACAGCTCCGTCGGTCGAACCTTTTTGTTGTAAGTTGCCGAAGTGCCAGTGGCATACTTGCGCATGTGCTCGAGTGCTTCGACTCTTACCCCCTCCAAGAGTTCGAGCGACACCTCGCGCCCCTCTTCGCCCCCAGAGAACATCACCCTTGGTGAGTTAGCCCCTAGCTCTATTGGGGTCATTGCCTCATCACCATAAAGAAGCATGAACGGGCTAAACTTGGTTGGTCTTGTGGGGGTCGTTCGAAGGGCCCAGAGAACAGATAGCATTTCCTCTGGCCATTTGCCCTTCACTGCCCCCTCAAGCCTTTTCTTTAGTGCTTCTAGGATCTTGCCATTTGTACGTTCGGCCGCCCCATTTGACTGTGGGTGCGCGACCGACGCGAACCTGATTTCCAGGTTAAGCCCTTCGCACATTTCTCTGAACTTGTCAGAGTCGAGCTGCTTGCCGTTGTCAGTGATGAACTCTTTTGGCACTCCGAAACGGCAAACAATGTTTTTCCATACAAACTTCTGTACTGCTGCCGAAGTGATCGCTCCGAGGGGTTCGGCCTCAATCCATCGAGAGAAATATTCAACAGCCACAATTGCGAACTTGTACCCGTTTCACGCCACCGGGAACGGCCCAATGATGTCCAGTCCCCATCTAGCGAAGGGCTAGATTGGCGCAATGGGCTGCAACTCATACTGGGGCGCGGTTTGGCTTCGGCCATGACGCTGGCAGCTTTCGCACTTCTTGATTTACTCAACACAGACTTTCAACACAGTGGGCCAGTAAACTCCTTGTCTAAATACTTTGGAGGCAACTGTTCTTGCGGCTTGGTGCGCGCCACATAGCCCCTGGTGTATCTCCTTCGCCATTTCCTCGCCTTCGACGAAAGAGATGCAGCGAAGCAAGGGTTGAAGTACCCCGGAGCAATAGAGCTGGCCCGAGACCATCTTGTACTTTGTGGCTCTGAGTTGCAAGCGTTTTGCTTCTGCTTCGTCTTCCGGAAGCCAGCCAGTTTCAAGGTGTTTCACAAACGGAGTTCGCCAGTCGTATGGGTCTTCGTCCAGTTTCACTTGGTCGATTGTCATGACCTCCAAGCTGTACATGGGCACACTTAGTGCATATAGGACTTCAAAAAAGATGCCAGGCGAATGTGGGCCACTACAAGCAGCAGATTTCGCCAAGGCGTCTGCTTCCTCGTTCTGGCCTCTAGGTAAATGTTCGACCATTATGCCGGTGAAGCATTTTTTCATAGACCGAACGGCCTCCAAATACCTCTTCATCCCTTCTTCTTTTGCCTCAAAGGACTTGTCGACATGGCCCGCCACCAACTTAGAGTCGGTTCGGATTAGCAGGCCCCGAATCCCCAATGCTTTCGCCTTTCTTAGGCCCAGAAGAATGGCTTCGTATTCTGCCGCGTTGTTGGTTGTGTCGAACTGCAGCCTTGCGGCATACTGAATCGGCACACCATTTGGCGAAGTGAGCACTGCCGCAATGCCCGCCCCCTTGTGCGACTACGAACCGTCGGAGTACATCACCCGAGGCTGTTCGGCGGGCTCGGGTTCAAGGGCGAGTGCCGGTGTCCATTCGGCCACAAAGTCAGCTAGCACTTGGGACTTTACCGCAGTGCGGGCAACAAAATGTAAGTCGAAAGGGGATAGCTCTGCTGCCCACTTAATAAGCCGACCAGTAACTTCTTTGCCTCGGAGTATTTCGTCCAAAGGGTACTACGATGGCACTATGACTTTGTGGGCCTGAAAGTAGTGCTTGAACTTGCGTGAAGCCATCACCAGGGCATAAGCGAGCTTTTCCATTTCAACATATCTTGTCTTCGCTCCTTGCAATGCTTCGGAGACGAAATAGACCGGCTTCTGGCCTGAATCCGTTTCTTGGACGAGAGCAGCACTGACTGCCACTGGCGAAGCTGCCAGGTATAGTAGCAGTTCACTCCTTGGTGCTGGGCTGATCAGAGCTGGCGGGCTTTGCAGTTATTGCTTTAGCTCGTCGAACGCTGCTTGGGCCAGCCTCATCTTTTTCTCTTATGTTTATTTTATCAGCCAAATTTTAAATTCAACCTTAAATTTAAGGTTGATTTTGAGATTTTTTTCATCGAAGTTTATTTTTTAACTTTTTTTTTCAATTCGCTAAAAACACATACATAAAAAATTTTATTTATAAATTATTTTTTAATGGTTGTTCACAGAACGATGGAGCGAGATTTTGCTTCATGTACATATGACATGACAGTATAGGAAGCTGCTAAAGTTCCAGCGTGCGCAGTGTACATGTATTAATATATATCAAGGTAATAAATTCTCTCTGTTCTAAAATATGTAAATAAGTTTTAGCCTTCAACATGGATATTAAGAAGATTGGTAAAAAAAATTATTGCCTCTCTAAGATGGGTGAGGTATAGCCCGGTATAATTGAAGCTATAATAAAATCTAGGTAATTTAGTCATAAAAGATAACTAGCATGGTGGCCCGCGCAGATTGCGCGGCTAGCATAATTATATTTTCTCTCATATAATAGCATATATGTTTTTCTCATTATATTATTCAAATATATTAAAATGACAACATAATTTTAAATTTTACAATAACTTTAAAAAACTACTAATGTGTAATATTCATATTATATTTTATATACGTGTTAGTTATTAATTATTTTTAATATCAAATTTTAGTTATTTGTAAATTATATATATTCCTATATGGACTCTAGACTCGTATTTTAATATATCTTTTTAATTCCGAATTTTCTGTAAATTGTATTTCTATATGGACTCTATGCTCTTCTTCCAATATTATTTATTTTTATTTTCTGAATTTTCATATTATATTTTATATGCGTGTTAGTTATTAATTATTTTTAATATTAAATTTTAGTTATTTGTAAATTATATATATATTCCTATATGGACTCTAGACTCATCTTTTAATATATTTTTTTAATTCTGAATTTTCTGTAAATTGTATTTCTATATAGACTCTATACTCTTCTTCCAATATTTTTTATTTTTATTTCTGAATTTTTATTATTTCTAATTGTATTTCTATATGGACTCTAAACTCATCTTTTAATATTCTTTAATTTTAAATTTTAAATTTCAGTTACTTCTAAATTGTATTCCTATATTGACCTTACACTCTTCTTCCCATGTTTTTCTTTATTTCGAATTTTAGTTATTTGTAAATTGTATTTTTATACGGACTCTAAACTCTACTTTTGATTTTATTATGTTTATTCTAAATTTAAGTTAGTTTTAAATTCCTATATGGACTCTATACTCTACTTCTAATATTCCTTATTTTTTAATTCTGAATTTCTATTTTTTTCTTAATTATATTTCTATATGAACTCTATACTTTACTTCTATTCTATGTTCCTTATTTTTAATTACAAATTTCTATTATTTCCTAATTGTATTTCTATATGGACTCTATACTCTACTTCTAATATTCTTTTTTTTTAATTCCGAATTTCAGTTATTTCCTAATTATATTTATATGAACTCTATACTCTACTTCTAATATTCCTTATTTTTAATTCCGAATTTCAGTTATTTCCTAATTGTATTTCTATATATAGACTCTATACTCTACTTCTAATATTCCTTATTTTAAATTCCGAATTTCAGTTATTTCCTAATTATATTTCTATATGGACTCTATACTCTACTTCTAATATTCCTTATTTTTAATTCCGAATTTCAATTATGTCCTAATTGTATTTATATATGGACTCTAGTCTCCTTTTCTAATATTCCTTATTTTTTAATTCTGAATTTTAATTATTTCTAAATTGTATTTCTATATGGACTCTAGTCTCCTCTTCTAATATTCCTTATTTTTTTAATTCCGAATTTCAGCTATTTTTAAATTGTATTTCTATATGTACTTTGCCTTTTCTTTTTCTCCGATTAATGTGAGAATTTCTAGGCCATGAGAGCGAACGTGGAGGCTCTTTCTTCTATTCCTTTAATAATGTAATAGATAGATAGTATCTTACTATATGCAAAATATTCTAAAACTTATTATATTTTAGAATGGAGGTAGTAACGGATAGCGAGTTGGTAGCGAATTACGGATAATGACTTCCGCGGACTCTAAGTTTCAATAGCAGAACTCAAATTACAACCATAGATTTGCATTATATATCAACAATAATAGTTTTATTCAAAATTTACAACTCAAACATTTTATGATATTTTGTAACATAACAATTATAAAAAATTAAAGAATATTGTTTAAGCACAATAGCGACCGAACAAAACCGATAGCGAACTACAACATAGTGGGCGGCTGGGCGCTAAGTGCAATAGTGGATGTTAAGATCTGTTTAGATGGGACTAAAACTAGTTTTAAGTCCCTATTACATCGAATGTTTAGACACTAATTATAAATATTAAACATAGACTATTAAAAAAACCCATCCATAATCTTAGACTGATTCGTGAGACAAATCTATTGAGCCTAATTAATCCATGATTAGCCTATGTGATGCTACAGTAAATATTCTCTAATTATGGATTAATTAGGCTTAAAAAAATTGTCTCGCGAATTAGCTCTCATTTATGTAATTAGTTTTATAAGTAGTCTATATTTAATACTCTAAATTAGTGTCTAAATATAGAGACTAAAGTTAAGTGACTGAATCCAAACACCACCTTAAGTTGTACTACAATTCATATTGGGAGTATCTTCAGTCCGCTAGCGTCTCATAACGATAACACGATAGAGGTCGGCTACTGGTATTGCAGCCACTACTAGTACAAAAGCTTCATCAGGAGGGTCTATATGTGAGAAATTTGTCAACAAGGGCCGAACTGTAAAACGACACCGATTTTGGCCATTTGCTTGGGTCGCCGAGTCCAAATAGTCAGTCTTCCCCTTTGTCCTCTCCTCCCTCGCTTATCCCTTATAGGCGCCGCCTCACTCCACCGGCGGCCGCCGCCGCGACCCTAGAGGGGGCGCCTCGCTTCTGCTTACCGAGGTAAAGGACTGAGCTGCCGTACACTTGCAACCAATGTCGATTTGATCTGAAATTGGCACACGGCTTAGCTCATCCTTAGTTCTTGTTGGGTTTGTTTCCGTTCCGAAAAACGATGATAAAAATCGGTTTCTTGTTGTTGTTTAGGGTGCCAATAAAAACCGAAGGGTTTAGTTTCCAACTAGATCCGTGGATCTAGTGTCTCATAATCTCCCAATTTTCCCTATATTGTTTCTTTTTTTTTGAGGGGGATAAGAAGAAGAAGAAGTAGGAGGCACACTCTCGTTCATCCCCACCGATTTTGATATTCTAGCTCCAGTTTCTCACAGCAAAATGCTGATTTGGCCACAGGATCGTTAGGGTGGATGAAAGGTAGCCCGGATTCTTCATCGACGAGAGAGGAGCAGAGGATTGCTGCTTGGCTGCTACTCGTTTCCTGCGTCCTCCTATGGCTATGGCCATTCCTGCTGCTGCTGCTGCTGCTCTGTGGGTGTTGCCATGCCACAGATAGTTGCGTCGCTAGATTCCTTTTGCCCTCTAAGTTATCTTCCTTAATACTGTATGGAACAGGCCGTTTCCATGCGACAGACCGGAGAGGTGATATGCCGCCTGCACATGTGGAACCGGGATGGACTGTCAACAGCTGCCAACAGTCACTACGAATGCATCAACCGACCCCCCCTTTCGATCCGGACAAATCTAACCCACTTCTGCTCCTGCCCATGCGACTCATCAGAAAGGAGCAGTCCTGACAATTATGCATCTAGTGTAGCAAGTGACTCAAATGGTGGTGGCATTGGAGCAAGGAACGGGCATCCGCTTCGTTATTCTTCAAATGTCCATCTTCTCGACGAGAATGTCAACCTCATCTCAACTGAGTCTGTGGCACAGCTTGATACCGCTATGGGCCGTTGCGGAGAGATCATAGGTGATCACAGAGAAGAACTGCTCATGGTCTTCACTAACAATTCAGATATGTTGAGCAGGTAATTCACAGCCTTTTAATTATCCAACGTCAAACGTTTCTCTGATTCCATTACCCCATTACCTGTCTTTTTTGGTCGCATACGCCATGTTTGAACCAGCCATAATTAACATGGAAATTTCCTGTATGGCATTTTTTCCCAGCACCCCAGGAAAAGGAGCAACTAAAAAAAAATTCTAATCTGCTCACATATTATGTGTTAATAAGCCATATAGTTGGCTTGACGTGCAGTGCAAAACACTTCTCCATTATATATGAAAAACAATCCATATCATTACAAGTTTGCAACCAACGCACCGTTCTAGCCAAGGTTGCAGGGTCAAACACAGAAAGAACAAGGGTCCGTGTGGTTCATGGGCAAAGGTTGTATGGGAGATGGCCATCCATGTTTTGTTGGATGGATCCAACTTTCCATTAAGAGAATCCAGGACACCTTAAGTCTTTTGGATTGTGGTGCATTTTAGAATTGTTAAATATATGTAATGGCAATACTTTTATGACATTTTAAATGAGTAAATTTCGCAAAAGTTCACATGTTTTGACAAAACTAGCAGAAAACTACATGTTTTAACTTTTAAGTCACAATATCGCAAAATTACAGGCATAGTGCCAAAATATTATCAGTAAACTAGTTGTTTAAGACGTAACACTGATTTTCTCAAGAACTATTCAAAATTTCCGTCAGGGTTAGTGGATAACAGAGCTAGGTATGGAACCTGTAGAATCTGTAGTTTGTATTTTGTAATGAATCCAGTGCCAAATCCGTAGCTTTGCAATTTTTATGCTTAAATCTGTAGCTTTTGACAAATTCTCTAGGTATGTAGTTAATGCAACATTGCAGGCCAAATCTGAAGTTATTGTCTTTTTGATAGTTTTGTTAAAGTATTTTACTTTTTCTAAATTACTCTTATGATATCAACATAGCACAATTAACCATTATAATCTTTTTGATTGAACATAAAGAAACATTGACTAACATTAAATTTTGAATTGTCCACCTTATTTTTCGAAGTCACTTCTAGAAAATCACTCTAATCGTTCCACTCTTGGGAATCCTTTGATGTTCATTTCATCTTGTGACAGTTCTAAATTGACCAGGTGTAGTTTGGTGCATGATGTAGCTCCACTTCATTATAACAGGCACCTGTCCGGATTCATAGTAGTCACATCCCGTACTAGATTAACTTATTTTAGGATGGAGAGAGTAAGTCTGAAGCAAGAAATAGATCTCTATTTCAATTGCCAATCCTCATTTCTTAAGTTTCCATTCTTTACCCTGTTCATCTATCCCAATCCTCACTAGTCAGTCATCACCCTTCTCTGCCATCGACAAGAAATGACAGCCCCAGCACTTAACCTACCTTGTCACTCACTTTTCTGTTGCTCATACAGACACATTCTTGGAAATCAGCGTACAACTATCTGCTTTGGGATTGTCTCCAAACAATGACAAGTGACAAATAAGGTTCTCACATGACATATGGCCTGATGAATGTGAGCAGAGTCAGGATTCAGTATTGTTTTATTAAGTAGAGCTAGGACTATGTGTAATTTTTTTTTTAACTAGAGTCGCGCTCCTCCCATTTCATTAAGAGAAATCACAGCATTCAGACTACATGAGTTCAAACGAAAACAAAAAAAACGAAGACTATCTAGACCCCTTTCTCCCTTTCTTCTGCGCCATGGTGTCATCCCACCATGGATAAGAAAATGGGGGCAGATAACAACGACCTGGTGAAACGGCCATGGGCCAATAAATATTTCATCCAAGTTTTGAGCATCAGTGAAACCAAAAGGAACCTTTCTTATCAGACAGGGACAACTGCAGAGAAAAAAGACTCCCCAGACAAGGACTATGTGTAATTAGGAGTGGAAAAGAAAAAGCTCATGTAGCTGGCTCGTTTGGGTCATTTCAAAACTGCTCTGATTGATCTACTCTAATTTTTTAAATAAAAAACTATTCAATTTTTAACGAAAGTTGTTTTCACTTTGGCTTGACTTGGCTTGGCTCGTTAGCTCGTTGACAAAAAAATAATCCCTAACGATAGAGAAAAATATAATAAATAACAAAAACTTAATTTCGAAGAAAGCTCGATAAAAAGCTGAACAAGCTTTTTTCCCACCCCTATTAGTAACAACTTTATTGCCAGAGGAGATATAGGAGTTGATGCAGTAGAAGCATATGGAGAGATGTACTCGTTTCACAGCATTGTCAAACTTCTGTACATATATTGTTTGTGTTGGTGTATCTTTGTTTTGTTTTTCTGAGCTAGCTTGTGGATAAATCTATAGGTATTGGCCAGGTTGAAAAGGGATTGAGGATAGCATCAAATACCTGATTGTCAACTTGTGAAGAGCACTGATAAAGAATAGTAGATTTCCAGTTTCCTCCATCCCATTTTGCCTGTTCCCTTAGCTTTTCCTATCTGCCTTTTCTTATTCTTTAGTTCTTACCCAAAATTCTCATCTTTTTCCTGCCTTTTATTTCTGTGAAAGAATTCCCCTGGTTTCCGCTGAAAATAAGGTCATCAGAATGTTTGTGATCCCTAGGGGCCTAGGGTGTCGATCAGCGTGGGTTGGAGGTGCTCGGTGGTGTAGTAGTGGATATTTGTATGTTGCTTGAATTGTGGAGGTGTTAGTCAACCTAGATTGTTGGAAATGTTGGCTCTAATACCTTAAATGATAAAACCAACATCAGTAAACGAAATAACCAATAGAATGTATTGATGTGATTGAATAGGGGACAAATGTATGAAGTATGTGGGAACTCTTTTCTGGATCCAAAACTGATATGGTACTAAACTTTAGACTCTTAAAACAGACTCCCTGTTCTTTTCAGATTGTTCGCCAGATTATTGAAATGGATTGTTTGCTCCACGCTTTGAAAACTACATTTTCTCAAAAAACTTTCTTCAACTGCATTACTTAGATCACTTATTTTAAGCTGTTTGTTAACTTTATTTTTAATTGTCACTATAATCAAGTAGATAATCCACGGCAATAATCTTCTTTATAATCTAAATCAAATAGGGCCTCAATGCTAAATCTTAATTATTACTGCATACAGAAGTAATCTATGTTGTTTCCTAAATTTTAGATATACCGTGTGTAATTTCTTCCATGATGCAAATCTATGGCTACCTAGTCAAGCTAAAAAACTACATAGTAGTTGAGTAATTAAATTGAATGGTATCCTGAATGCTTACCAAACCATCCAATTTCTAGTTGCATGGCTTAAGTATATAATTATTTTTTCTTTCTATTTCATTTCCAGTTGCAATCATGGGACAGCTTCTTGTTATGCTAAAATCCCAGGATATGAGTAATCCAATTTGTCTTTGCTTATAACAATGCTTTTTTTTTCTAAATATGCAAGTTTTTTACCCACAGTTTCTAACAAGTTCAATTTTTCCTATTTACAGTCTCTTCTATGAATATGATACACCATGGATTCTTGGTAAAAACACAAAGACATCCATGGATTTTTCGAAGTGTGAAGATCTTGGAAAAGATTATCTTATTATGCTGAAAATTAGCACCAAAGTTCTCCAGTCGATGTTCTGTCAGTTTTGTGGACAAAATCAACCATTTTTCCAAACAAAAAAAGACTACTTTCAACAGTTTGCAAAGTCACCTATTAAGAAGATGTTGGAGATTGCACTTTCTTTCAGTGAGTCAAACTGGTCTGAGGAGCATATCCGTCCAATGCTACTTGCCTATGATACACTACAAGATGTCCTTCCTACCATAAGGGAGTTGTCTCCTGATGAACCTGACGAGTTTTTTACCAGCATCTTACATAACATGAGGAATGCTTCCAGGGGAATAATTGACAATATGAAGCGATTCATACAACATAAGGTGCAAACCTGGGACAACATTGCTATTCATCCAACGACATGTTTCCTCATAAATGCAATAAAGATTTTCAACGTTCACAAGAATTTATTGCATTCCACTCTGGTCCCTGGTGATGGCCAAGACTCATTTGGTTATCTTATTAATGGCGTCATTGCTTGCTGGAAATTAAAGATCAAAGAGCTTTCCATGTTAGATGATCCAGACAAAAATGATTCAGACGGAAACAATCCAAACTTGTTCATATTCTTATTGAATAACATAAAGCATTTTAATAGGGATACAAATGGTCTGCTGGATGGGTTATTGGTCCATAGGGAGCTCATTGAAGAGTGCAAGAATGAGTTCCAGAGTGACATGGAAAATTATACTAGTAGATATATGACTGCATCTTGGGGTCCAGCCATATCTTGTTTGAACAATCATACAGGCGGAAGCATACGTCAATCTATGAATGCATTCATTTCAAAGTTTGAAGGTACTTTTGATTGCCAGAAGGTTTTGAAAGTTCCTGATAGTGAGCTAAAGCAGAAATTGCGAGATGATATAGAAAATTTAATTTTTCCAGCATATGAAATATCCTTTGAGGAACTGCAGAGAAATTCCAATTCAGGATTATTTTGCTCATGTTTTCCGAGAAATTTAACATGCAGCATGTATACCCCAGAGATATTACGACGTTCTGTGCAAGGCTTGTTTGAAGGATGAACTCTATTTCTCCTCCCTCTCTATATATAGTTCCAACAAATGTACCTATCTTTGTTCAATTGACCAGATTTAATTGGCAGGGAAACTATCGAGATTAAGGTTTGCTATTAAACTATCGAGATTTCGCTGTAACCAAAATAAAGCCATGGAAAGTTTGGATGCAGCAGGACAGGACAGCACCTAGATTCTATGGGTGATAAGTGCTCCAGAGATGGGAGATGAGTGGCAGAACAGAAGCAAAGGTCCAAGGTGTGAGAAAGTCAACTGGGGCAATGAAGACAGCAAAAATTACGGTTGGTTGGCAAAGACCGCATGCCATCGCTGATGCCATTCAACTATGGCAAGTTCGCCTACCATGGTGATCTGGTGTGCCACTCAAACTTCAGAAGAGAGCAGTTTGTTATATACTATGTCCTGCCATTTTAATTTTCAAGTTAGGGAAAAGGTGACCTTTCTTTCTTTTCTTTTCTTTTCTTTTCCTTTTTACAAGGAAGGGATAAGGTGACCTCTGTTATCCTTGTTGACAGGTTTTCTAGTTTTGAGATACTAGTGCTAAAGATGCATATATAATTTGAAATTGTTTCAGAATCAGTCAGTTCCATGGCCTGGTGTGACAGTTTTATTTTCACACTGCGTTGCCTGCAAAATGTTGCTGTTTTGTGTTCCTCGTATGATATTTTACTGTGCATACTGGCCTTGTAAGCATCTTTTGTATACTCATGGCACTATTTTAATCAGGGTTTTGCTAATTCATTCGTCTGAAAATTCTCATCTTTCAATCACCTAAAAAATGCATCTGGTAAGCCTAAAATTACAGTGACATGGTGCTATGTAATACTAGTATGCATGTTTGAACATTCTTGCAATGTCTTTTCTCCATTGTATTTTTGTGTGTTTGGTGAATTATTCGTCCATTTATTGTGCGACGGATCATCAGATTTAAATTTATTCTACTTCTATGTCTGGGTTAGAATGTGAACCTTTGTGAAGAAAAACAGGATAGATAAGAGTAGGGATGGATAGCGAACTGTCCCGGCCTGGCAAGTTTTACTAAAGCTAGCTTGCTGGTTTAACAAACAAGCTGGCTCAACTCTGCTATGCTTGTAAACTAGCGAGTTGAAAATTGGAAGTAGAGTAATCACTTTTTTTCAATTTTGTGGCTATCATTACTGTGTGACGTATTTAAGTCACAGACACTCTTGTGTAATTATATGTTAAATAGGAGTATATGCAAATATGCGATGTAGTTATTATTTGTCTGTTTGAAATATTACCAAGTGGATGTCCGAACACGATTGAAACGAATCAGTATTAAATTTGAATTCGTGTGTTTAGGGTAAATCCGATTCATATTTTGTATTCAAATGCAGCTACACTTTCATGAACACAAAAATGGTTTACTACTATTAATTTTTATTCCACCGTTTACATCGCTACGACGCTACCGGGGGCGGCTGGGAGCTCTAGTCTAGTCTCTCTCCTCTATCTAATGTATATGCATACGTATGTATAGGGATGGCAATAGAGCCCCGAACCCCGATACCCGGTGGGAAAACATCCAATAGGGGGTGTTAATGGGGCTAAATCAGGCGCCACGGGGCTCCCAACGGCTAGAAAAGACCCCCATCGGGTGTAGTGGGTTTGGGGTCGGTCAGCAGGTCCCCGTCCCCGTATACCCACGGGGCCCTGAGTATACCACATTCCCTATTTCATAGGTGGAATAAGTCCATTTTACGTCCCTCAACTCTTGACCTATGTCGAATTGCATCCCTCAAACGCAAAACTGGATATATTACCTCCCCCAAGTGCTAAAACCAGTACCAAACAACTCCCTTTGTGGTTTTTGACGGTGGTTTTGCTGACGTGGCATCCCAGTCATAAAAAAATATTAAAAAATTATGTGAGGGCCCACATGTAAGTAGCATTTCTATTCTTCCTCCTCCACCACTCACCTCTCTCCTCCCCCTTCTCTCTCCCCGGACAGAGCACGGCCAGGGGAGGCTCCAGAGGCGTGGGAGGTGTGGGGACCGTCGGAGGATGGAGGCGCACGCCGGGAGGGCGGGGCTCGCCGGCCGCAGCGCCCGCGTGGGGAGGGTTCACCTTCCACGGCGAGCGCGGGGCAGGGGTTTGCCGGGCGCGGCGCACGCGGGGAAGGGACTCGCCAACCGTGACGCCTCCTCTATGGTCAGCTCCGCTGACGGTGACGGCTGCTGCTGCTCGGCAGCGGCGTTGCTGACAACCTTGCCGGCGTGGAAGGAAGAGCTCGTCGGCCGGTCACGACGCGCGTGGGGAGGAGCTCGTTGGCCTAGCCCCCGGCTGCCTCATCGTCCCCGTCCGGCGTCGATATGCTCGGCCGGTAACTCATCCTCCCGCTGTCTATCCGCACCGCCGACCTCCTCGCATCGCCGATCCAAACGGGTCCGAATCGAATTTCTACCCTTTTTCTTTGCTTTTCGATTTCGTTCTCCGTTTTGCTTTTCGGTTTGGAAACAGTTAGTGCAGAAGGATATGCAGATTGATTTCAGCTGAGATTCTCCAGCTTCACAGTACAGCTTAGATTCTCCCAAGTGCAGAGACACAATCGTCAGTTTCATCGCATATGCTCAAGAAATATTGCTCTTCTCGCATTCACACATCGTGATCCTTGTTGTTGCCATTCCCAATAGAACTGAGAAAGAGTAGTCTTACAGTTGAACAAGATATTGCATTTTGCAGTCTTTGCTTTTCAGTTACGTTCTCCGTTAGTCCGTTTTGCTTTTCTTATTGTAGTTCAGTTCTTGGGAGGGGAGGACAAGGCAGGGAGCTGCGGTGACGGACCGGCGCGGCAGCAAGGGAGACCGTCCTATCTGCGCTGCTCCATTAGCTACCTACACAGTTCGCCGGGATACGGCTGCCGGAGGTGGGACTGGAGCCGGCAGCCGGGAGACCCAACTAGCGTCCACCGCCTCCCGCAACTTAGGGGGTTTTACTGCGCCGGCGCGGCTCCAATCCGCTCCGGGGCGGGGCGCCACCTCCGAGGCGCACCTCGCCGGTCGACGGCCGCCATGTGAGCCTTCCATCACCGTTTCCGCTCCTCACCGCTTGGTGTTCGTTAATGGCAGGCAGGCTGATCTACCTCGCTACGTTTTAGTTTTACACCTCCTCGCAGGGGCTTCGCGCGCTGCGGTGCCCTGGGGCCCTCGACCCCGCCCGAGCTCGACACGCTCGAGGCCACTCTCCGCACCGCGCAGCCCACACCCCTCAAGCACCTTGACGCCGGCAATGTTGTCGGCAACGCCGCAGCCGAGCAGCCTGCATCCTCCGGCGGTTCCCACACGGCGCCTCCCCTCTGTCCGGGAAGAGAGAAGGGAGAGGAGAGAGAGGAGAGTGGTGGAGGAAGAATAGAAATGACACTTACATGTGGGGTCTCACGTAATTTTTTAAATTTTTTAGATGACTAGGCTGCCGCCTCAGCAAAACCACCGTAAAAACCACCGAGGGAGTTGTTTTATACTGGTTTTAACACTTAGGGCAGGTACTATACTCGGTTTTACGGTTGAGGACACAATTCTACGAAGGGCAAGAGTTGAGGGAGGCAAAATGGACTTATACCATATGCTCACAGCCCATAAAGCCCAACGAGTGGCCCATCACATATGTGCATATAAATATTCAGATCAAACCCTAGGTCACTCACGTTTTGGTGAAATCCAGTTGCTCTCCTAGTCTCCCCACAAGCAGCCGCCACAGGCCAGCCGACGCGAGCTCGGTGCCTCGGCCTCCCTGCCACGCCGCCGCATCCACGCCCCAAGTCCTTCAGCGCCACCTCGCCAACCCAGCCACACTTCAGCGCCAAGCAAGGCCAGGCGTCCAGCTTGATGTTGCCATCCTCGCCACGAAGCACCTCCCCAAGCCCGAACGCCTCAGCTACAGCATGTTCTCTTCTTTGTTTTTCTGGAAGCTGCAGCATGTTCAATCCAAGTATCCAACGACTTTTGCGTTGATTGATTTCGTCTGTTTGTACGAATGGGAATGGAATCGATTAACTTCCAGTTGATATCGCTGTGCATACATATGTATTACATGGATCCATTCTCGGAGATGTTTCTTCGCTTAATTGAATATTGTTTTCTGTCCCCAATTTCGTGTTTGTTCTTCTCGGGTTAGGGAACCGCGGCCCCCCGAAACCCCGCACGGGGCGGGGACGGCGAAAAAACAGCCCCGAGGGCTAGGACAGGGCCGGGGGAGGGCGATTCGTACCTGTCTCCCCGGAACGGGGTACCATAACCCGACGAGGATGTCCCCGGATCATGGTACCCCGTCCTCGTCCCTGTCCCCGGACAGTTACGAATTGCCCGTCCCTTGGCCCTGTCCCAGCCCTCGGGGATGTTTTTTCGCCGTCCCCGCCCTCGTGCGGGATTTCGGGGACTCGTGTGATCATGGTCTTCGTCTGGTTCATGATGTTGAGGACGTGGTTGGGCGCATCTTCTTGAAGTACAGTATCCAGAAGAGTGATTGCTGCTACTGCGTTCTGTTGTAGGGTGCGAAAAACCGTTGTCCCCTCAACGTCTTGCTGTCCAATGAGTTTACGTGCTCGTCGCCCGGCTTTTAATGTGCGTTGTTGTCGATCCTCAGCCTCCTTTGCTGCCTGCTTGCGTCCTGCTGCTCACGCTGCAACCAGGCTCGCTCTTGTGCTTGTCGTTCCTCTTCCAGTCGGCGACACTCGGCTTTCTGTCGTGTGTATTGTTATGCTTCACGTGCTTGACGCTGTTCTACTGTCTCGTTATCGGCCATGAAAACGCTGAAAAAGAGAGGTGTGTAGTTGTCTTCATAGCCTTCATCAAGATCGTCGAAATCGTCGAGGTTGCTGAAGTCGTAGTTGTAGCCGAAGTCCTCTTAGTCGAGGATCTCCGTTGGCCGTGAGTCGACACTGGGAGAGCTGAGGTAGCCATCCAATTCTTCTGTTAAAACCGTCCCGAGAGGCTGAAGTATGACGCCGACTTCCCTGAAGCTAGATTGGATGGGGGCCAAGGCCGGATCCCGTCTAGACCTACGGGGAGAAGACGCCCTTGTGGTGAAAACAGCAGCCAAATCATCAGGAAGCTTCTTCAGGATTGATGGGTAGGCCGCATCATCTTGATCTGGTCATGCCGAAGTAGATGAGATCTCGTCCGAGTGGTTTGAGGCCTACTCGGATAAAATAATCTTGGAGTAGATCTCGGCCGAGTTCGGGAGACCGAACGGGGTGGAGACCGCATCTCTTCCCGACTGGTTTGAATCCGAGTCGAGGAGAGAGATCTTGCCGAAGTCGTCGGCGATGAAGTCGAGGCTACCGAACCGGTACGCCTGCCCGGGAGGGAAGACGAAGTCGTCGATGCCTGAAACGATCCCATCGCACTAATCGGCGAAAAGCTTGATGCAACCCCTACCTGGCGCGCCAACTGTCGAAACAATATTTCGGTAATACTAAAGGGGGTGGCTATCAAGCAGGAAAACTAGATGGGTTAGGAGACAAGAGATTTATATAGGTTCAGACCCTCTCAATGAGAAGTAATATATACCCTACTTCTGTCCGGGGATTGATCCGCCGAGTGTATTATTGATCGTATGATCTAGGAGAAAAGTTATGCCCCAAGAGGCACCCGAACCCCTCCTTGTATAGGGGAGGAGTCCGTATTACAAGATACAACCCATATTCCTAACAGAATAGGTAGGTAAAGATAATACAATCGTAACCGACTAGGATCCTCGGGTATTTCCTTGATACACAAGTTAGGAAATTAATCCGAGTCCTTTAAAGATATTCTATCTACATATGGTACCCCTATACCCAGTCGGATATACATGCTGTGTGGGTATAGGGTACCAATAATCTCCACAGTATTCAAGTTGCTAAATTCATCTCAGGATCTACCCATTAAAAATAGGCAAAATTTGTTATAGGACACCCAAAAAATGTGTAATTAGTGTTGGACACCGTAAAGACGTGAATTTGTCCAAGGATACTCTAAAAGTATGGTAATTTGTTGCAAGACACTGGACGCATTAAAATATAATACCCTCCCAATTAATGTGAAAGAAACCACGTAACATGACAATTTTGCCCTTATCTTCTTCTTCCTTCTCCCGGTCTTCTCGGAGGGTGCGAGGTCCCGGCACGGGAGCGCAAGATGAGGAGGTGGAGGAGGAGAAGGCATCCTGTTGCTCGGGGAGTCCACGGCGTAGCGTCCAGTGGCTGCCGCCGAGGCCGACGTCATGCACGAGATGCAGCAGGTGCTATCCTTGGCCGCGCTCTGTGTTGCGCGCTGACGTACCGACCGGCCATGAAGGATGTCGTCGCGCTGTTCGAGGAGATCCGGCACCCCGCGTTGTCCGGTGGTGATGACGCCACCAAGCCACAGCCACCGCCATCATTACCCACACAACAACGCTAGCATCGCCGGTGCCAGGCGCACACTCGTCGAGCAGCTCCTTCGCTGTCATCTTCGACTACTCCGTCTGAAATTTTTGGAAGATTAGTAAAACTAACGAGCAGTAATTAGTTAATCGGCACCATAATCTGTTGATTAGCCTAGAAATAAGCAGCAGCAATGTTGTATTTAGGTGTAATTTCCCTCACTGTACATTAGTCTAAGCAATTTGCACGCGGGAGGAGCGTCGGAAAAAGACTATGAGAAGAGATAAAAGAAGGAACAAAAGTAGTGAACTTTAGTCTTGTTCATTGTTATGTGGAAATCTCTAATTCGAGCCCAGTGAGCTTAATGAGAATTCAGGGACTTGTTTGGTAGAGTTCCTAAATCCTAAATTTAAGGCCTGTGGTAGAGCTCCAACTCCTAAATTTAGGGCCTGTTTGCACAGCTCTAGCGAGCTGGAGCTCAGCCAAACAGTTTCAGCTCCACCAAAACTGGGAGTGGAGTTGGGTGGAGCTCTCTTACAAAATGTACTGGAGTTGTGGAGCTGAGTTTAGGCAGCTCCACAACTCCACTCCAGACTCAACTCCTGGAGTTATATTTAGGAGTTGGAGCTGTACCAAACAGGCCCTTAGCTCTAGGAGTTGGATCTGAAGTGGGAGTTATGGAGCTGCCTAAACCCTGCTCCACCTCTCTACTTCATTTTGTGAGAGAGCTCCACTTAGCTCCGCTCCCATTTTAGGTGGAGTTGAAACTATTTGGCTAAACTCCAGCTCCAGAAGGGGTGGAGCTGGAGCTGGAGCTGTGCCAGTTGGGTCTGTAGTGGAGTTGTGGCGCAGTAACTCCACCTCTCTAGTTCATTTGGTGAGAGTGCTCCATCTAGCTATGCTATCATTTTAGGTGGATTTGAAACTGTTTTGCTAGGTTACAGTTCCAGAAGAGATGGATTCGGAGCTAGAGCTATGCCAAACAGACTCTATATACACCGAGAAGAGAGGGAGAAAAGGAAAGGTGGGAGAGAGGTGTGAGGTGTCAGCCACATCAGCATCATGTACTCCCTCGGTCCCATAAAAAAAATCCAATCTTAGATGAAGATTCGATACAATGAATCTAGTCAATTTTCTGTTCAGATTCATGGTTGTATCAAATTGTTGGCAACTTTTTGTGACAAGTAGACAAGCACGATCGCAACACCTAAGTGCCTTGCGGTGATATGAGAGTCACCAACCACCCTAATCCAGCAAAGCTAGATCAAGATAGGTTTTGATAGAACAAACCGGCTAGCGGAGCCGATTTAGATAGATTGGTGGATTACTACTCGTCTCGTGGGCACAACGGAAGGTTTTCAGGACAAACCTACAAAGGATTCCGCACTCTCGCAGCGAAGACGGACGATTTATGGCACAAATCGACAAAGATGGACGAACTAAACTAGGGCTAATTGAAAAGTAGAAAGCAATATTGAAAAAACCGATTCGATTGATTGATTGTTGGATGTTACATTGTTTGAACCGGCCTTGTCCCTTAAATAGGGGGTTGGTCTTGCCCTCTACAGGCCCTCCTCCACGTCTAACTCGGGGTAGAAACCAATGGAAACCCGAAACATTTCTTCCCGAGCAAAGAAACTCGAGACCCGACAAAAACAGACTCGGCCTCGGACTCTGCCGGTCAGACTGGTGTTAACGACCAAATTTGGTAAATCATGAACCAGGTTCAACATCGGAATCAAAGTGGATTCGGCGAAGAATTGTATTCCAGGAACAGAGTGCAATTCTTATGCTTAATGCTGCATCGGTTGAGTTCGATCTATTAAGTAATATGCATAACCACACTATCTAGCTTGGTTTATGATTATCAATAGATATAGTATCGGGGTTTCAGCCGATTTTACCTGATTTAGCTACTTTATACCTTACATGCTTGCTTGATAAGTTAAATCCGCCCTTTATATTAAGATCTTATTGCGTTAAAGTATATTAGGCTTTCTGTTTGATATATTTATCATGTTTTAACATCTTAATATAGAGTGGTATCGGAGTATTAGCCGATACATGCTAGATCTTTTTGATCTGGTATGCTATAAACATATGTATAATAGCTGTCTTAAAGTATCTTTAAACATAAGTGATCTATACTATCTCGACTTGCTGTTTGATCTATCCCAATCACTTAGTTTAAGTATATTTCGAGAAAAAGATTATATATCATTGATGTCCACAGCCGATCGAGTAAATTTAGCTTTACATTGCTTTATTCTTTATTGCCGGTCTAATGTCAGTAATATCGGTTTAATGGTTGACGATATGTCCATCGGCTCCTAGCCGATCGGCTATCGTTTATGGATTTAACCTCGGTTTTCTTGTTTTTCTTTCTTGTTGATTGCAGGATCAAATCAACTGGCACGCCTTTGAACCCAAGAACAAAATTTAGGACCTGCACTAGAGTTAAGCAGATCTCCCAGGCTAGTGTGTTTTTCGCATCAACAACCGGCCTTCTAGCGGTGGACTGACCGGCCTACATACGGCGGTCAAACCGGCCCTCCTAGAGGAAAACCGGCAGAACTTTCAAACTTTGGCAATTTTCCCTATTTCAATCCTAGATGCCAAATTTGGGTGTAAACACAAATCCTTAGATTGAGTTTTATTTTTTCCTTGACAGGGGAGGTAATCTGTTAGAGAGACAAATGCGGTTTGGATCTACATGACATAATTTATCAAGTTTAGAAATCTATACCTGCATTTTACATGTTTATGAATATAGATAATATCCGTTTATAAGTTCAAAGAGCGCTACCGTATTTTACTCTTTGTATAATTGTTTTTTTATAAAATGAACGATCAAAATATTAAAAAGAGTAAATTGCACCGACGGTGCAACAACTTGGCAGTTGGGTGCAATTTGGTGTAATAACTTGAAAAATGAGCGTTCTAGTGCAACAATTTGGCAAGAAGGTGCAATTTAGTATAAGAACTTTATAAGTGATCGTATAAATGCAACAACTTGCAAGGTAGATACGATTTTGATACAATAAATTAATAAGTTATGTGACAACTTAATTATTTGGAGTATTTTTTATATAAATTCAAATTTTTAAGTACTTATTTTGACAATATACTAGCGTGGATTTGTATAAACATATTTATATTTTTATCCTAATAACTAATAACTCTAATAACTAATATCTGAAAGTCAATTAAACTGGATGTAGAAATTATTATATTTCGGTTGATATTTGAGAAGGTAAAGAAAACAAAATATTCTTAAGGGTAACTGAATGTAAATTGTATGTGCAATATAATTCTTAAAGATTAAATTCAATATTATAAGGTAATATCCATAGGATTACTGTGTATTGGTATATTGACATTGTGAAAAACCTCACCTAGCATATGCTTAGCCAAATTGATTCACCAAAATACTAAATTGTTAAGTTCTTGTACTAGAACGCACCCACTTGTCAAGTTGTTGCACTCGGACGCTCAATTCTCAAGTTCTTGCACTATATGGCACCCACCTGTCAAGTTGTTGTACCGTGGGTACAATTTACTCTATTAAAAATCAACGGGTCCAACCTGAAAGTATCTTGTTTCAGAGGCAGAGCCCCTCTTCAACCTCTTCAAGGGGCAACCGATCCTTTATGCACGTGACAGATGAAGGTGCCAGGAGGCATCTTATTAAATCGACATCGTACTGTTGTGCATACGCTTAATTAGTTCGTTGACGTCATGTTTTAATCGTTCACTCTCTAAGCAGTCCAGAATGCGTTATGCGTGCTTATCAAGTTGTAGTGATAGTCAACAATGACTCAATATTGTCTTACTCAAATTAAGTATCCTTTCGGTTTCAATAATTCAATTTCTGTTTAAGAACCTGGACATATACATATCCAGATTCATTCATTGTACTATTATTTAATCTTTATCTCACTCCTTTTAAAAAAACAATAAATATGCCAATGCCATGCTTTTGCAAAACTGTCGCAAATTAAGAAAGGGCAAGGCGATGAAAGAATCAGAGATTGCACATCATGCACAAAAATCCAAAACAAAAGAGGTGCCCAAAAGGAAGAAGATGGCATCTTGGCTCTTGGTCCAAAATGTCACGCCAAGTCTATCTCCATTTATCCTGTGGCTCCCAATTTTTGAAGCTTCTCTCTTCATCTCTGAAAGCGAAATTTCCAAGCATCCAATCTACAAATGAATGAAACCATATCATTCTACATCATTTCTCGCTTTTTCCATGGCGATTCGTGGACATGAAACGTACATGATGACGGCCGTGCGTTTGGAATCGGAATCAATACCCTTTTTCTATGCTCCGTGACTTCACTTCAGAAATGATTGATGCTCAAGAGAAAGAGGAACACAACTCTGTTTTTCATGGCTTTGGACAAAGAAATTGTGCAGGCTATCTATGATTAAACCAATTTTTAAAATGCATGTATGTAATGGTAGAGCCAGCGACGTTATCGGAAGATCAAATTTCTAAGTTGCCAGTAACTTTTTGCAAGTATTTTTTGGTAGTCATCAGTCAGCATTGAAGCCCAGATGGCCGCTTGACACGTCCCAAGAGTTAACTGCTATCTATATGGAATTCTCTTTGAAAATATTTAGGGCATGTACAATAGTTGTTAATAGTGGTCTTTTAGCGCTGCTAATTAGAAATACTTGTTGATATAGAAGAAAGAGAAAGAGGAGACAAAATATCGTTGTTATGCATAACAACGGCTTAACAACGACTTTTAATCACTATAATATAATATAGAAATATGGTTGCATGAGGGGAAAAAATGGAAATAATATTAACAAAAGAAATATTTTTTGAGTTAACGATTAGAGCCTTTGTCGTCTCAACTATTGTAAAGACGTGGTCTCTAAATAATTTTGTATTGTATAAGAGACCATACTTAACTCTACCATTAAAAATACCCTTACACAAAAGACTTGTACCAATTATCTGACCGCGGTCTTGCCTCGTCACGGCGCGATACTGCCGGCGTCGTCACGTCCATGTTATTTTCGTGTATCAATGAAGTGATTCCGCCAAAAAAATTTAAATCTCAAATTTTTTGAAAAAAACATATCAATAATATATTTCCAAATTTAATTCATGGATCAACAAGCTGTATAACTCCTGAAATATATTAGTAATAATAATACTAATCAATAATTAGATACTACCCTTAAACCCTTTACAAACAGTGCCTTGATCTGACATAATTGCATACGCAGGAGTAAGATATTAAAACATAAAATTGTCAAAGATGTGGTCAACGAGTAAAACAATCAGAGTGAAAGTGTGTCACGTCATATGTCATCCCTACTTGATTGCTATATAAATATGAGGAAATCTCTCCAAACCATTCCAGGAACAAGGGCAAAGCAAACCAATTAATAAACAAAAACAATAATACATACTCCGCGCGCCCACGCCACGCCACGCCATTCGTCCCGTCGGTCGAACACCTTGCGCGCGCCCACCCATGGCCACCACCACCCACCTCCACCTTCCCAACCCCATCCCTCCCCGCCTCCACGCCTCCCCGCCCGCGCGCCTCCGCGCCTCCGCCTCGCTCGCCCACCCGCGCCTCCTCTCCGGCCTCCGCCTCTCCGCGCCGCGCCCGCGCCCGCGCCACGGCCGCCGCGCCATGTCCGTCACCGTCCGGAGCTCCCTCATCGACCCGGACGGGGGCGCGCTCGTCGACCTCGTGGCGGCGCCGGGGCGCCGCGCGGCGCTGCGCGGCGAGGCGGAGGCGCTCCCGCGCGTCCGCCTCGCCCCCGTCGACGTGGAGTGGGCGCACGTGCTCGCCGAGGGGTGGGCGAGCCCGCTGCGGGGGTTCATGCGGGAGCACGAGTACCTCCAGTCGCTGCACTTCAACTGCATCCGCCTCCCCGACGGCGCGGGCGTCGTCAACATGTCGCTCCCCATCGTCCTCGCCATCGGCGACCGGGAGAAGGAGGAGATCGGGTCCAGCCCGGACGTCGCGCTCCATGGCCCCGACGGCGCCGTCCTCGCCATCCTACGCAGGTGACCTTCTTCTCCTCCTCTCCCCCCTCTTTTCTTGGTGAATTTTGTTCCATTTCATCTCTGTTTATCTGCATTTAATTACTGTTGGATCGAACACAAAATTCGTATAGAAATGAGTCCAACATGGTAAATCTATTCAATTTAATCGCGTATTGCGTCTGAAATACTTGTTTCTGATGGCAATTTACAATCTGTTGAAATTTCACGGCAAATTTTTTTTTTTGGTAGAGGAATGTAGCACGCAGGCATCGTGGTTTGGAATTTCAGTCTGATTCAATCAATCAATAAATGTAACAACAGAATCCGATCCCCTTCTCCTAAGAAATAAAACAAAACAGAGAGGAACTACAGTAACAGAACAATTGCATCACTTACAGGGTACTATCTTTTAGTTGTGAGAAATTTTTTGTGCAAGCATCCTAGCCTGTTTGGGGACCATCACCATAGCAGTGTAGAGCACCACTAGTAAGTTCAATGGACAAGAGATTTTTGGAATAAGTTGTTGTTGTTCTTTGACTGTGCTGTTGCTTTTCAGCCATGTCGCTCTCGTTGTTATTGCATAAGAATTCCCTACTGATCCGTTTTTTGCCATGTGAGGAACAGTTAAATTTCTTTTTAGCTGCGTAATTCGCGTCGTGTTAAGGTTGAAGTGCCCATGTACTGCTTCTGTGTTGACGATTGAGAGAGACAGAGACTACTACAATTTCTTATAGAAGGAAAAATAAAAGTAGCACTTATCTAAAAAGAAGGTTAATGTTTGCAGATCTTACTGGCTAATTCTGTGAGTTCGCATAGTAGCAAGCTGGCATCACATCAACTTGCATGTCACGACTCTTTTCATAATATATTCTTTCCCTTCTCATGGGAATCTACCCATATCACTAGTGTCCTCTCTTTCTTGGAAAAACAAACTATTTTTAATTCCAAACAAGCCAAACATATTTATAAAATGTTAACTCCATCTAGATTTTGCAAGATTTTCAACAAGATTCCCCATAGGGTAGGCAAAACATCTGCACCTGCTTTTTTGAAATGGTCAGCAAATACTACAAAGGGCAAATTACTTTATGTGAGATGCTTAAGAGGAAAAAACAAGTACTATTTTGTAATTGGGTAATTTGTTGGTTTCTTCACTTTGATTGATTAACCGTTAATCTGTCATATACTAAAGCACTTGGTTGACTAAAAATATTGGAAGATATTGTCTCAAAAGGCTAGGGGTTGTTTGGAATAAAGAAATTTTGTAAGAATGTAATCCTATGGAAAAAGAAATGCACCCACTGGATTCCTGTAAAATTCCTATGGAGCTCATTTTAGGGGAATTTTGGAGGAAAAATAATTATGACGTTCCAACCAATTGGAAATTTTCCTTTTCACTTGACAAGGCCATCTCTATCTGAATTCTTATGTTCATTCCTGTGAAACTCCAAACAACCATCTGTATCAATTCGTGTGTTTCGAAGGCCATCTCTACCTGAATTCTTGTGTTCATTCCTGTGAAAATTATAACCATCTGTGTCAATTCCTGTGTTTTGAATTTATGTAGGAATTTACTGTACGTGACACCCAATTCATGTGTTTTTCAATTTCTGAATTCCAAATGGGCCCTAGTTTTTTTTTCTATTAGAGCTAGAATTTGTGCTAGGGAACACGAATACATTTTTTCTGCGCCCTATTCTCACTATTTTTGCATATGTTAACTGGTGTATATGAAAATAGGGCGCAGAAAAATGACAGTTAACTGCTAGGGACTCAAATGTTCTATTTTTACATATGAAAAGTTTTCTGTCATGATACTTTATTAATTTTTATGTGGCTGAAATTCATGGAAAAATTAATTCGACTACTAAAACATGTTAATTTCTTAGCGTCAATTTGAGTCCTGTTTCTTAATAGAATATTGGATCCTCATACGTACCTTTTTGTATTTCTTAGGGTGGAAATATACCCTCACAACAAAGAAGAAAGAATAGCAAGAACATGGGGGACAACCGCACCTGGTTTACCTTATGTAGATGAGGCAATAGCCCAAGCTGGGAACTGGCTAATTGGTGGTGATCTGGAAGTGATTGAACCCATCAAATATAACGATGGTCTTGATCACTATAGGCTCTCACCCCAGCAACTTAGGAATGAATTCGATAAGCGAGGGGCTGATGCTGTGTTTGCCTTCCAATTGAGAAATCCAGTACATAATGGGCATGCCCTGTTGATGAATGATACTAGAAGGCGCCTCTTGGAAATGGGCTTCAAGAATCCCATTCTACTGCTGCACCCTTTAGGTGGCTTCACGAAAGCTGATGATGTCCCGTTGCCTGTGAGAATGGAACAACACAGCAAGGTAATCATTTGTTTATGCAGTTATTTGCTAGTTCAAACTGTGCAAATTACTAAATTGATCATATGGCAGGTTTTAGAAGATGGTGTCCTTGATCCTGAGACTACTATAGTGTCTATTTTCCCCTCCCCGATGCATTATGCTGGTCCAACAGAAGTGCAATGGCATGCAAAGGCACGGATTAACGCTGGTGCCAATTTCTACATTGTGGGTCGTGATCCAGCTGGAATGGGCCATCCAACAGAAAAGAGGGATCTGTACAACCCAGATCATGGAAAGAAGGTCCTTAGCATGGCCCCAGGTTTAGAGAAACTCAACATATTGCCCTTCAAGGTATTTGATGCACAGAAAAAGCATTAGCATTTAATGAATTATCATTTGTTTTGAGGAAACATGTAATACCAGATTTTTGTTCTTTCCCTAAAAATAAATACTATTTGCTCCAGGTAGCAGCATATGATACAGTGGCGAAGAAGATGGCGTTCTTTGATCCTTCACGGAGTAAAGATTTTCTGTTCATCTCAGGAACCAAGGTACAGATAAATTTTCACATAAGTGCTTTGCAGCAGAGACAATTTTGTTCTGTTAAAAACTAACTTTACAAATCAAAACCAGATGCGGGCTTTTGCGAAAAGTGGAGAGAACCCTCCTGACGGTTTCATGTGCCCTGGTGGGTGGAAAGTTCTTGTGGACTACTACAATAGTTTGCAAACCGAAGAAGCGGCTGTGGCAACTGTATGAGAAACCTACTGGTTTGCTGAGATTGTTCAGTCGCGGCAGGCACAAGATCTTCAGATCTCTCAGAGATATTTTTTTTAGGTTGATATTGATTGATGCGATGAAATTGTTATTCCAATTCATCAATTTTTGTAATGTGGTATCATGAAGCTTGACATTGGAACTCACTAGTGCTGGGTAAATTGAGCTGAAATTCCATTGTCATTGTTCTGCAACTGATCCGGTTCACCTACACAACAAATAAAGATGTTTTTTTTTTCTATTACTGTTCTCCGGCAGATAGAGCAATGATCAATTAACATACTGTAGTTGGTGTAGAGCCTAAAATTTATTCCAGTTATATAGAAATGCATAGTGCCAGCGTGCAACTTTCAAGCAAGGATGCTGGAGTATAAGCAAGAACGAGTGTCCCCCAAAATAAGCAAACTGTACACCACCTTAGAACCATCAGCAATGCTCACATTGAAACATGCAATTTAATATTTTAACTGCACCAGATAATGAATCAAGGGACAATAAATAGGTGCACAGCCATGAGAGAATCAGATGACTGTTGTAACTTGAACAATCTTGTGCCTCAGCTGCCATGTCATCACTCAAACCACACATCCAGAGGATTCTCAACAACACAACACAACACAACATAACAAAAATACAATATATGCCACCAATTACTGGTATTGCACTGAAGTAAAACAGTAAGCCTGAAGTTCACAGAGAGTAATTTCTAGGACGAAGATGCAAATCTTTTCATTGGGACATGAGTGATCTTTTGCCAATTTAGATATCCAGACTTCTGCAGCTCCTCATGAACAATTCATCGCAATCCTCAGCCTCAAAAGACTGCAGAGATTTTTCGAGGTTCTAGGAATATTTTATCACTTCATTTTCATTCCATTTGGACCCTTGGGAAATACGAACTTTTGTTGAAATTGTCTCTATTCATATGTATGAAATACATATATATTTCATTGAACTTTAGTTCGATTGAGAATAGCACGCTTAGTTTAATTTCAAAAAAGAATTTAAAGGTTCTTTTTTTGTTTCGTAGTAGTAGAATTTCTATAAAATATAAGATATAATATTTCGTTATAGAATCCTAAAATAAAGTAAGTACTTTACCTATCCAGATTCCTAGTACTAGAAAGTATCACATCCACACAAAATTCCTTATATTTTGCAATGGAGGGAGTAACTACTATCAATGTGCATAATTTTACCAATTTGCAAATCTTCTCTTTAAGCTCCATTATATCATTTGAGCAGACAAAAAGATGGCGGACATCAGGATGGAATTCATTCATGTCGCCACCTTCGAGTCGAAAGCAATCATTTCCAGAAATCATCACTGCCAATTATTTGTGGGATATAAAAATGAGAACTATGCGAAGTTACAAGGACAAACTCAACTTTATTATTTGTGAGATATAAAAATAAGAAACATAGGAGAAAAAGACAAAAAAAAAACAGAAACAATGTTTTTCCTCTATGATTCGTTAATTTTATATCTCATTAACGAAATTGAGTTGTTCGTGAAACTTTGTATGATTGTTATTTACATATTACCTATACGTGTGGATTTTTAAGAACTTGTATAAAAAAGTTTTGAAGTTTCCAAAGTGTGGTTTTCACCTTAATAGTGTCGTTGTTGAAGGATTTGCTAAACAATCGGTCCTTATCACTTCGTTTTCGCCAGCTGGGACTAGGGCCCGGTCTGTTCATAATTTGCTGCAGTTGGTAAGGAAATCTCCCATCTAAATTGAATAAGCAAATTAACCTAATCAAGACCAAGTATGAGTTGACCTAATTATTGTTAGCCCTGTAATGCAAGGGCACTGCAGTTTGAGAGCTAGCTTGACTTGACCTGCAATAACCAAATAGCAATAGTATAATTAAGCATCAATATAAAGCAGCCATTGTCCCCATCTTCCTCATTTTGGTCTTGCATCTCTCACAAGAACTGGCAGAAATTAAAAGGGTAAAGGTAGCTAAGCTAGAGCTTGCCGATCATGGCGGAGATTGCCGCGGTTGGGTGGACGATTTCCATATTGGGGTGGCTGGCATCACCCATCACCGCAAGGCTCTTCAACCATGGCTTCTCCCTCTTCGGCTTCGACAAATCCGACAAGCTCAGGGACCTGGAGTCCCGGATTCTCCCGCAGCTGGCGCTGCTGCTGGAGCACGCTGAGAGGATCCCTCCTGAGCAGAAGCAGCTGACGACTGACATGGAGCAGTGGGCATGCAGGCTTCGCTCCGCCTTCTACGACGTCGAGGACATCTTGGATGTCGCTGATTACAACCGCCTCGAGAACAAGGTTAATTAATTTCCCTTTTTGATTTCCAATTAGGCATAGCTTTTTTGTTTTTATAAATGTTTAGTGGTCTCCAACAAATAAAACTGATTTGTCAAGCCATATTTGAAGAGAAATAAATTTAATAGACTTTGTAAGGATTATAGATGAAATTTATGTTGTTCGCCAAGATTTGTATCGCAAGAAGCGGAAGATTGGGAAAAAAAATTGAAAAGCTAGGACTTATTAGTAGTAAACATGAAATAAACTAAATAATATCTTCACTTTGATACATAATATATGGATGAATGCATGTTAAATATTATAAAAAAATGATTGATATATTGTTGAAATATTATGGAAATGATGAGAGAGGTGATGATTGGATCTATTTGTATTTTGATTTGTAGAATTAAATAAATTATGGATGATATTGCATGTTTGCATGAGCTATTTGATAAGTAGTTATTGCTAGTGGATGATGAGATGGCATGTTTGCATGTTGAGCTTTAGAGCCGGATTTGACATACCCTTTTAATCAGTCTCTGCCTTCAGTAAGAAGATGAAAAGTGTAGATTGACCGGGCAAATGCTAGCTTGTCATAGTTAATGAAATTTGTGGCCAGTTTTACATGTGGTACAACAGTATGAAGTCTAAAGAAAAAAACACACCCTAGAAGGGTGGGCAGGTTACATGGACCAGTGTGTAGTTCCTTAAATTTTGAAACTTTTTTTTTTAACATTTGAGCGATTTAAAATATGTTCACCTCTGATGTTCAAGACTCGGATTAAAAGAAATGTAGTGCCAAAATTGTAAACACTTGGTTTGTGAGGAATTTATCCATTCTATTATATAGTTTCTGTGTACTTTAGTTTTTTCCATGCTGCAACATCCAGATGCTCCCTTAAATCTCAGTTGTGCCACCATGATGCAGGGCATTTCTCCATCAAGTGTAATGAAGACACTAGATCATGCAAAGAATATCATCTCAGGAAAAAATGGCAAGTTGAAAAAAATCCTAAAGAGTTTAGAAAAAATAACTGAAGAAGGGTCTCAATTTTTGTTACTGCTAGAAAGAACCATTGGCAGTGGTACAAATGGCAATGGCATATCAAATCCTGCTAATACATCAATTAGGAGTACCACTTCATCTCCTACACAAATCATTATTGGCAGAGACAAGGAGCGTGATGAGATAGTAAGGATGCTCCGTGATACCGGGGACGAACCCAAATCCTGGATCATCTGGGCCATGGGCCTAAAGAACTATGGGCTTAGACTAGTTTTCACAATGCTAAGTCTAATATGGGCCAAAATAGGCTGGGCCATCACTGGACTTGGCCCAAGGTTGGATCCAGCCCGCAGTGAAGCAACAGGTGATTGTGAACAAAGCTGCCGGAACAGCAAGTGTTGTTATTCAGTGATTAGCATCTACGGCATTGCTGGTTCTGGGAAGACTACGTTAGCTCAAAATGTCTGCAGTTATGAAAAGATTAACAACTACTTTTTCCCCGTCATGTGGATTTATGTTTCACCAAGTTTCAGTGTGGACAAAATTTATCAAAAGATGCTCGAGGCAGCTACAGGGAAGCCATCCAGTGAGTTCAGTAATCTTGACACATTACAGATGAAGTTAGAGGCAGAACTAACTGGCAAAAGATTCTTGCTTGTATTAGATGATATATGGCATGAGAAGGATGCAATTGCACAGGACAAACTGAATCAACTACTTTCTCCATTGAAGGTAGGGAAGAAAGGGAGCAAGGTCCTGGTCACAACTCGATTCAAAGATGTAGCAATGTCTCTTAGTTCTCAGAGAATTATCCCAGTACCTAACTTCAACGAGGAGGATTTCTTCAATCTTTTCATGCACTATGCACTTGATGATGCTGTGAGTCTTGATGGCCAAGAACGAGAAACATTTTATACCATTGGAAGGGAGATTGCGAGAAAGCTTAAGGGATCGCCATTAGCAGCAAGAATTGTAGGATCTCGACTACGCAAACATTTAGATGTTACTGTTTGGACAAGAGTTGGAGATCAACACCTGTTGACTGATACCATGGGAGCTCTGTGGTGGAGCTACCAGCACCTGAATGTGCAGCTTAGGCGATGCTTTGCATATTGCAGCATGTTTCCTCAAGGATACGATTTCAAACGTGATGAGCTAGTTGACTTATGGATGGCAGAAGGCTTTATAAAGACCACTGATTCAGCTGAGCAAATGGATGTTGTATGTCAGAGCTATTTCGATGAACTGGTGTCATGCTCATTCCTACAACCAAAGGACATTTTTGGCAGTAAGAACAAGTGGTTCACTATGCATGATTTGTTGCATGAATTGGCCGCGATGGTTGCTGGAACTGATTGCTTTCGAGTTGAAAGTGGTGACATGAAAGAAATCCCCCCTGATGTCCGCCATCTTTTTATCCGCTCAAATGATCAAACGAAGTTTGCGGAAAAGATTTGCAAATTGAAAAAATTGCGCACGCTGATACTAATTACAACTTTTGGTGGACTGGGGATAACCATAGAAGAACTTGAGGCCATGCTGAAGAAATTAAAGAAGCTGCGAGTGGTGCATGTAGATGTCCAAGGACAAATGGTGTCAATCCCGGGATGCATTTGTGAGTTGAAGCATCTACGATTTCTTAGAATCCACAGCCCCTGGTCAGAGAAGGTAAATTTGCCCAAAAAATTGGACACAACTTATCATCTTCAAATCCTAGAGCTCTGTGGTGCAGGTGTCTTAGACTTCTCCAACGTCCAAAACATGAGCCACCTGATTAGCTTGCGTGACATTAGGAATTCTGGTTTTGTATTTCCAAACACTGATGTTCCAGGCTTTCCTGGCATTGGGGAACTGAAATCACTTCGAGAATTGAGTGACTTCAGAGTGAGAAAGGACAAGGGGTATGAGCTGAAGCAGCTCAAGAGCATAAATCATCTTCGTGGCAGGCTAAGAATCAGTGGCCTTGAAAGTGTAGAAAGCAAGGAGGATGCTCTAGAAGCGAAGCTTACTGACAAGAAGTTCCTCACATCATTGTCACTTGAATGGTCACAGTTTAGTTCAGTGCAGCATAGTTGCCCTCCAGACCTGCAAGTAGAGATACTTGAAGGCCTCTGTCCACCGTCACAGCTCACAGAATTGGAAATACAACAGTACAATGGACTGAGGTGCCCAAGTTGGTTGTCGTCAGAAAATCAGAATGGTATATTCACGAACCTGCAAGATCTCCAACTCTGTCGATGTTACAATCTCGACCATCTTCCAGAAATAGGCAAGCTTTTCGTTTCCCTTCGTCAGCTGAAACTCGTTGTTTTTCCCAAACTGAAAAGAATGCCAAGACTCCCGGGCACACTGAAGAACCTCCACATTCAGCAGTGTAAGGCCCTTGTGATGACATGTAGCGAAGATGTGAACATGATAAGATCACTCTTTGTTGAGACAGCAACTCAAATTGAGCCATCTCTGAATATTACTGCAACAGAAGTAGCAGAAATCGAAAGGTTTGCTGGTGAGCAGCCTGACAGGTTTGAAAAGATCTTGTGTGACATTTTCAGCAGATGTGGTAGCTTGCCTGGTGAGCTTATCCGTGGCCATATAAGAGAGGAAGATTACTCCGAGCTTACACTTCCTGCAACAGTTGTTGATAGGCTCATTATCTCATATTGCTTTGTCACAAACACAGTCCTGCACCGTTGCTTGACAGGCTCTGCAAACCTGGTTAGCTTGAACCTAAGGTGTCTTCCATTTCTCACAGAAATCCCTTCTGAGGTGATGGAGTCTATGGCAAAGCTCTCTGACCTCTCCATTGAGGACTGCATCCAGTTTACTCACTTGGAAGGCCTGAACAATCTCAGTAGATTGCAACACCTAACCATTGCCAAGTGCCCCAACCTTAGGGCCCTTGGAGAAGATCAAAAGGTGAGAAGTCTAAATGGCCTTGCCATTGATGACATACCCCTTGTGCCACAGCTTCTGTCAAGAGAAGGCTGCTCATCCCTATGGAGCCTTAGAATCGACGAATCGGAGCAGCTGAGGGGAGGAGATATCTTGGAGCAGCTTACATCATTGACATCCCTTGATTTCAGTTGCTGCAGTTGGGACAGATTGCCGGAGAATTTGGTGAACTTGACATCTCTGGAGAATTTGCGTTTGGATTGCTGCAAAAAGATTCAATCACTTCCAGAACTGCCTGCATCTCTGCAGTCTTTTGAGGTTGAGGATTGCGATGCATTGTTCATGAAGAGCTGCCAGAAGGCTGGAGATCAAAATTGTCAAAAGATTGCTCATGTCCCAGTGAAAAGATTTTCATCTTAGAGGTGCTAGATGTGTGCTGGAGGCAACACTTGTGCTGTTCCCAGGTTGTTGCTTTGTTACATGTTTAGAGGTTTCTTGTCTGTAAAGATGTTTCCAGGATGTGTGGTCCTTGCTTGGATGCCGTCTCTGTAAAATGGGAATCCTCTATGTACTCTCTTCTGTGGCTTTCAATATAAGCCGGGCTGGTGCCTTTTGTCAAAAAAAAAAAAGATATTCATCTTCTCCCTAGAAAATATTATGTGTGCACTTCAGGCTTACTGTATTACTTTCATATGTATGATGCAAATCTTGTAGTTGTTCATAATGTTTTATCAAATAAACTAATGGTTAAAGTTTTAAATTGAAGACTCTGTAAAAAACTTATATCCCTAGTATTTTGAGACAGGGAGTAATCTGTAAGGTTAGGCATATGATTGAGTCTACAAAGTGAGGGCCAAAATCTTGCTATGTGATAATCCTCCCCCATCACCACAATGGCACAAAAATGTAAACGAATCAACAGACATGCATCATCTATACATACATGCGCATGCATGCACAACCTTGTGTTTCTCTACACATGCACAGCAGCACAGACACTATCAATTGAACCAGATACCTATTGTTACTTGAACAATATCATACATTCTTACATCAACTGATAAACAAATATGCAGGGCTCAATGTCTTCATAGCACAAAATATTCCATACAAACATTTTGTGAATAGGCCTATGACATGTACATGCATCATGTATGGATAGATGTTAGTTGCTGAAATTTGGTTGGAAAAGGTTAAGCAACTTGGTTCACGATGTTGAAGGTAGTAAGGAATTCAACAAGGCCAACACGGGCCTGAAAGAGGGATCACAGGGAGATTAAGTTTCATCAGCAACTTCATTCATACCTTCCGCTCTAGTTGTGCTTTAGTAGCAGCAACTGTCCATTCTGGATGACTAGCCTATATGCGTGGTAAGGCCAGTTGTTGTGCTTTAGTAGTAGCTTCTATTGTAGAGGATCTCTACTTGTAAGATAAAATATCTTTCCTATGGACTGATGCACCGCAGATTTGGATGCTGCAACAGATGATTTTTACTCCTAAGAAGAAAAACTTATACTTTGGACATGAGCAATCTTTTGGTAATTTGGATGTCCAACCTTTTGGCAGCTCTTCACGAACGACTGATCGCATGCATTAAGAATAAGACCCCGAAGAGATACGGGCAGGGTTGGAAGTGACATGATATTTTTGCAGTTCTGTAAACGTAACTCCTGGAGGCATGTCAGGTTCGCCAAATTCTCCGGCAATATGTTCCACATGCAAGAATAAAGGGAGAGGGATGTTAGAGAAGAAAACTGCACTGGCATTTCTTCTTCCATCTGTTCCTCAGACCCCACGAACCTGAAAGTAAGTGACTGTCACATGTGAAGCCTTCTCTTGATAACAGTTGTGGCACAAGGTGTATGTCATCAGTAGTGAGCGCGCGAAGGACTCGCAGTTTCTCGTCCTCTTGAAGGTCCATCATAAGGTTCGGGCACTGCGAAATGTCGAGGGAACGCAGGCTACTAGATGATTTAGGCCTTGCAAACAGATAACCTGGGCACAACCGATGATGAACAATTCCTGAAGCATAGTTAGAGACTTCATCACCTCAGAAGGGATTGATGTGATAAAGGGAAGACCCGAAAGAACAACCAAGTTAGGGATGCAGTGTTTCTCAAGTAGTTCTGCAGGACAGTGTCTGTTATGGCACAATCTGCGATAATGAGTCTTTCTACCGATGTAGGAAACAGAAATAGTGAGTAATCTTCCTCTCTTATCTGTCCTCGGACAAGCCTTTGTAGGATCGTAAAGGGCCTTTCCCACCCCAAAAGCTAGCCATTGAGGTGAGGGGCTCCCCCACTTATATCTTAGGTCCTTTGCCCTTCCATAACCAATGTGGGACTATTCAACAATTTCCCCCTTCACACATTGGTGTCCCTCAGCCCTTCACCGCCCCTTCACCGTATCCGGGCCCCACCGGCCCACGGTCCATCAGGTATACGGGCCCCGCAGGCACCCACGGTCCATCAAGCCTTCACACGTGTCCATCGGGCCAGAGATGTTAACCTAGCCTGGCTCTGATACCAATTGTAGGATCGTAAAGGGACTTTCCTACCCCAAAGCTAGCCATTGAGGTGAGGGGCTCCCCCACTTATATCTTAGGTCCTTTGCCCTGTAGGATCGAATCACAAAAACTAAGCCAATCAAAGGGGGGGTGAATGGTTGGTATACCCAAAAACCGAAAACTTTTAGCGGAAATAAAAGTTACCCTCGAAATCGACGGAAGTCGGTCTGACCGAGATTGATCTACCGGTCTGACCGAGTAGATGCCGCCGGTCTGACCGCCCGCACGCCACCGGTCTGACCGCCGCTTTGTCGCCGGTCTGACCGCCGGTAGATCGCCGGTTAGACTGCCGAAACCCGGTAAACACAAATCGAAGAACTCTTAAAGTAGATGACGACTTTATTACTTCTCTCTGTGTTTACAAAGTGCACCAACAGCACTCCTTACAAAAATTTCGACTAAACTCGAAACCCTAACTCAGAACTCAACTCAATTGCTCTCTAAAGCGATACCGGGAAGCCTCACGCTCCCCCTCTATTTATACATGAGGTAGGCAGCCTAAAGCCACGAACCAAACTCATACTAGGAGTCCTAAACACCTTAGGAAACCCTCTAGTACAAGAAAGAAACTTTACATAACCAAACGTACCAAATTTGGACTCCTTCCAAATTCGACTCCGCATCCCATACGCACACAATACCTCCATCGTATGCCATATGGAATCTCCATCAACCACGTGCATCAACTCTAGCCTAAGTATCCCGCATGATCTCTGACCACCACGGACGTCGTCTTATCCCCAAGCCGACTCCCGGTCCATCACCGCAAATACTCTCCCGAGACATCGAGTCACCTACACATGGAACAAACAAATAAACCATATTCCGAGACCAAGCTATCTCCAACTTGACTCATTAGCAGTAAACAATAGTATTACATACGCATAGTATCCATCTAGAAGTCATAAACACAGAATAAACTCGGATATCCAAATAAACAACCCGAAACCGAAACCGACACAGTGTCGGCCGGTTAGACCGCGGGCTGCGCCGGTCTGACCGCGCATTACACGCCGGTCTGACCGCGCATTACACGCCGGTCTGACCGGCTACCAGAGCCCGGTCTGACCGGTCACATGAAATAATAAACCCCTGGGATCACCTGTGAATCCAATCATCTCCAAAACCACTTCGTGAATAAATTTCAAATAACAAAACCAATAATCTCCAACGCCCAATTGTTCATCACAAAATAATAATCAAAACCACCTTTGATTTTACAGCCTTGTTGGCAACTCATCCACATCTGCCAAATATATCCAACAGGATGGTGTCAAACTTGTCAAGCTGCTTGTCTGCAAGCCTTTCTATTCGCTCCAGATGTACCTAACATTCAATGCTCAATCTGAGATGCTCGCTTGATAACGAGTGATCTTATCATCTGCACATCTTCTACACAAGTAAGAACCAGAGCTTGACACGACAACATATCACTGGTGGAGAAATCATTTGTAGTCCCGGTTTGTAACCCCCTATAGTCCCGGGTAGCAAACCGGGGCTACGAATCTGGGACTAAAGATCGATATCTTTAGTCTCGGTTTAAATACCCGGGACTAAAGATGGCACCAACTGTGACTAAAGTTTTCTTTTCTTTTTTTCATTGTTTTTTTTGTTGTTTGCATATTGATTTCTAACCAAACTCAATAATAAAATCATCCACAAAACTCAACAATAAAATCATCCACATTCACAGAAACATCACAAAATCATCCACATTCACAATTCACACCATAAATTTACAGATCCAAACACATCATAAATCAAAAAATTCACAGATAATCCAAAAAATCAACGATAATTGCTTGTCCCTCCACTGCCGCACCGGCCGCCGTCACCATCGCCTTGTGCCGCCGCCCCGCGCCAAGCCCCCACGGCTTGCAGCCCCCGCCGTCGCCCATAGGCCGGCACCGCTTGCTCCTCGCTGTTGCAAGAAAAAGAAAAGGAGGGGATAAGAGAGAGGAAAGAGAGAGATGAGGAAAGGGAGGAGGAGAAGTTAAAGTTGAGGAGGAGAGGATAAGTGATAGTGATTATATACTAAAGATCATTTTTAGTCCCGGTGTGTTGGGCTTTTTAACCGGGACAAAAAATGATTTTTAGTCCAGGTTTTTGGTTGAACCGGGACTATTGTGGTTTTTGTCCAACCCGCAAAAGATGGCTTCTCCACTAGTGTATATAGACTCTTGGAAGCCTCGGCATGCAACCTTTCTAGCTTGGGAAGACAATTGAGTGTAAGCTCACGAAGATGAATAAAAAGCTTACTAATATCTATAAGAGCTTTGAGATTGGAACAATCCTTTAGTGAGTCTAAGGCATTTCAGTCTCCTAAAACGATTTTGTTTTAACCAACTTGGGTACTTCACACCACCATAGCTATATATTTCTAGTTCTGTGAGCTGTGATGGTGGGTAGAGGCCCTCAAGTATCTCTAGTCATATAAATATCTATAATTTATATGGATAAATTAGAATAAATTAGGGAGTGACATTTGTTATGAATCAAATGATCATAGTGCACTATAAATACTAGTTGACTCCCCGCGCTTTGCTGTGGGAATTACTAAGCAATTCTCAATATATATTTTGTGATAATCAACCTACGAGTAAAAAGAAAAAAAAATGAAACATCAGGATTTATCAGTCAAATGATACCCATGCTTTAGTGTGAAACATATTAATAAGTATATGTTAAATATTGTAAATGTGATATATTTGTTAAAATATTGTGCAAATGATATGGTTGAATATGCTTACATGTTGATTTGTAGATTTAATAAATTGTAGATCATGTTATATGCTTGCATGAGATTAAATATGTAATTATTGCTAGTGGGTGATGATGTGGCATGGTTGCATGTTGATATTTAGATTTTCTTTAACTTTATAGAAAGCATAGATTACTCAAGTGAGTTGTGACTTTTACTATATACGATTACGTATCTTACGCTGTGTTTTATAACTTAAAATTAATTATATGGATATAACATTTATTTCTTATTATATAGCATTTTTTTTCTAAATTTAGTTAATGTTAAAGAAATTTAAATCAGAAAAAACCAAAATAACTTATAATATATAAAATAGGATGTAAATAAAAGAAAAACCGATGTTAATTTATGTAAATATTTAGAAAAAACAATATTAAATAAAATATTAAAAATATATAATATTATACAATAATAATATAATATAATATTATTTTATAAATTAATTAGTTTATCAAACCCCAGTTGAAAAATCCTAGGTACTCCACTGATCCGGATTCTTCCAATTCGTTTCAGGGTAGGCTGGGTTTGGGTAGTTCAGCTACTAACACTCAAATTGGTAATATCCATCGTACACCCTTCCCTGTAGATCTAATAACTGGTCAAATTATTAGTGATACTTTCTATTTCATCCTCCAAGATGCAAAAATTATGCCGACATTAAAAATCTGGAGGAATTTTTAGAAGGAGAAGACGACGTTTCAGATGATGATGATGAGGAAGATTAAGAGGAATATGAATATCGAGCTGTGAAAGGCGTGATAATGAACGTGGATGGATGTTTAGGATTTGTAAATTTTATCCACAAAAGGATTTTCCTTTGGTCCCGGTTCGCTGGCGAGAATTTGGTCTAGTGGAAGCTGTGTATTACCATTGACGCTACTACAATTCTTCCTCCTCACTCTCTACTTCCGAGAGAGAAACCTGCAACGCTTCGCTGTTTGGAAGACACGAGTATAATTGTTTTTCAATAGTGGATTCTTTCGCTACATACAAGAGAGGCAGTTAAAAACACCAACACTTATGTTCTTTCGCTACATACAAGAGAGGCAGTTAGAAACACCAACACAATCCACAAGGTCATCCCGTATGCGAGCTTCTGGGCACCTCGTGAGTTTTGCGAGATTCTATTTCTGATTCTGATTGTCCTGCTCTTGCTTATTCTAATGGTATTGGTCTGTTGAGACGTGCAGCTGATGGCATCCCGATGTTCACCTTCACCGAGTAAACCTTTATTGAGCTCTCAAGGGCGACGAATGGGTTCTCTCCCGACCACATTGTGTCGCAAAAAGCTGACAATGTCTACCGCGGACTCTTCATAGCACGGGCCAAACCATAGCTATCAAGCACCTTATCCATTCTGCCTGGCCCGACTTCCGCCAGTTCTTGTTCGTTCAGCTTGCACCATAGGATTGTCTCATCTACAGTAGTGTCTCCATAGTCTATAACCTTTGGCGGATCGATTGAATGACTCCTCTTGTGTCTGTGCAGGATGACGCAAGGGCTGTTGGGAGGCTGCGGAGTGACCGGCTGTCCAATCTGATCGTCTGTAGTTGCGAGAGTGGCCAGCAGCTGCTGACCGCAGAGTTTATGCCACATCTCTTGAGAATTGGGATAGATTGCCGGAGAATTTGGTGAACCTAACATCTCTTGAGAATCTGCGTTTGGATTAGTGCAAAAAGATTTAATTACTTCCAAAACTGCATGCATCGATGCAGTCTTTTGAGGTTGAGGATTGCGATGTATTGTTCATGAAGAGCTGCAAGAAGACTAGAGATCCAAACTGGCAAAAGATCTCTCATGTTCCGGTGAAAATATTTTCATCTTCTCCCTAGAAATTATTGTGTGCACTTCATGTTGAATATATAAGCACATAATGATTTAATTTAATCCATAAATAAATCATGACATTAAGCACATAAACCAACACAATCGCATCAATGATTTAATTTAATCCATAAATAAATCATGACATTAAGCACATAAACCAACACAATCGCATCACACGATCAACATATGTAAACTAAACAGTAAATCATGAATAGATCAAAGATGTGAAACATATTGACGTACCGAGGGTGTTGAAACACTGGCTGATCAGCAGGAAGAACTCGCGGTTGCAGCCGTTGACGACGACGCGCAGCACGCGAGCGAAGAGGAAGTCGAGCCGTTGTGGACGAACAGGGAGCAGTCGTGCAACGCGCTTCCCAAAAACCTTATTACCGCCCTCTCCCGGTGCTGGACGTCGAAGGCGGAGGTTCCGGAGACCTGCTATCCCGATCGCCGGTGCACGCCGGTGAGCGGGATGGACTAGTCTACGAGCGACGGCGCAGCACAGAGTAGGAGGCAAACCATAAATTGATTTCACGTGTGTTGAATGGAGGCGGCGGCTCGGTTTATATAGAGAACGGTCGCTTTATCAGGGCTCCCGCACGATCTCCACTCCGCGTAACCGAACCAGATAAGTCGCGCATAACTTATCCGTACTCCACGCCATTTTCACTCGCGCATAACTTATCCGTACTCCACGCCATTTTCACGCAATGGGTTTTTCGGAATGTTTCCAAAACAAACAAATCTAAATTTCCCGCATCAAAACAAAACTGCAAAAGGAGGCTGTATCTGCGCAAGGGTGAGGAACCAATTTTGTGGACCATTCGACGCATACGTCATGCACGCGCGCCGCCTGCCCTGCTAGGCGAGGCGAGCGAGCGCGCGCGTGTTCCCCCTTTTCTCTCCACCTCACATGCTTGAAGTGGCTAGGAGGGCATCCTCCCTTTTAAGGAGGTCCCCCTCTTCTAGAATAAGTAAGGTGGTACTAAACTCCCCATGCATGCCATCCCATGAGGTGGGCTTTTGTGATTTTTCAAAGAATTAATCTTCGAGTGGGCTAAGGCCCATCTATTAATTCCAACACTTCAGGCTTACTGTTACTGTTTTACTGTTGTCCAATACCAGTGTTTTTTTAGATAATGGAATGAAAGCATTCCGGCCTTTGCTCAAAAAAGAGCTACTGCCAAGACTTATAGTCTAGCACTCTAGAAGAGTGTAGTCCAAATTAAAGCAAACACACCAAACAAAAGAAGAATGCCAAACAAGACAAGGAGAACATTATTCCAGTCAATTGGTGAATCTACATCCATAATTGGCAAAGAGTTGTACAACCATCGTCTCAAGCCTATGACATGCAACATTCAGGAACTCTCCATCCTCATCACACTTTTGTAGCTGAGCCCACAGTCAGAGCTAATATGTTGCCCTGAAAATTACCTGCATATAGAAAACAGATGGTGATTTATCAAAAACCCTATCATTCCTACTCAACCACAGAGCCCAACATAAGGCAGAGGCTCCAACCAGTATCAGTCTACTCTTTTTCTTATCAACCTCTAGAAGCCAACCATCAAAAATATCATATATGCTACTAGGAAGGCATAATCCAAAAGAAAACTGAACTGCTCTCCAAATAAACTTTGCATAATGGAATTCTATAAACAAATGTTGAATGGTCTTATTTTTCATGCAGAAACAACAACTCAAGTTGTCATTCCAATTCCGTCTTGCCAAGTTATCTTTGGTTAACACAACCCCTTTAAGCAAGTACCACATATCTTGATCTTTAGTGGTATCTTAAGCTTCCAAACAAACTTATTTTTCTCAATGTAACCATTATTAATTAACGCTAAGTACATTGACCTAACCGAAAATTGACCATTCTGATGATAACTCCATATAAAACAATCAGAAGAATTATTCAACTGGATATGAACAATAGAAGCATATAAGTGATGCCAATGTGCTAGATTCTGACCAACTAAAGCTCTCCTGAAAGAAACATTAAGCGGAATAGATCCCATAACACTAGCAACAGAAGAACTTCTCCTGATAATAGTATATAAAGAAGGATATTTATCTTTAAAGGCTATGTTTCCTAGCCATTTATCTTCCCAAAACCTTATTTGTTCCCCATTATTCACAATCCAAGAACCCATACTTAAAAAAATATTTTTGACTTTCATGAGTCCCGACCAAAAATGGGAGTCACCTTGTTTCCTATCAACTTGGGTTATGGACTTATTATATAGATACTTTCTCTTCAATAAGTCTTGCCAAACACCATCCTCATTTATTAATTTATACAACCACTTGCTCAAAAGACATTTGTTTTGAATCTCTAGATTATGGACCCTCAAACCACCCTAGTCCTTAGGTTGGCATATAATATCCTATATAGTAAGTCTATACTTTTTCTTATATTCATCACCTTGTCAAAAGAAACGTGATCTATAGTAATTAATTTTTTGAAGAACCCCATGCCAATACCAGTTTTTGGGCTACTACTTCCATGTATATGACGTCAATCTTGCAGTTGTTCAAAAATAAACTAATGGTTATAGTTTTAAACTAAAGACAGTGGAACTAACTTATATCCCTTGTATTTTGATAAAGGGAATAATCGTTAAGGTTAGGCATATGACTGGGTATACAAAGTGAGAGCCAAACTATTGATCTGTGCTCATCCGTATGGATTTCAGTTTCGGTTCGAAATTTCTGAAATTTCACTCCCCTCCAACAAGCAAATATATCTAGCAAAATTTTCAGTTTCTTTTTCCTTTTTTTTGTGAATTTGATAAAATATATTTAAATTTTGTTAAAATTTATTACATTTTTAAATATTTTCGGAACAAAAATAATCCAAATTATCAGAAAATTTCGGTTGCACCGAGATTCCAAAATTTTGGTGCAAACCACAGCGGCACAGATGCACAGCAGCACAGACACTAGAGTAGGAAAATCAATTGAAGCAGAGATACCTCTTATTGTTACTTGAACAACATCATACATCAACAGCTCAACAAACATGCAGGACTCGATCTCTCCACAGCACAACACTCCTGACCGCATTGCTTAAAACACATCAACATATATAAAGAGTATATGGACCAAAATGACCGCATTGCTTTGAAAGTTCTCCAACAAACTAATTAAGCTTTACATTGATAGCACAACTAGAGAACTTCCACAGCAGTTACACCCACGCAAAAATGGCCATGGGCTCACCTAACCTGGCAATAAAATATTTCCAACGGATCAGAAGGCTTTTTTTTTTGCAGCGACATGGGCAGGTTTGGAAGTGACCGGAGATACTTTTGCAGCAATCCAACACTAAGGTCTGTTATGTAGCAAACACATTGTTTGGGATACTTTAACAAATAATTCATCAGTTTTTTAATACATTCAGACCGTTACACGACGTATGCTCATTTATCTTGACAAAAATACACGTACGTTGCAACGGGCCGGTTAAAGCAATTTTAATTGTGTATGGGCTGTGGTGGATAAATACTCCCTTCGTCCTAAAATATAAGCATTTTTTTATATTGACACGATCTCCGAGATGCTACTTTGACCACTAATATCTATAAAAGTAAGATGTTTTAAATAAAAAGAGTTGTATATTATGATTGTTTGTTTAATAATAAATCTAGTAACATTAATTTTACATGATTGATCTTTTTTTTTTGTTATTAATGGTCAAAGTTAAAAATATTTGACTTGTCACTATGCTAAAAATACTTATATCATGGGACCGAAGGAGTAGTTGAATAGGGCTTTTGTTTTTCCTTTTCTTTACCCAGCGTATACGTATTGGTCATGTGCCTGTTGGTAAGACCAAAGATATAACCATATTTAGTATCTGAAAAAAAAATAAAATTTAAAAGTGGGGTCAAATACAAACTCATAACTCTATTTCTTCATACGTTCATCTTTTTTACCTCATCTATTTTGAGGCACGGAACCACAGGGCAAGCGTCAGCGTGAATGCAAAGCAACTATGGGTATGCTCTGGAGGACATGAAAAAGTTCTCACATAAAACCTGAATTTTCATAATCTATAACTATATATCCATCTACTTACACCTATGTTGATCGGGATACTCCTATCAAATTATTTGTAAGATCTGGTAATTAATTGATTAGATGGAATCGTAATATTGAGATTTATCATATTAAATAAAACCCGGCTTTAAAAATATTATTAATTCTCCAAATAATATATTATTGATGTTGCACTCCAAATCGAATAAAACATGCTTTAAAAGATATTGACTCTTTATATTTATTTTTTTCAAAAAAATTAATAATTCTAAAATTCTGAATTAAAAATATAAAGCTGTACCCATCGTGACTATCAAATTTTTTTATTAATTAAATTCTGAATTTCAAAAATAATAATTGGTATGTTTTATTGTGTTAAGTCTTCCTTTTAATCAAAGTCGTTATAATTCTAAGGCTACCAATGTAATTAACATCCACTTGAAATTTTAAATATTTATATGTCCGTGCATTGTATGTGTTGGTGACTAATACACATACATATGAATTCCCTTTATTTTATAGCACTAACAAATACTCTGTATTTGTTTCTACTGAGACTCTGATTCCAAAAATCTTCAAAACGGATGGTAACTCTGTATCGAATAACGTTACATATACTAGTAGCACGGAATCTCCAACACGAACTCGCTCTGGAATTGCCTTTATATCGACCTCTTGGACGCCGTACGTGCTTTGCATAGTTCCACGACTAACCATATGCGTCACAATGTATCACCCACCGTATTTCTACGGCGGGATGCCCATGATGCTACCAGCTCTAGTCATTGCCGTCGCTAGCGTTGAGGTCCGCCTCGTGTGGGTCAACAATCTCAACTAGGAGCTCAGCCTCATGCAGCACGTCGCGGTGGACGCCCTCTACGTCGCCGTCAACATGCACTACCCCGGCATCGTCCACGGCACCAGCCAGGACCAGGCCAGCCTAAGGGATTAATATTTCTAAAAACAGTTGGTTAATAGCCCGTTTCTAAGGATTCCAAAAAGTAACTAGCATTTTAGAGTCCTCCCTCGGAACAGAAAACCAGAGCAGCTCATTAGCATATCTCTATTTCTATCTCTTCTCTATCGCTATTTATAAATGTACGAGTTCATCAAACATCTATTTTTCGTGACTCTAATATCTATTCATCCAACGGCTTATATCTAGAGTTGAATCTTCCCTTGCAATTAGCGATCCCACCTCAACTAATCTACGGTTACAGTGATCGGTCAAATCTCTACTTATAAAAAGTACGAGCTCATCAAACATCTATTTTTCGTGACTCTTAGATCTATTCATCCAACAAATTATATCTAGAGTTGAATCTTCCCCTCCAATTAGTGATTCCACCCCAACTAATCTGCGGTTACAACGATCGGTCAAACTGAAAAAGAAAACAAGAAAAAATCGCTCCCCTCCTCACCCTTCTCCCTCAGATCGTGCTCCTCTCCGTTGCGCCCCCTCCTCTCCTCTCCGCATCACGCCACCGCGCCCCCTCCTCTCCTCTCTGGCTCGCGACTTCGCCGACGCCACACCATTGACGACGCCTTCGATTCCCGCCTCCATATCGACTCGCGACGCCGTGTGGTCTCCATCGCGCCGTCGTCACTCCGCCGCAAAAATTATGTGGCTCCTGACAAGTATATTGTGCCATTGCTCCCTTCGAGCTCGATGGTATGCCTTTAGGGTTTTGTTTTTGGGACAAATGGTTAGGCAGGATTGCTGGCGCCTCGCCTCGTCTTCCCATCCAATCCAGCCAGATCGGGCTTCGGAGTGGCCAAACTCGGAGTGGCCAAACTGGCGGTGCGTGAGAGAGGAAGGCGAGGGAAGGATTGGAGGTGGGTCCGTTGCTTTGGAACTAGGAATTGGATCTCGCAATCGTGTCGGGTTTGATTAATTTTTGCTGGGTTATAGACGCATCATGGTTTGATCTTGCAGAGCTGGTTCTTGTGCAGGTGGATGAGGTAAGCTGCGTCGACGGATTCATGTTGCTGCTGGTTGCTCCAACAGTTAAAGCTGGTGCTTGACGTTGCTATGGGTTCTTTTGGTTTAGATAATTTGTGTGCTGAATTTTTAGCTTTGGTTGTTTGCCCTTGACAAACCACGGCATGACTGTCTCGGAACTCGGATCACAGTAGAATTGTATTTTCCCAATTCGGTTCTGTCACATTCAAAAAATAAAAGATAGGTCAGTCTATTGAATGCACCATGGGGATCAAGTGAACTGTACTAGATTAGGAGTTTTCTATGACTTTGTTTCGTTGATAATGAGGATTTCTATTACTGATTCTTCCCTTTTGGAATAAATACAAATCAACCTAGCATCTTCCTGTATATGGGTTTAACTGTGTGACAAGAAAATATTCTCCTTCGTGAACCATTCAAAGTTACTGCATATAACAATTTCTACTGCTCCGATATTAGAGCAATATTGGCGAAAATTAGAGCAATGCACACTGCATGCAAAAATTAGAGCATAATTGTCCTGCTTCAGTTATTAATGGGCGAAATTTATTTATGAACATGGTAATATTGAATCTTTCTTCAGTGGCCTGTTTGCTTTGGCATGACCAGCAAATATTGGTTTTGGGGTTTCCATATTGTTTACTATGGTGATTCAGATTAATTCAGAGAGAACATAGATGTTTAGACTTCAGAACTTAGATGAGCTTATTTGAGAACTTCAAATTGTACTTTGGTGTTGTCTAGGATGAGAAAGTAATGAGGAATGATATGGTACTTGCATTGTCAAACATCTTTGGAGAATGATACATATTAGTAAAATTGCATTGCCACTGCATGTAATAATTTGCTTACCAAACACCAACCATCATTGTACTGTTAGCATGGGCATTGGAAAACAACTTTGCATCATGGTTCTTAGCACGGTATATTATTTGGGTTTGATCTAGGTGCACTACTCGGGTGGAGTTGTTGGAGCCTCCTAGAAAAAAGAAGTTGATGGATTATGTGGCATCCATAGGAGATTTGAACTCAGGACCTTGGGGTACTACTCACGTCACTGTAACCACTAGGCTTTCTATACCCATGTTAGTCACTTTGCAGAGGCCAAGGGAATGATGCAATTGATGCTTGCAGCCTGAAGGACCGATATACCTAAAGAAGTTAGGAAGGTAGGTTATGAGTTTAGCCCTCAGTTTGGTGTAACATTTGTGGTCGTGTCCAATATATGTGCAGCGGTTGGTAGGTGGCAATGTGGCATGAAGTAAAGCTGATCAGGAGATTGATATGGCAGACAGATTGAAAAAAAATGGAGGTTCAAGTGGCACTGAACATATGTTGTGCTCCTGAATATAAATTTGACCAGATCGAGCCTATGGAACTTATTGAATGAAAGATGGTAATTTCTTTTGATAGATTTGTTGTAGAAAATTTCACTGCCATCAATGACTTGAACGCAGCTGTACCAAGTTTTCAAATTGTTGGTTTTCTATATAATGTGGTGAGGGGTATAAATATCCAACTTACAGTTTTACATATATGAGTTTTAGCTTTGATTATTTTCATGATCTAAGGCACTATCATTTATAGGTGAATGTACTATATTGATGGTTTATATGTAGTGGTTATTCTTCTGCAGTAGTGATTGCTACAACATCAAGAATTAGATGGTTTTTCCCCGCAAAAAAAGAATTAGATGGTTTCAGAAAATACACAAGTTGTGATAATATTGTGCACATGTAGCCTCCTAATTAACAATATTATAACTATTTTTATTGTTTCCCTTTTCATGAACCTTTTAAGTCTATATATGTATATATCATTTTATACTTATTATCACAACATATATTGTTTCTTAATATGTTGCTTGATTTGAACTATCAAGTGCTACCGTACCGTTAGCATGGGCATGCATACTCAAATCTTTTTTTTTGGTATATCAGTCATGGAAATTACATTTTATTTTTTCTTCCTTTTCACCTAAACTCATACAATCTACATATATTTTATACAGTCCCTTCTTAATGTATGGGGCTTAGCTATTAGTATTTACAAATTCATACATGTGAGTGTTACCTCAATATGTATGATCTGATCTTTACAAGTTCATACTGAAATGGTATTATATAATATACACAAACTATTTGATTTTATAATGGACTTGGTAGGTATATACTTATAAAATCCAGATTATTGTCTGAACATGCACTTGAAATATATCTTATATCTAAATTCAGTGTGGAAACATGCCCTAGAAATGTTTCTGATTTAAGTGTGTGAGCATACTCTTGCAAGTGTTGTTTTCTCCCAACATGCCTGGCACGTGCACGATTACTAGTTATTAATTAAGTATTAGTTAGAAAAAACTCAAAAAATGAATTAGTATGATTTTTAAGCAACTTTCCTATAGAATTTTTTTTTAAAAAAAACGTATCGTTTAGTAATTTGGGAAGCGTGCGCATGTAAAACGAGAGGGTGGAGGTTGGGAACATGAAGAGATGAACTTAGCCTTATCATTATCCTATCTTATTATAAAGTTGATGCTCACTAACTTCTAAAGCTCAATATACAAGTGTATCACATCATCACCCACTAGCGAGGTTGGTAACATGAAGAGATGAACTCAGCCTTATCCTTATCCTATCTTATTATAAAGTTGATGCTCACTAACTCCTAAAGCTCACATACAAGTGTATCACATCATCACCATTAGTAATTATTATTTAGAGTATTTAAAATCATATGCAAGTGTGCCACATTATCACCTACTAGCAATTATTGATTATTAGAAATATCATGTAAACATGGCATATCATTTACAATTTTGTTGATTTTTAGAACTTAATATGCAAGCAATGTCAAATCATTATCTTCACATCATTTTCACATTATTTATATATATACATCTACTATTTTTATAATGTATAACATGCCGCTATGACAAGTCATACCTCTCGTCGGAAGATTGAAGCCGATGCCCAACTTGAAACAAGAACTCGTCGAGAAAGTTGAAAACAAAAGGATTAGCGATACATTGAGAGTGTATTGAACTGTTGTTATCTTTTTTACAAGACCCCGGGTATATATTTATACCCTTAGTACTCCATATCAGGCATGACACAAACTTTACAAAATATAAACATACCAGCCCATTGCAGATTCTAACGTAGATTTCTAAAACACAAAAGGAAAACCGACTCTTATCTTAATAAATAGTTATAATTGCCTCTTCGGACTCTATTCTTAATTGTCAATATATTCATATCTTCTCTCTGAGCTTGATATACACTTGAATTGCCTGTAACGGCTACCCGAGTTCGATTCTATATCGGCCGATAAAGTTTCCAGCCGATGCGCTGCGCTGTTCTTGGAAACCAAATTCTTCCCTTGAATCCGATTAGAGTATTGGCTACCCGAGTCCGATTATATATCGACCAATATAGTTTCCAGCCAATGCGCTGTGCTATTCTTGGAAACCAAATTCTTCCCCCGAATCTGCTTCTAATCTATCCTTATCTACATGAATCTTACCAAATTTTACCGTTAACATACGCTAATTGTTCTTTCAGTGGTAGGCTACGTACCTGTCAACAGCGAGGCGCCCGTGGTAACTTCGCTAATCTCAAGATATACTAGGCCAATCTTCCACGTGCATGCGTGTTTACAGGGTGAGTATGCGTGTGTTGTAAGCGCCTTCATTTGAACTGTGTTTTGTTTTTTCAAAAAAAAAAATTCTTCAAATTTGATCATTGTTTGGATCATTGTCACATCGGATATTTAGACAATAATTTGGAGTATTAAACATAGACTACTTACAAAACTAATTACATAAATGAGAGCTAATTCGCGAGACAAATTATTAAGCCTAATTAATCTATAATTAGAGAATGTTTACAGCAGCATCACATAGACTAATTATGGATTAATTAGGCTCAATAGATTCATCTCGCGAATTAATCCAGGATTATGGAATGAGTTTTATCAATAATCTATATTTAATTTAATACTTCTAATTAATATCCAAACATCCGATATGACATGTACTAGTCCAATTCAAACACCCCTGAACCATTCTAGCCCGCGTCTGAGTTCCAGCCCAGCAAGCCCAAAAATACAGAAAAAAAAGAGATCACCACAAAAACCACGACATAAAAAAAAACCACTATATGAAATTTGATTAAATTAAAGAAAAGGAAAAGGAGGAGGAATTTAAACCCTAGGCCAGGCCGGAGCGGAGGCGGAGTCTCCATTCTTCTCCCAAATCCGAATATACCCTTCTCACCTCGCGTAGATCCTCCTCCCCCTTCCTCCCAAACCAAATCCCCCAAACCAAACCAAATCCCTCATTCCCACCTCGGAATCTCTGCGCGCGATGGCCGGAGGCGGCGGCGCGGGCTCCTCCACGGGCGGCTCCGGCGGCGGAGGGGGGCGGGAGGGCGACTGGGACTGCGGCGGCTGCGGCAACCGCAACTACGCGTTCCGGTCGCTGTGCAACCGGTGCAAGCAGCCCCGTCTCCTGGTCGACCCCAACACCCCTCCCGACTCCAAGTGGCTCCCCCGCGCCGGCGACTGGATCTGCACCGGTAACACCTGCTCCGCCGCGCCAACCACCCTTCCCCCCTGCTCTAATTAATTCCGCACTTGTTAATTTTTGATCTGCTACACTGGTGCCTGTTTCTACATGAAAAATTATAATATATGTGGTGGAAAGGGGGAAATCAATGCCAGATGCTGGAAATAATGGCTTTGTGGTTTAGTTTCATGTTTAGGGTGGGGGTATTGGGATGGGCGACAAACGTGCATCCTCTTCTTTGGGGGAAATCTTGATCAACCTAAAGCTTATTATGCTACCTCTGCACACCAGTATTATGCCCTTTTTTACTGTATATGCTTAGTTTTTAGGCTTGTTAGAAACCGAGAAGACCGCAGTGCTCGCTCATATTTTTAGTCGCGTTGTTGCTGTCATAGTTTAAAGAGTTGGGAGTTTTAATGAATAATAACAGTGGAAATAGAGAGACAACCAAAGGGATATATGTGGAATGTTTGGCTTTCTTTTGCCATTCCAACCAAGCTCTGCATCTTGCAATAAAATTTACAGTTGTTCTGACAGAGTTTTGATATGGATGATTTCTGTTAGTGGTTCAAGTACTGAGAGCAATTTATCATCAAGAAAAACGACATTTGTCTGGGACCATGCTATTAATTATTTGCCTTTCTTGTTGGAATTTATTTATTTTCAGCTGCTGTTTATTTATATTTATTTATTGTGTATTTGATATCCATATATAAAATTAGAAAATTACCATTAAGCATGCTGAGTAAATGACTAGTGTGTGTGTCTTTATTCCTTTCATTGGGTTTGTGCGGGATGGCTGGTTGGTGTGCGTGTGCTTCGGTGCGTTGTCTCCCTGGTGTGCTGGTTGGTTTATGCGCCAAATGGATGAATAGGTTGCAGTAACAATAATTATGCATCCAGAAAGAACTGCAAAAAATGTGGCCTGCCGAAGGAGGAAGCAGCAATGCCAGCATTATCAATGGCAGGAATGGCCATGCCAGCTTATGCAAATTATATTGCTAGGATGCAAGGCCTTGCTGGCTTTAAGATGAACATGAACTTTGGGATGGCTGGCAATTCAGCTTTGCAACAGCAGCTACTTGCAAGTGCAAACTGGCCTTATGCGTTGGCTGGTAGATATGGGATGCAAGCTGCTGGCTGGCCATTTGGCGGCAACAACGCAAATCAGTTTTCAGCGGCTCCAAAAGACTGGCGTAGCGGTGATTGGCTTTGTAGCTGTGGATTTCATAACTACTCATCTCGCACACAGGTAATTATATATATACTCTGCTTTAAGTGATTTCTTGATTCACACCCATAATCATTATTTGTGTAGTTTTGACCTGCCTTCTGAACCGTAATGCGTCGTTGTCCACATTTGTTTTTCATGTCAAACATGTTGATGTGACCTGCTTTCTGAATAAAATATTTCCTAGACCATGCATACAGCTATTTGGTGCTAACTTAATTTTGGTCCTGACATTTGATTAATATATGATATCACCTGTTCTCAGGTCAACATTAGCGTTTTATGTAAGATGTAATACCTTGTTGCTTTTCTCACCTTCTAAGGTTCTACACTTGTGTTTCCTTTTTATTAGTCCTAAAAATGTGATCGACTAGCTTGCTATTACCAGAAACATATCCCATGCTCTTTATTCGTGATATAATGTGAACTCATGTTCTAGATTCTCAACAGTGTATATTTTATCTATCAAGTGCATAGAGTGACTGGATATCTTCTTTTTTATTCTCCTTTTCAGTGTAAACAGTGTAGTGCTCCTGTACCATCAGGCATTCCCTCCACAACAATGAAAACCACAGTACCAGATACTTCTTCCAGTAAGACAAATTTCTTACTTCCAAAATATTTTCTTTACCTCATGCTCCTAGCCAGTGAAATAAAAAAAAATTATCTTCTGATGGGTTAAAAACTGTATTCTCTATTTCAAAAGGGCACTTCAACTTTGCCTCTTTAATAAGGCAAGTGATTCTTAGTGGTAAATGCAAATTCGGAAGTCAGAACTATTTTCAGATGTTTCATCTGTGGTAATGCGGGGTGATGTTTCTTTGTGATGTCATATCTCCATGATTAACAATTTAACATAAGTTGATAATAACCATGACCCATTCCAGTTTGCTATTTTTTTCATATTGCTACTGTAATGAATCTTATATTGTAGTTTCGACATTTATTCCCTGTTCTTGTCACACTTGTGCTTCATGATCTGTCATAAATTAAAGTTCTCTTGTTACATTAATTGGTGCCAGCAAATAATCAAATTGTGAGTCTTCAATCTCTTCTTATTTCAGCATTAGGAACTAAGCGGTTGGCGTCAGAGGAACTTGCCAATGAATGGGATAACAAAAGGCTTAATCCAGGAAATGCAAGCTATCCACTTTCAGTATGTGTTTACGATCCTTTTTATTTGTTATCATAGGTGAGTTCCCTAAGTTTTACATGGTATTGATTTATTTCCAAACTGATTGAAGACAGCAGGCACGGATAATTTATTTGGTGGTATTGAGCAAGGAGCTGGAAGCAGCAATGGCCAGACACCTTATTCCAAGTTTGACAATGGAAACTCAATAGCGTTACCCTCTGGGCAGGTCTCAGCAATGCCTGGTCTTATTGGAAAAGGGTAAGAGACATCCTTTAATGGCTAAAAGGGCTTTTTTGGCAAGGCCCAAATCCTGGCCAGGATGGTTTGGGATTTGTGGCTACCCAAATGAGCCTAATTGAATACTCTGAATTTGCAAATCAGCACACATTGTATTAGTTGTACTGTTTTATAAACTTGCTGTTTTGGGGGGCGTGGATGTATTATGGCTTAAGACTAATCATTTCTGATAACTTTGCTGAATATTCAATTCATTAGGACCATTCAGTTACATTTTTTTTGGCCATAAAGCAGTGTCCTCATCTTGGTTTTGCCTGTGGCTATCTGTTTGAAAAGTGAGCACTGGATGCATGACAGATATAGAACTCAGTGACAAAACCGAAACTTATGATTAGTGACAAACATATTTCATCAGTTCAATATTTGCAAGGCAGCGACGAACGTAGAAAAACGAGATTAACTATTATATTAGAGCAGTGTCACACTGATATGGAGGTGACTTGTGTAAGTTGTCGTAACAAGCTCTGATGGACTGACAGATGGAGGAATAGTTGATGTATGGTTCATTACCATCATAAATAGTGCTAATAAGATTGGGAGGTCTGAATTCTGAATAATGCTGGATAGAAGTAGAGATTAAACAGGTGATTACGATCCATGGTTGTTAGAGGATCAATAATAGATAGGTGCAGGAGGAAATTGTACTAGTACAAATCTTGGGTAATTTTTTGAGGAAACAATGGATGATTGTAAACAGGTTGGGTTTATCTGGGGTATATTAGCATATACTTCGTATTGTGTAGTTCTGTTTGCGATCATTTGCATGGTCATTTTTGTTGGTAAAACAATATAACAGAATGTGTGGAATTACTGGATAGACTCTTGACTCTTGAAGTCCTGTGACTTAATTGTAGTTATTACTGTTACGTTAGATTCTTAGAATTTCTGCTTTACACATATATGTATTGCTAATATAATTCATGATTCACTTAAATAATCTACTTCCATCTACACAAGAGGTTGCATAGCTAATGGATTATGCATGTTCTTGCATCTTATTAGAGCAAAATGGCGCGAAGGAGACTGGATGTGCAGCAACTGCAACAATCACAACTATGCATCTCGAGCCTTTTGCAACAGGTATTATTCTTTTGCCTATTTTGGTACTTCTGTTCAACTTTATTGGTATTCAGCTCTAGTTTGGTTTGTGAAGCATGAATCTTTTGAACTAAACTGGTCAATAATTTGGCTATAAATCACCCTCACACCTCTTTTGTTGCGAATGTTGTATGCAGAATTCATATTTTGCTTGTATGAAATTGATGTTTAAATTCACTCTAGTCATGGTCGAACCAATTGTGCCTAGCTGAACTTGATCCTGGGCAGTTTTAATGATGACTGCATGATGTGTATAGAGGCCAGGTCATTTCAAGTCCTTAAAATGGAAAATTTTGCTCTGTGTCTTTGATAATTGAATGAAAATTGTGTCATGTTTTTTCCTTGAACATATGTTATTCCTGTCCTGTTCTTGATGCCTTAGTATTTTGAATTATTGTGCTGGTCTGTGCTTCTTGAATAATTTTCTGAAATTATATTGTGAAGGAGTGCATATTTTCCATGCCCCAATTCTGTGCTTAAATTGTTATATTCCTTGATAATTCTGAGAAACCCACCAATAAGCACCATGTTCTCACATATAAATTTTCTTCTAACATTTCATATGTTGTGCATTCTTGTGGTGACTCCTATAGCGTGATATGTGTTTCATACATAATATCAACAAAAACTCCATACATAATAAGGCTTGAGTATGTTGGTTCATTCTCATTGCTTACTGTTTCCTATTTGTTTTTTTTTTTCCTTTCATTGTAACTGAGGATATCATGTGCAGGTGCAAAACTCAGAAAGAGGCATCAGTTCATCCCGGTGTGTTATAGTTTGCTTGAGAGCCTTTGGTATGTAGCTTGAAGTTTCCTGGATCTGTTGTTGGTGATTAGTACCTGAGCGGCCAGGATTTGTTCCCTTTGGGGTTTCGATTCCCCAGTGCTTCAGCTGCTGTTAAATGTTTGCCCCTCAGTGCTTTACCAGCGCGTTCTGTTGAAGTTTGCTATTTATTTTTGTCCGAAGCTTGAATAAAATGGTTCCTCAATGCACCAGCCTGCCATCTGGTTCTTTGGGAATAATTGAATTAGTTCTTTAGTAATTGGACGATGAACTAGACTCTAATGTTGGGGATTTTATTGCTTTGTGAATCAAATGTACCTCCGTGAAGTCTTTGTAATCCTGTTTCAGTATTGTTGTATTGAACAGAAAATTGTATGCTGTAATGCACATTCATTTCATTCGAAACCTTCCTTTTGCTGTTTTATTCCCTGAATTATATGTGGAGTACCTTGTCATTATTACTGTTTGCGTTTGCAAGTGCGTGCAGAAGCATGGTGCTCACAATCAGATTCACACCTAGGTACATCTAGGGTTCTTAAGACTTGTGAAATGACATGAAAATGGATAGATGTTGAGAGTATGAAACGGTTGGAAATTAAAGAATATATGGTGAAATTTCTGCAAAATTCTCGGGAATATCAAAATCTTACCGTCCTCCAAAAAGAAAAATAATCTTGATGTCAACTACTAGCAAAAATGAGTGGTTCGGAAACAAAATAACCATCATAGTTTGATTGAAACACTATTTGATGAAATGTACTAATAATTATAGCTTTACATGGAAAGCATGACTCTCCCAGGGTTTCACAAACCGCCGGGGGCCCGGTTACCGCCACCCGGCGGTACGGCGGTTACCGGCGGTAACCGCACAAAACCGCGACAAATTTACAAATCGAAATTTGAATTCAAAAATTCGGGCAAACCGCGCGGTTTGGCGCGGTTACCGCGCGGTTTGACGCGGTAACCACGCGGTTTGGCGCGGTTACCGCGCGATGTGTAATGGGTTGCACAGTAACGGGCCGGCCCATTTTTTTTTCTTTTTCCAATTTTCAAATTTATTCTCCGTTTTGCTCTCAAATTTGAATAAATATTACTCTTTTTTGAGAAATTTCTTCACCATAAAACACTATAAATCAAGCACTACCTTCACTATTTTTTTTGATTTTTTTCTTTTTTTTTTAAATTTTTGAATTTGGACGAATTTTATTAAACCGTACCGCGCGGTACGGGTAACCGTACCCCCGCGGTACGGGCGGTAACCGCGGTAACCGCGCGGTTACCGGCGGTTTTTCACACCCTGGACTCTCCTCACCAAAGTTTAAATTCTGGTGCCCACGAATATCACACCTATGCAGTTAGACTGATTTTAGTAAAATCAGGAATGTGTCGCTGTTTTCGATCTCTTATAGAGTAGGTTAGAAGGCGCATTTTTAGTGTAGTGAGTGTTGTTTTACCTGTATAATGTTGTGTATGCTCATATATCTACCGTGTAATAAAAAAATAATTACAGCGTCACGAGAATGAGGAGTTGCTACTAGTAGAAAAAAAATGAGGAGAAAACATACAGGAAAGAAGAAAGACAAGTGGGCCAAAGGCCCAAAACACCCACACGCACGACTTCTTCGTCGGCGTCGCCGCGCCGCCGCGCCGCCGCCGCCGCCTCCGGCCGGCCGGCCGCACCTCCACCACCGCACAGCACCTCTCAGCTCTCACCCGCGGGGAGAAGGGAGGAACACGGAGAAGGCTCAGACTCGCCAATTTCATGGAGATTGCATCTCGGCTGTGTTGATGCGTCGCCCATGCACCCACTCACCCTCTCCTCCACCGCCCTCCTCCGCCTCATCAAGTCGCTCTCGCCGGCGGTGCGTAGGGCCCACCTGTCGGCGTCCTCTATCCACTGCCTCCTCCTCAAGGCCGGCCTCCTCCACGTCGGCGCGCACCTCCCGACGGCGCTCCTCTCCGCGTATGCCGCCCTCGGCAGCCCGGATCACGCGCGCAGGCTGTTCGACGAAATGCCCGAGCAAGGCCTTGTCCCGCGAACCGCCATGGCCCGGGCGCACGTCGCGTCTGGGCAGGCGGCTCAAGCGATCGCCGTATTCGGGGACATGGTGGCGGATGGTGTCTTCCCGGACAATGTCGCCCTGGCAGTCGCGCTTGGGGCATGCCATGGCGCTGGCTCTTGGACGGCTAGGAGGAATCCAGGCAAGAAGATCCATGCTCTCATCGTGACCAGCGGCATTGAGCCAGATGTGTTTGTCTCCACCGAGCTGATAAGGGTCTACGGTGAGTGTGGCAAGCTGGCGGTTTCTAGGAGGGTGTTCGATGACATGCCGTCGAGGAGTACCATTACATGGAACGCCATGTTGCATCAGTATGCCAGGCACGGGAAAGTTGACACGGCTTATGAGCTGTTCCTCGCAATGCCGAGGAGAGATGTTGTGTCCTGGAACACAGTGATGGCCGGGTACTGTGTTGCTGGCCGGTGCAGGGAGGCACTTGGCTTGTTCCGTCAGATGGTGTCGCCGTCATCGTGTGCGGTGCATCCTAATGTGCCTACGATGAGCACTATCCTCGGTGCTTGTGCCGGCGCGGGTTGTTTGGAGACCGGGATTTGGGTCCATGCATATATTGAGAGGAACAGGATGAATGATGATGGCTATCTGGATCGGTGCCTGATAGACATGTACTGCAAATGCGGAAGCATCGATAATGCCCTACAGGTGTTTGAGAAGGCACCTAGGAAGAGGGACCTGTTCTCATGGACAACCGTGATCTGTGGGCTGGCAATGCACGGCCGCGCCACTGATGCTTTGAGAATGTTTGACATGATGCAGGATAATGGCATATGCCCGGATGATGTCACGCTTGTTGGGGTCCTAAATGCTTGTGCACATGGAGGTTTGGTAGACGAAGGTCTTGGCTACTTCTACTCCATGGAGGCAAAATTTAGAATCACACCCAAGATTGAACACTATGGTTGCATGATTGATCTTCTTGGCCGCGTTGGGCGACTGCAGGAAGCATATAGCATGATAAGAACAATGCCAATGGATCCCAACACGGTTATTTGGGGTGCATTCTTGAGCGCGTGCAAAGTTCATGGCAATATGGAACTCGGCAAGATTGCGGCAGAAGAGCTCACCAGGTTGGATCCAGATGACCCTTGGGGGAGAGTGATGCTGTCCAGCATGTACGCGAAAGCACAGGATTGGATTGGTCTTGCCCGGGAGAGGAGGGAGATGAACAGCATGCAGGTGAAGAAGACTCCTGGGTGCAGCTCGATCGAGCTCAAAGGCGAGGTGCATGAGTTTGTTGCTGGTGGCAGTCAGCATCCTCAGTATGCTGAGATTTGCAGTGTACTGCAAGATGTTGAAGCTCAAACAAATGTAGGTTGAGACACACAGCCTTCTGTTGAGCTTCTTGTGCTGCCAGGATTTCAGCACAGGTGCAATTTCCTCTGAGCCTTCACGAGAACGCTCCTTGCTTTGCACGTCGGCATGTGGAGAACCGAAGAGAAGATTAGCTAATTAGTCAGTTAAAATGCGAAGAACTGACAATTTTGCTCTGAATCCAATATAAACTTCAATATGCTGATTTTATGAGCTAGGGTTCAGAGTTTACACGGCCTAGAGGGTGGTGTCAGCTTGATTGGCATAAGAGGAGACAATCTAGTCGGATAAAGACCTTTGAGGGAGATGGAATAGATTAATACATCTTCATCGCTTGATTGCTAGTAATGGATACATGACACCCTTTTATAGGGCATGGCTTTGACTGGACAGCTGATACATGGAATAATAATCTCTGCTCAACAGCTGATGAAATTTCTTTTAACTTCGTCAATTTGAAGCGACGAAAGAATGTTGAAGCTAGTTTACACATGCATTCAACCTTTTCCCGTGAAGGCATACTGAGCATTGCACTCAGGAACCTCTTTCAGATTTTTTTAGTGTATTATTTACCCTTTTATGTGCTTTCCGTGCCTTAATGTTTGTCAGAGTGTTGATGGCATGGGCACAAGCACATTCTTTATTTGTTTTGTTTTCAAGGGTTAATTTGATCCATGCCACTGCAAATGTGGCAAATCAAAAAATATGCCACTACTATTGACGTTATCTATTGGTGCCACTATAAATTCCTAAAATTGGAACCGTGCCACTCTGTCACTCTTTCCATCCTTGTTTGGGTCAAATACGTGTTCAGTACTAAAGGATAGGCCAAAATATGGTTCTTACTTCTGATTGCTGAATTGAATGGATTCTGGATTTCGGTTGTAACGGACTTGCAACTGTTTGGTGTTGTTATTACTCAACCTCTTTATGCCATTGCCTGTCTCAAATCATAGTACATGTACATTTTACGTGTCAGTACGTTGTAAAGGTGATTCCACTGCAGTTCTTTTTGTCAAGTTATTTTACTGAGTATTTTCTGTTAAGATTGCGGCACGCCCGTTGTCTTCCATCAGATGTCACTATTCTTTAATTAAGTGAATAAACAGTCTTAAGCATTTCACATATAGTTTTTCCAACAACTATGATCTGCCTGGTGGCATTGCTCATCCTTGAGGTGCCAGATGATGTGTTCTGTCAGCTTCGACAGGTAGTTTATTCTCATCGCTGGCTGAGGATCGATGGCAGAAAACTTGCCCAATGCTGAGCTGGCCATGTATTCTTACTCCCTTTTCTATAGAAATGTAGTGATGCTTAAGATATTGTTACAATCTTTCGACCTGCCTGAGATTATTATTTTATAAACATGTTATCACTAAACTATAGAAATATTATTTGATATAGTATATAGAGTATGGTCATGATGAGTTCAATGATATCATATCCAAGTAATGGTGATAAATAGTTCTTGAAATTTTGCAAGGATGATATATGTATATACGATATGATATTGAAACTCAAATTTTTTTAAAAAATATTTGACCAACTTTTAAACCCAAAACGGCATGAATTCGTAGCTGAGTGTGGTAACAGAAAATAGCATATAATCAATAATTCATGGGTAAGTCGAGATTGAATTTGTTGGGAATTGTACCAAAGATCCCATTTCAAATGCTACTCGGCTGTACTTCATTCAACTGGAACAATCTTTTCCTCTATAATGTACAACATGTGAGTTAAAATCGTTCATTATTGTACAATGATCTACACACTACAACGAAATATTTGAAAGAATGATGGTATTTGCCTTTCACTCTGCAGCTACGAAATCCAACAGTGTTAGTGATGCTATAGCATGGAACCTCTAGATGAGTTAAATTTTAAATAGGCTTCGGCCAACATGTTACCAAGCTGGAGTTGAGCTTCTGTAGAGAGGTGTAATTGATCATCTCTCAGTGGTAAGCCCATAGCATCGACAAGAAGGACGTTAGGAATATTGATATTTTTCTGAGCTTCCCTGACAATGTCAGTGTAATTTCCTTCTCCTGATGCAAGACCAACCTGAAAGCATGAAACCATTATATAAATTTCTTATTTGCCGTACAAGATAGACATATGAAAAGATCAAACCATATCTTTTTTAAACTATTCTTTCTCTAAAAAATTTTGTGCTCGAGAGTACAGATGTGTAAAACTGCGAATCGGAGATAGCTGGGTTTTTGTCAAGACTAAATGCAGCAGGTCCAGAATTTGCATCAATGACTTCCCTAAAACTTTACTGGTACAAAAATCACTTCCCTACGATTACATGGACCTCTATCATATATTCATATATCTCTAGTCCTAGAAAGACAACAGCAACTCAAATGGAACTATGTAATAATTCTCTATTTTCTGTTATCATATTCGCCAAGTTCTTCAATATTGAATCATGGTAATCTACCGAACAATGATCCAGACTCTACCGACACACAAGATTCACAAACTACATAAGTAGACCATGTAATAACAATAGTACTGTTAAGATATCTCTGCAAAAGAAATACTGTGAAGATGTGAGGCAATTGGATTAGGGAGATAATAAGATACTGTACTTTCTAGTAGTACTGATCAGAACCACGCTGAATTGGTTAGCAGTCATCCAACTGATGATATCCACATGGAGTCAAAGGCAAGAAAATGATACTGATATAAAAGACTGGTTGGTATAATGGTACTAGGTGGTATGCTGCTTAGAGGGCACAAATTCAAAAAAAACAGTTCGGGTGCACGTTTGAAGTTATGACTGTTCTTCCTTGCATGAATGTTAGAGTGGACTACTGGAGTACTGCTGGAGGGCTACGAGATACATGTCATACTGGTCCAAAATCCTAGTACAACTGTAACCATTCATTGGACAGGAATGGTCCATATCAAACATCAAAGGATGAATAATCCCTAACACCAGGGGATCTGTGCCTCATCATTCCTCCTGATTAGTAGATTACCCCACTACATGCTGATGTTAATGTTACCACAATATTGTTACGGTGATCGAGTCATTACTCATTACATCCTCATGAGGAAGTTATCACTAGACTTCAGTTGTGTTTAACCTCAGCTTTCTGTCTCTAGTTAATGATCATCCACGAGTTAATTGACACAAACATTGAAGGTATGCTGTACTGCAAACTTCATGCCTCTGAATTTTATTTCCATACCATATAACAACTAGAGGAAGCTATGAATGACCAATGTTGGAAAGATTGATTGTCAGCAAGATGTTCCATATCATATAGCAGGTAGTAGAGCAGCTATGAACGACCAATGTTAGAGGACTGATTGTCAACACGACGGGCATTTCATGGAAAACTTATCAGAATCTTGGGTCACACATCTCTTAACATCTACTCCTATACTGTCATGTAGATTAGTTTCCTCTATAGAGCGGCAAGGTGTAATTTACTACTTGTGCCAAGTGGCGTTTGTTTCAGGCGTGAACGTTAATCAAGACGTAGTGCAAAATACTACGAGAGGACCGACTTGCAAGCTGAACATTTCTCCTACTTCCCCAAAATACTCCATCGAGTAGTGCCGTAGTGAGGTTAGCCATAATAATAATAACAAAGGAGTTAGCTTGAAGCTCAATTAGACCAAAATTCAAGCAAGCGCCAATGAACCAACCAATCACAATTCACAAGGTGGTGGCTGATTGAATGGAAAAAAAAAACAAGAAGAAGAGAAGAGAAGAGATTGACCTGGATGACGAGCAGATTGGGCAAGTGGAGATCGGCCCTGAGATCGGCGACGAGGCGCTCCATCTTGCCGCCATAGGACCGCGCGTCGTCGAGCTCGATGGTGTCGCTCTCCCCCTGGAACCACAGCACGGCGCCGATCGCGCCGCCGCCGTCGGCCACGGCGGCGCGCGCCCTGGCGACGGCGGCCTCGTACAGCGGCTGGCCCCTGGCCCACATCCAGATCCTGGTCCCGCCCACCGCGCAGGGGACGAGGCCGAGCACCTCCTCGGAATCGGTCTGGAGGAGGAGGCGGTGCGCGAAGGGCATGGCGGGGCCGAGGCCGCAGGTCTTGTGGGTGTCGATGTCGGCGTGGAGGGGCGGCGCGGCGGGGACCCAGCGGCGGGAGGCGGCGAGGCGGAGGAGGCGCGGGTGGGGGAGGTAGGGAGGCGGGAGCGGGCGGGCGAGGGCGCCGCGGCCGGCCATGTTGGACTGGCCGGCGAGGAGGAAGAGGAGCTTGGGGCGGTGGGCGTAGGGGGAGGAAGGGGAGAGGAAGGCGGAGAGGAGCGCGTCCGGCGGCGGCGCGAGCAGGAGGAGGAAGGAGAGCATCGCCACGGCGGCGACGGCGGCGAGCAGCAGCCGCAGCGGCTGCCGCGCCATGGGCTTCATCTCGTCGTGACCATTCACTGCGGCTGCGGCTGCGGCGGCGCGAGGAGAAGAGAAGAGAGGCCGTTTTTTTAGTTTTATGGTGGTTGGTTGACTTGGACCTGTCACTGCTCATTTGCTTTGCTTGGCTTCAAGTTCAGAGTTTCATCAGACCAGGGTTCAAAATATCAGAATTCTAGACTCTTTTTTTTTCTGAAATTTCAAGGAAATTTATGTTTGTCCCGTGTTTATATCTGAAATTTATATATAAAAAAAAGTGAGCAGCTACACAACGAGTCTTAGGTGATTGCCTTGCTTGGCTTCAAGTTCAGAGTTTCGGACCAGGGAGGGGTTCAAAATTTCAGAATTGTAGACTTCTTTTTTTCTTTTGAAATTTCAAGGAAATTTTAGTTTGCCCCGTATTTATCTGAAATTTATAAAAAAAAAAGAAAGTGTCGGTTTAATGTACATACTTTTATTGAGATAAAAATTAAAATCAACAGGAGAGCTGCCAATTATATTTCGATAAGCAGTTTGATGTACATGATAGTTTTCATGGGAGAGCAGGTTTCAAAATTTCTGAATTCTAGAATTGGGGGGAAATTCAAGTCTGCGCTGCATTCGTGTGAAATTTCTCAAACTTTGTTTTTTGTTGTACGTAATTTACTTGTACTTGTAGGACAATAAATGCATTTGAGTTTAGTGAGCAAGAAAAGCAAATGAAATTGGTTGGTTTGGATACTTTGGGGTGCCAAGGTCACGTCACCATCATTCCAACGTGATAAACATGTTGCCATGCACATGTGGTGCAACATCAATCGTTGTTAGATGCGACTACCCACGATTTTAATTGCATTCCTGCCTTCTTCGCCACATTATTAACTAGCTAATCGTGGTTCTAGAGCAGTACTCACTTTTACCTAATCTAACCAGAACCACTGTGAAAAAAATAGTTCTGCAAAAAAAGACAGCAATTCATACCCTCAGTGATCCACCATCCATCAGTTCTTTAACAGCACAAATACCTCCTCTGTCCAAAAATAACTTGTTTTTAGCCACGAGGATTCAGATTAGTGTGGAGGAAAAAAGAAAACAAAGTGTCGAAGGTGTCCCTCATTTAACATGGTAGTAATGTAATTCCTCCGTTTCACAGCGCAAGTCATTCTAGCATTTCTCACATTCACATTGATATTAATTAATCTAGATAAATATATATATGTCTAGATTCATTAATATTAATATGAATGTGAGAAATGTTAGAATGACTTATATTGTGAAACGGAGGAAGTAGTATTAGTAGATATTGCAGATGAGAAGCACAAGGTGACAGGAGCACCAAAACCTAGATCTTGAAACCATTATAATACATACTACATTCCAGGTGACAGCAGTTCTACACTACCAGGGGGTAACTAAAAGCTAGGTGAGGCAATAATATTACGCTTCAAAATATTAAGCCTGTAACATACTAACATGGGATATTGCACATGGTCATGGTGGATTACTGGATTAGCACAACTACAAAAGCCAGCCCTACAGTCTATATCTATCCTTCTTGGAAGGTGGACATTAGGTCATCAGCACGTGCGAAGTAGGCCTCAAGATCGCCTCAGATGCTGATTCACACCATACCCTACCGGCAATCTGCTCCCAGGCATCCCAGGTTGGTGGTTTGGTCTGGGTGGCAATGCCGCCATCCGAGAAGCGATTATCGCGCTCCTCTCCATCAGAAGCTTCTTCCGAGTTCTCTCGGTGTGTTCTCTCGCTCGCAGGACCAAATTATCTGCTTCAGTGAAAACTGACATTTTCGCTTGCATCTTGTGGAGCTGCACGGAATGTGATCTTCATTAGATGAGGGAAAAAACAGAGGTAATGCATACTTTATGGTCATATATACATGCATCTCACAGGAAGTATATGCTACTTGTATGTATTGAAGCATTACTGTAGTCATTGGTTATAAAATACCTGTTTATCAATCACAAGTGCAGCTAGTCGCTGGATTTGATATTCCTCATGCTTTGCAAGGAGTTTCGACTTCACAGCAGCTGCTGAAATAGCACTGGCTGCTGCCCGCTGTAGCCTTTGTACGGAGACATCATCGGCAACTGTTTTCTTAATACTGTTATGATCTGTAAAGCGACAAATATGGGAAGTTATCTCCATGGCACATGAAAACAAAAATCAAAGGAAACTACACATCCAGACAAGGCAGACATAATAAAGAAGCAGAAGGCTCAGCAGTATTTCTTACATGCCAAACTTTTTAATAATTGAGAAATTGTGAACATGCAAAAAATCTGATAAGTATGCTACACCGGAATCAGGAACAAAAAGAACAAGATGTTTTGGATGCTTTTTAATTTTATGAAGTCCATGTTATTTGTATCCTCCACCGTGGATGATCACCAGTGTCCAACATCACTCAAAATAGTGTATCACATTAACTAATATCAGATAGTCTTTCCTAGTCCTGGTTGAGTCCAGGAAATCTGGTGATATTTGAACAAAAAAAATAACAGTAAATAGTCGATAACCCATGCAGCTTGGATTTTTCTTTAAACAATTTTAAAATCCAGCATTAATAAATTTGAAGCTGTATCCGTCTTGGACTCTCAATTTAGTATCTTGTTAATTTAATTCCAGATTTCGAAATCAATAATTGGTATGTTGTATTTAATCTAAGGCGTTACAATTCGGTCCACCTAGATGGATCGACAGACTTAATTCACTGTTTATCTGATTAATACGAGAATTTCCTTGGAATGCCAATTAGTATATTTCTATATGGATAGATTTGTAACCATGCCTGGAAGCCAAGGCTAATCCTTGATGGGTCTTTACAAAACATTGAAGACAGAAGCTAAACAAGTTACCTTGTATGTAGCCCTTCTTCAAACTTGTTTGGATGGACTCATGTTGCTGTACAGCAGATAAGTCAGTGACTTCATGTTCGATCTTGTTCAACTCTACCTTTCCTTCTAATGGTGGATCCTCATAAATTGGTTTATCTCCTTCTATGTGTTCTGTATGACTTGTATCCTTTGTGTTTCCTGCACTAGCCTCTTGGGAAGATATGGAACAAGGTTCATTTGTATTATTCAGACTGACAGGAAGCACAGTGGAACTGTGTCCTCTTATATTATCAGAAGCCCTCTTTGCCACCTGAGAAATTGGATTGTCACAATCGTTGGCACTACTGGGTTTGGGCTCCACTTGGGGAGATTCATCCTTAGATTCCTTCGCATTAGATAATTTCCTGGTGTTTTTCGATGATGTGGATGTGGTATTTGGCTCTTCCACAGATAAAGCAGACTCTTCTTTTAAATTGTCATCATTGTCAGTAACACTTGGATTTGAAGTAGCATCCTTGTCTTTTTGTTGCCCACAATCTGTGTTTGCAAAGCTACAAGTTCCAATTTCCCAATCAGTGAGATTTGCAATAGCAACTCTATTCTAAGCAAGACTCATGGTATGATCAACATTACCTTATACTGACCGGTGGATCTTTGAGGTCATTTGGTGGATCCTGAAGAATAAAACAATGCATTGTTGCCAGTTGAAGAGCAGGAGACATATCAGATATAGCTTTCAGTGAACTACAGCACAACGTAGTAACATCGTCATGATCCACAAGGCCAGATAGAAATGCCACCTGCACTTATTTTTTAAAAAAACATCAAAGGGCATTCCTGCATTGAACTTCATAAGTGAAAATTGATAAAAGCCAGAAGAATGTATTTACCAGTGCCATGACAGGATTTCCTGCTTCAGTAAATGAACCCAAGCCCTCTATCTTTGGAATGTGACCAACAGCCTCAAAAGCATATTTCAGGACATCATTAACAATGTTTGATGTGTTTTCCCCAGAAGTTTCCTTCTTTGTAGGTTCGGTATCTGAAGATCTATTTGATACACCAGTATTGCTACATACATCCACATTGATATCACCTGAACTCTTGGTATCATTATTTGCAACAACATTGTCGTCTAGGTTTACTTCTGTTTCTGTCAAGTTCAATTTTGGTTTTGCAGCAGTTTTTCTATCATTAGTTTTTATTTCTTTTGTTTTGTCTTCTACTTCCATTTTCTCAGTTACACGAGAAGTACCTTGTTCTGCTGAGACCTGCTCTGCAGTTTCCTGAGATATTTCATTAACATCTCCATCATGCAGAAATGGGTCCATAATTGGCATTTTAAGGAAGTGTAGCATGCATTGTGCTTTGCTTTTTGTAGCAACATGCTCGGCAATGTCACCCCATTTTGCTTGGAAAATTTCTAAAGCTTCCAAAAGAAGCAAGGTCTCCTGGTCAGTCCAGCTAGTACCACCAAAGCCTGGAATTTCTGCAGATTCCATAATGATGAAATCAGTTTGTGACATGCCTGCATCCAAATTTCCTTTGTCATAACAGTCACAACACAAGTCAAAGTCTGCCTGGAAAGGTTTAAGAGAAAACAATCAGCATTCAGCTAAATAACTCATCAGACCTCAGAACTATACTTCAGTACTTTTGTTAGGTAAAAAGAAGAAGAAAAAAAAAACCATAGAAGTATCATCAGCCCTACAATGGTAGGGGTGCTGCTTCTATATGGGCCCTAATGGGCTGCACATGACAATAGCAGATACAGGGAATGATAATCGAGGCAATTAGCCAGAAAATTTTTTTGTATGGGATTAATGCAAGCACCACTGCCCAGCAAGAATTGCGTAAATATGGTACTTGATTAAATTGTACAAGTATCTATTCGCAACAAATATGTAAATTTACAATTAAACCCATCCCATCAAGCCCCTCTAGTCCTTGATGCCACCTTCTATGGTTTAACCACCTATCTACCAGGCTTGAGATAGCAACCCAGATAGTGGAAATGCAAGGGCAAGAAGGGAAGCATAGCTGCCACCTAGCAGTCCCTTCCCTTCTACCATCAGCTCCATATTGACCTTACCATGAAGCTACCTAAGCAAGAAACCGGGTGGGATCAGGCCAAGGGATGTGAATCAAATGGATTTGCAGTTGATGGTTATTTTCTAGAGTCAGGTAATAGACAAATAGTAGAGTGTTGTAAATGGATTTATTCTTCTTTTTTTGTACAATGCTCCAATTTACTGTCTATGCACAAAGGATAAGGTGTAACAGGATGCTCTGTAATCCATTATTCATGTTAGTAAAAAAACAGCTAAAGATGATAAGAACCTACACAGGTTCACAGAAGTTATTCTACTGCAGCTCTATAGACCTATTCTACAAAAGATACTTAAGTCTGCTAAATCAACCAGTTCGATTGCTACATAAGAGCATAACAGAGAGATGCATAGGCAACCACACACAACATTTATCAGGGGTTTATGAGTACCTATCTTCTTGAAAATAACACCCAATATTAAAAAAGAACGCTATGAACAACCCACATCTCAGTTACTTGACTATGAGATTATGAAACATCCATGGTCAAAAACTCAAAATAATAGAGCAGAACGATTAATGAAGCGAGGTAATTCTTTTTGTTCAAGCGATGAGATATAATGAACTTTTCATCATAATGAACTAACCTGAGTTCTGCAATGGTAGCGCTTCCTTGAGCAATCAACTGAGCAAGAGTTGCAGTGGTACTCAACAGAAGACTCAGCTTGGGTAATCGAATCTTCAGTTAGAGTAGGCTCAGAAAGCAAGCTCGGGGTGTGAATCGGAGCTGTCACCTCTGCTTGGTTAGGAGCAGGAATGAGATATGACTGCAATGTTTCAAACTGAAATAATTTATCCACTACAGAAATTTTCTCTTCTGTATCAGCATTTGTTATGCTCTCAACCAGCTCACTCACCCCCTGTACAGCTGGTGGAAAAGGGTGGAAATTGATCAAACCCCAGTGTGACAAGAACTCCAAGACTTTCAACTGAGCATCCATCTCCCCATCTGACAACTCAGACAAATCCTTCAACTCCAAATGCATTTGAGGATTAGAATGAAATTTCTTCATAATAAAATTTCTAATTCCCAAATATATCTCAGGTGTCCTCCGTAAAGATATCCCATCAAAAAACGAAGGCAATGCTTGCTTTTCAATTTGGTGGATTTCCTTCCATGAAAACCATCCTATAGGGAGTGAAACAAAAAAAGACAATTCATACAGTTTGAGAGTGCTAAATTGAAGGATAACACAAACACATAAACAAACAGAAGTATAGATAGCACATAATGAAGAATAATCAACTTACAAAATGATTAATCAGAATTCAGAATAACTTACAAGCACAGTTAATAAAAGGAAAAGTCAATTGTAAATTTGTAATGCTTTACAGCTGAATTGTTCTCCTTTGTAGGTCAGACATACCCATTATGATGAAATAAATATGGCACTGTTAAATGAAAGTTATTGTGTTATACAGCCGGTATTGGTGCTTGATCTGTTATAGTGACATACATGGTTTTTCCATAATCACAAAAAACAGAAACCCCCTCTTTAGGGAACGATCAACATTATTTTGAATGGTTGCAGCATTTTATTTTTAATGTTATATCAATAGCTAAATCAATGTAGAGGTATGTGTGGCTGCAGTTGTAGTTTTATCAAGTTACTACTAATCAACTTTATCAGGAAAAAGACTAGCTTAAAATAATGTTATTGGCCTTTCTCTTTGAATCTGTTGTTATGCCAAAAAAAAAACAAAAACAAAACAAAAGTTTCTTACAAGAATGACGGAGGTACATGATATTCAATTTTATAAAAGATAAATATGGACCATAGTTTAAATTTGTATAGGTTATATATTCACCATGTTACAGAACAATATCACTTGTGGGAGGATCGGTGGGGACAGCCTCTGTAAGCTACATCCCTACTCCCTCCTTAAACTCCTTTCCATGAAACTGTGCCTAAAATTCACCATGGGTCATCCAATGAGTGGGTTGGGCCATTCTTTGCCCCATGTATATATGCTAGAGCCAGCGGTCTTTCTACCTTCCAGTCATTTATTCTGGCAGATCATCGAAGCCACTAGTCCTGGTTTTCTCCGATCCAACCAGTGAAGTGGCCTGCCATTTTACACTATATGTTATGAATGTATGGTACTCGATTCGTGTTTTGTGAATTTTTCTTAACTAATGAGTTCGTGGTCAAAACAACTCACAGTTGGTGAAAGAAGCAAATATTTTTCATGTGAAGAACCAAGATAAATCTTTTCATGTGAAGATATTCTGCATCTAGTGTCCAGTCCCATGTTCCCAAGTGTTGAGCCACATTTATGCACAAACAGTAATCCCACTGTTAAAGCTAGATTGCAATCGAGTAGAGCAGAAAATGTAATAGTTTGAGCAATCGAAGGGACGCCGCCGCTTAATCAAGATACAATCGTACACTTGTAACTTGTTCCTCACCGTGTTTATACAAGTAGAATCGATAAAACTTGGCATTACATATCTGGATAAAACTCACAACCAGACAGTATAACAATTACACCCATGAATGAAGTCATTGTTTAACAAACATGAAGGCTTTGTAAGAAAAAAAATAGCCCTAAATTTTAGTTCATTCCGGAGTCGGGGGCTTACCTGCGAAGGAGGGGACGACGTGGACGCCGGCTCCGCGCGACAGGACGGCCTGGACTTCCTCGCTCACCGGCGGAAGCTTTGCGGGCTCTATCCAGGCGCGCGGAGGCGGGTCGCGCTCCCCGGCGTGGAGCTGGGGCGGTGCATCCTCCGGCGCAGGGTTGAGCGGCGAGTGGCGGGTGAGTGGCCCCGTGTGCGGGGGGTCGTCCCGGGCCTGGCGCTTGGGCGGCGGGGACGGCGAGGGGGGCTTGGCTGCCTTGCGCTTGGGTTTGGGCTTGGGCTTGCCGCGGCGGCGGTAGGTTGCGGTGGCGGCGGCGGGCGGCGGCGGGGGATTGGGCTCCATTTTTGGCGTCGACGGCGCCTTCTAGTCCCGCATTTATTTATGTCAGTCAGCGGTGAACTGAACTCTGGTCGACTGTTGACCAGGGTCAGCGTATCCGTCTCACTTACAGGTGGGACCCACTAGTATGTACTTACCACTACTATTTCTTCGGTTTCTTTTGTCCTGTTGGCAAAATTTTGTGGCACGAAAATTTGTTGTGCCTCGCCTGCCACCTACTCCGCCCGTCCCACTAAAAGTCGAATTCTAGAAATCCGAACTAAAATTAGCAGAGCCATAAAACTACCCAAATATCCTCATCAAGTACTACTGTTGATTCTCTGCAAGCTAATTCTGCGCAAGTAGTACTTCAAAGAAGTCGGTTTTATATGGGACAAACTCCCCTAACTAGAAATCGTCTTTTTTCGAGACGAAGGAAGTAAGTCTAAGAACACCTAAGAACTATAGTAGAAACATTGCTCCACGATGCATTTTATTTTATAGTGGGTCCATCGATGTCGTCCCCTTACTTTTCATCCCCTCCATAGCTTCCACACACTCTCTCCTCTTCCCAGCACCAAAGCTACTGCTCCTGTGCTTTCAGACTAAGAACAAGTGACCAATTTTAGCTACGCTGTCTTCACGAGGCTTCGCCTGTGGAGGATGTGGCACCGAATATGCGGTTCCTTACTCTCAGTCTGAATACCACGGAGGCACATTGTGCATGCCCTAAATCTATGAATATGGCTCTTCGGTTTCGTTCTTTTCTAGAGTTTTACTACTAGTCCAATGTATGTGTGAAACATATCGGGTGTGTTTGGCAAATGAGATATGGGAAGTGGAATTGGAAAAGAGAAATGGATGAATGACTAGGATTAAATAAGGTGCGAAGAATAGATGCCTAGGATGTAATATTGCCCTTTGGAGGTTGGGATTATTTCCCTTTCCTATTTGCCAAACAAAGCCATCATCTCTCGGTTGTTTGGTTTGTATTATCAAGTAAGGTACCATGGTGGCGTTAACACAAATACACAAATATAGTACTAGTCTATTAAATTAGATTATTGTTTACATAAACATTTAGGGCCTAATCTATCTCCATGCAGCCCACCAAGTCACCAACGTTTGACCCCTAGCCATACATTTATTAGAAATTAAATAATGTTATATTTGAAAATTTTCATTTTTTTCGCAAAAGTTCGATAGTTTGTATAGCAAAATTACAGCGTGGCAGTTGAAATAGGGGTGACTGCTCTGCTGTAGTGCTCCGTGTATTATGTACTCTGCTTTGTATGATTGAGATGCTTTTTGGATGGTACATTCAGATGCAATTTCTCAACTACTCCACCCATTGGAATGGAATCGGTCAATACGTGCACATGACTGAAACTGACAAAATCGATCCCAATGAATGAATCCCTGAATCTGCAAGCTACCAATTTCTTCAAACCTACTCTTTCGCACCACTTTTCACAAACGAAAACAACAAGAATCCAATCATATCGACGCTTAATATGATGAAGTCTCTCTCATTCGTATCATCATCTGACCAAGAAATCAAAGACATCTGTACATTTCATGCAAAAATCAAAACTGAAAATAATTAAGCAGCAGAAGAGGAAGGAGGAGTAACTAATTAATTTAACTGATGAGTGGAGTGATTGATGATCAGGGCAGGTAGTGCGTGAGCGCGTAGGCGACGGTGGCGCCGTAGAAGACGAGGCCGGCGACGACGAGCACGGCGAGCGCGAAGGTGGTGCCGACGGCGAGGGGGATGTTGCAGGAGACGAGGCCGAACTTGAGCTGGATGGCGTCCACCATGGACAGCAGCAGGAAGAAGGTGCCCATGATGGAGCAGCCCGCCGCGAGCAGCATCATCGGCCGCGCGAACCGGAGCACGGCGCGGCGGCGCTCCCGCGGCGCGGCGGCGCGCCACGCGGGCATCTCCTCGCAGTCGTCGGACGGCGGGGGCTTCTGCTCGCCGTCGCCGTAGAAGTCGTCGGTGGCGAGGAGGGTGACGGCCAGCTTCATGCCCTGCGCCACCAGGCTGGAGAGCAGGTAGAAGCCGAAGGAGAGGATCTCGAAGAGGAAGAAGTTGCGGGCGATGTCGTCGCCGGCGACGCAGTTGGGGGGGATCGAGGACGACGGCGTGATGGTGCCGGTGATGCCGATGAAGACGGCCACCGTGAAGAAGGTGTTGGCCGACACGATGCCCTCCAGCGCCTTCACGTGCACGTCCGGGTGGCGCCGCCGCACCGTCGGCATTGCTCCGGCCTCCGGCGACGGCGAGGAAGAAGACGGTGAGCTTAGCTGGTGCGCTTCAGTGATCAAGTGACCCACGCACGCACCGAGTGTAGGAACGAGAAAGCACACTTGTTAATTAAGGATAGGAGAGCTTACCCACCTAATCTATCCCACATTTTTATTTATTATACTTCTTCTGGCTCAAATATATGGTTCTGTTGATTTTTTTATAGCGTTTTATTAAATATATATAATATTATTTTTTTTATTTATTGAGTAAAGTGCATAGGCGATCTTTAAACTTATCATTAAAAAAACTATAATCTTAATTTATATTTTTACATATTTATATTAAATTTTTAAATAAGATGAATGATCAGACATTATGTGATAAATCCGTGGCATCATATATTTTGGGATCGCGAGGTAGTACTTTTTTTAAGAACCGTATTATACTTTTTTGGGGCTATTGTCTTTCAGCTCCGTGTTTCAAGGTTATTTTTCTCCGTTAAATTTTTTTTGCAGGGTTTTGGAATTATCGAAACTTCGGATATTGTACTGATTTAATTTGGTCAAAATATTCAAACTGAAGTTGAATGTTTGACAATGTTTTGTAAAATATAACATAAAAGTAAATACGGTTTTGGCATGACAACAAAGATTGATGGTTAGGTGATACTGATAGAGTTAGATCAAACACTAAAAAGAAAGGGATAAAACATGCTACGATAAACGTGCAAACTAACACTCTGAACTTTCAAATATAACCTAAATATCTGAGTGAAAGCGTCTTTCTCTCAGGATTTCAGACGAAAACAAGTTTCCCAGATGTGCTTTGCATAAAATTATTTTAATAAAAGTTTGGAACCTTTTGTGCAGGTCAGTGAAACTAGGATGCAAAAATGAACTCACCATGCATGGTCTCTTTCTGAATGAAATCACCATTATATATCTTAAAAAGAACGTTACAGACAAAGGTAGGAAAGACAGATTCCTACCCAAAATATTTTAGTAGCTTCACCATGTAGTACTACACAGAGTTTTGGGGTTTTGCAAACCTGAAAGGAGCAAACAATTAGTTTTCCTTGTTCTGGAATAATCATAATCATATATAGCTGGGCACGCCCAACATTTGCACAACCACTCATGCATATTTGATAGCTGCAACCCAACTACCGGTGGTTGCTTCTGCTTTGAGTGTTGGCTAACAGGAACATTGAAAGCTGCAGCAGCTTCTTGTCCATGGATGATTGTCCGATCAGTAGCTAGGCACATATTCTGACTTGGAACAGGAAAATGGAGAACTGAACTCCAATTAGGACACAATTAATTGAAATTATTTTGGTAAGAGTCATTGGACTTTAGCACCGCATGGGGATGTGGAGGGAGGGAAGGAGGTTTCTGATTTCCTTTTTTTTTAAAAAAAAGTATATCTAAAAATGATGTGAAATAATATATTCATCGATTTAAATAGAAACCAATGATTGAATGTTTTTTCCATTGGAATATTTAGGGATTTGCTCTAATTTAAGAGTGCAACATAGCAGTTTAGAAAAAAAATTGTAGGATATTTAATGGACTTTAACATCAAAGGGGGTGGGGAGGGAGGTTTGGTATATTTAAAAAGAAAAGATAAATCTAACGATCTAAAATAATATATCTATCGATTTAAGTAAAAACCGATGGCCGGATATTTATTTTTATTTTCTCTAAAACAATGTGGCACTCAATTTAAGTAGAAACGGATGGTAGAATGTATTTGTTTATTTTAAGAGTTCCACATAATGATTTAAAGGGAGAGGTGGCTAGACCTAGGACCTAGAAGCAACTGAGCCGGCTTCTAGATCCTTAATTAAGAAGACGAAGACGAAGGCAAAATTGGTTATATAGCATCGAAAGTTCACAATTTTTATTTTATAGAACCGAAAGATACCAGTTCACTTTAATAGCACCTAAAATTCACCCCGTTCCCATTTTAACACTTCCGTTAATTCTCAATCGTTTTCCGTCCGCCTTGATCGCTATTGACCCAACCACGGATGCGATATGACGTTTCTACCCCTCACAAGTACAAGTAGAATGCATGGCAATGAGGGGTAGAAACGATGTGCGTGGTTGGATCAATAGCGATCAAGGCGGATGGAAAACGATTGAGAATTAATAGAAGTGTTAAAAATGGGAACGAGTTGAACTTTGGATTCTATTAAAGTGAACTGGTATCTTTCGGTGCTATAACACCAAAACGTGAACTTTCGATGCTATATAACTAATTTTTCCTCTTTTTAACATATGTAGATCTAATGATTTAAAGGTTCACCGATTTAAATAAAAATCAAGAAATAATGGGTTGCATTAAGTGTTGTGGATGAGTTTGATTTTGGTTGGTTTATGCGTGGAATAAGAGGGCCGGTTGCAGTTTGTGTGTGTCACAGTCAAGTGCCCTCGCGTGAATGTTGATTGATTGCCGAAAGCTACTCAAGGAGACAAGATAGTTTGATTTGATTTATGTGTAATAGAACTCAATCGACATATAAATGAACGCTTATTTCTAAATTGGTTTTGCTTGCTAGTTGCTACTGTGTTTTTTCTTTTGATGGATGACTGATAGGGAAAACAGAGTTTCTTTTTCTTCCAAATTAAGTTAACAATATGAAATTCCACCCACTAGCTACTTTCAAGTATTTTACTTTGGACAGTGCACTATATTTGAAGGTGATATGACTAATTGATGTACATATCTCACTAAGTGAAATGTAAATTCTAATCTGCAATCAAAATGTGCCAATAATCCGGCAAATGTAAGCTGTTGGATTCGTAAAAAGACAAAGGAGGCCAAATCAATCTTGTTGAAAGTGAAGCAGCCACAAGAATGAGGGTATATTCTGGACCCTTCTGACCGTGCTGGCCTAACTGACCTCGGCTCAGACCCGGTCATGTCTAGACCGGGCCGGACGGCCCGTTTAGCCATCTATAGCTGACGCCAACACGCCCCTCCTATTCCTGATGTCAATGTGTCCCGCCAGGGATTCATTTTGCAGGAGAAAGCCTCAATTCCTGTAGTTGATCAGCTGTATCACCGAGGATAGCCTGGGCACAAAATGATGTTCCAACCTGTAGGTGCTGGTTGTCGTTGAATGACCAACCCTTCTATCTTTCTTAGCTTCTTAGGGTATGTTCAATAGAACATGCTATAAAATCTTATTTTACTAAGATCTTATTTTACCGAGAGACTATTATCCTACAATAGTTAAATAGTTAAGATGACAAAAGACTAAAAATTAATGCCCCGAAACAATTTTTATATCTTTCTTTCCTTTTTTCTATTGTCATGCAACAAAGGTTCCTTTTATAAATATTAACAACAATCTAGCTTTCTCTCACTTTTATGTCAGCGAACTTACCTAGTGAACATTTCTAAACGGATTTTCTATAAATTAATGTGTCGTTAGTTTTCTTTCAAAAGAAATTGTCATTGGCCATATAGGATATAGATTTTCTATAAATTAATGTGTCGTTAGTTTTTTTTCAAAAGAAATTGTCATTTGCCATATAGGATATACATTAAGATTCGTGCTAGTGGCTAGTTGCATGAAAAATACGCAGTGGTGAGGAGTCGAACGTTGGTCTTCTCGGTAGTAGAGCAGTGGTTGGGCCAAAATTACACTCCCCCATCTACTTTTGATAAACATATTTTTGAATCTGAAAAATTTATTTTTGATAGGCATATTTCAATCCAACAACATATCATCGAAATTAATGACTTTCTCGAAATTAATGCGTGACTCTCCATTCTTCCACACAAGATTGGCTATATAGGCATCGAGAAATATAAATATTAATGAATCGCTTGTTTACGAGGAATGGCTAGTAGTATGTTTAAATATATGATAAGTAGAATTACTTATCATTGGTCTGTGTGTCAAGATTAAATATGACTATCAAAAGTAGATGGATGGAGTATTAATATACTCATTCCATCTACTTTTGATAGTCATATTTTCAAATCTGAAAAATTTATTTTTGATAGGTATATTTCAATCCAACAACCTATCATCTTAATGACTTTCTCGGATTTAATATGTGACTCCATTCTTCCACACAGAATTGGCTACATCGATATTGAGAAATGTAAATATTAATGAATCGCTTATTTACGAGGAATAACTAGTAGCATGTTTAAATAGATGATAAGTAGAATTACTTATCTTTGGTCTATATGTCAATATGAAATATGACTTGATACAGTATTGTGGTTTGAGAAATAAATTAAAGTATGTACCTAATAAATTAACCCCTAGGGATTTTGATGACTTCTTTCTCCTGATTGACCGTTATAATAAGTCAAATTCTAGAGTTTTTTCAGCTTTGCTTGTGGCAATTGCCTAGGTTCTTTGGATTACTAGAAATAACATGATTTTTAGGGGCAAGCTGGTCTATTCTCCACTAATCATTCCCTATCAAATTGTTTCCTTTCTTTTGCAGTGGAAAGCCCTCTATCGTCCTGAGGAACTCCAGCTGATGGAAGGTTTGGTGGAGAAGCTGAAATCTACAATATCTGTGCTAGGACCCCGTAGAGTGGGTGTTGGTTGATGTTTGATTAGGGCTTTCTATAGGATGCTTTTATTATCTCCTTCTATCTTGGCTGTAGGCTGCTTCAGAGGTGTCCCCTGATTAGAGCTCTTTGCAAACTGTGTTTTGTATTAGCATCGGTGCTTTGCCTTTAACTGTAAAATGGGCATCCCCCATAACCTATGTTACGACTATGCTTTCAATAGAAGCAGGGCTGTGAAGCCTTTTCTCTAAAAAAAAAATTAATCGTGAAAGTTTCTGTACGTGGAAGCCCACTAATCTTGTCGTTAAGTAAGGATTAGAGGTTTAGAAAAATTCGACTGTGGTTGCCTGGTTGGCTCCGTTTTGTGTCGAATACTTTTTAGATGGTTACTCCCTATAAGCTCCCTAACCATTGTATATACCCTAACTTGTCATCCCACTCAGCTGTCCGTCCGCCAATCACTGTACTTCTATTACAATGCACATGCATGCGCTTACTAGTAAGTGGAGATAAAGATAGACAAGAGATGAGAAAGTGTATAAATTACCGCCTAATTATGAAAGATCATCCAATAGAATTGTACACAGAGCCGTATATGTACGAACCTGGACTAGACAAATCAAAAGCCATGTGAACCTTAGTTCATGTTCAAAGATGACATACTAGCTAGCTATTCAATATGTATGATAACGTTTGATTAGTCCTCCGTGGTTAATTAATTAGTGGAGAAACCACGGAGAAGCGAATGAATTTCTCAAGGCGATGCAAATGCAAAGCATGTTGAGCGTTACTAGTGAAGTGGAGTGGAGTAGCTTTTAATAGTTGACTCTCCCATGTTCTCTCAAACGTAAGCTTAATTTTCCTCTGCTTTTAAGTTTTAATCAACGAGAGATAAATATAATAATCCATTGTTAGAACAGCACGGATACTGATCAATTTGACTAGCTTAGCTAGTTTGACCAATCTTCAGCTTTGATTGAGACGCTGACTTTTCCTAGTGTAAGTTTGACCACTGCACTAATTATCTGCATCGATCCAAACCTCAGCTATAAATTAACGCATCTCCCATTCTCTTATCCATCACAAGTAAATGCAATCTCTCTATAATCTGTACAAGATGATGCTAGTCGTCCTAGCTCTTCTCGGCGTCGCGACGGCGGCGGCGGCGGCGGCCGGCGACGTTGTGTCGTACAGCTACCCGGCCTTCAACGCGACGACGACACGCGACGACAGCCTCGTCGCCGCCACCAACGCGTCAATCCTCACCACCGCCCGCCTCCTCTTCGACCCCGATTTCCCCCACGGCTTCAACGTCTCCGAGGGCTTCCTGCTCCTCTCCGGCGACATCGACGTCTGGCGCGACGGCGTCGGCTCCGCCGGGGCGCCGGCTCGCGAGGCATCCTTCAACACGACGTTCACCGTCGTCGCCGCCGCCTCTCCCGTCGCGTTCGTCGTCCTCCTCGACAGGTATCCACCGCTCCTTGACCAGAGTGGCCTCCGTGGGAGCAACGTCTCATCCGCCGCCGATGGCGACGACGGCAACGCCACGAACAGCCTCGTCGCCGTCGAGGTCGGCACGGTGAAGTCCTACGGCAGAGAGTCCCCCGACGTCGGCCTCAACGTCACCGTCACGCCAAACCGCACTACGGCGCCGAGCGGCAGCACGGTGTGGATCCAGTACGACGCCGTCGAGCACCGCCTGTCGGTGCACGTCGCCGCCGCCGGCGAGCCACGGCCATCTAATGCCCTCCTCGACGTGCCGCTATACCTCGCCGGCGGGCGCACCACCCAGACCGCGCTCGTCGGCTTCTTTGGCGGGACGATCGGGGATATCATCGTCGGCGTCCGTGGCTGGGAGCTGACCGTGGAGAGGTTGCGCGGCGATGACGGCGGCGGGGGGAAGAAGAGGACGTCGTGGGTGGTGATACTGCTGGCGGTGGTCGGGTCGGTGGCGGGCGTGGCGGCCATGGTGTCCGTGCTGGTGTGTCGCTTTGTGCGCAAGCGACGACACACGGAACCTAAGCACTAGTATCATATTCATATAGGACTATGTATAGGTGTATAAGCTTGTACGTTAACTAGCTTATTTCGTTTTCAATATTTCCTCATCTTTCTACGGATTTGTTATATATAGACTTCCTGCGACAGAAAATTGGATAAATAACTTTCGAATTTTAGGCCGTTGATTCATGCATAGGACTGGAATTTGAACCATTTCCCACACGCACTTGTTTTTGTGCTCGGAGACGGAGACCCATTCCTCCCGACAACGACCAATGGCGCCACAACGTCTCAGACGGAGGTGAATCTTAATTTTTTTCTTTAATATAAATAAAACAATAATTTAAACAAATGGAAAATCAGATATGACTTGATTTGTTCATTTGGATATCTAGTTCTTGTGGGTTTTGTATTTGAGTTAAAAATAAAAGAGAAGGGAATCTATCTATCTATCTATTATATTATGGAAACAGCTTTGAAAGGAGACACCACGTTCGCTGTGGAGGCTAGAAATTTCCACATTAATCGGAAAAAAGAAAAGAGAGTCCATGTAGGAATACAATTTAGAAATATCTAAAATTTGGAATTAAAAATAAGCAATACTGAAAGACGAGTCCATATAAGAAACAAATACGAGATTAATTAAATTTGAGAATAACAATAAAAATAAAATAAAAAATTATAAGAAAGGAAAAGAAGAGTTCAAGTAGAAATACAATTTAAAAATAGTGGAAATTCAGAAATAAGTAATATTAAAAGAAGAGTTCGTAGAACACAATACGAGATTAATTAAAATTCGAAATACAAAATAAATAAAATCCGCAATTAGAAAAATAAAAAGAGAGTTCGAGTAAGAATATAATTTTTGAACAACTAAAATTAGAAATAATAAAAAATAAATACTAAAAGAATAATCCATATAGAACACGATACGGGATTAATTAAAAATCAAAATAAAAATAAAATGAATTCTGAAATGAGAAAAAGAAAAACAAGAGTTCAACTAGGAATATAATTTATAAATAACTAAAATTTGTAATAGAAAATAAAGACTAATGAAAGAAACGACCATCTAGAACGCGTGACAAGATTAATTAAAATTCTGAATACAAAATAAACGAAATTCTGAAAATAGAAAAATAATTATAAGAGTTCGAGTAGGAATATAATTTATAAATCAAAAAAATTGTGGAATGAAAAATATGGAATTTTCAAACAAAAAATTCCATCTAGAACACAAATGACAAATGACAGTAAAGATGAGAGAAGCAGCATGCCTGTAAAGGAGTAGATTGGTTATGGTGGATGGGAGATCCAAAAACTATTAATAAAACTTCAATAGAATCTCAAAAACGATTACAAGAAGGGATAGCGGACATGCCGTTAAGCAAATACTTCACGGCAGTTGGCAGGACTTCTAAAAAGTAAAAAATAAACCCCAATAATAATTATGTTTGAATAAATCTTAATGACACTAAAGAGGGGAGGCAGCGGGTGAGCCGCAGAGTTGTACAGTGGAAAAGCAGCTGATGGTTTAGCGAGACTTCTAGATAGTTGAAAATGAACCTAAATGATAATTATGTTTGATTTTTAAAATCTCAATGATAATAAAGAAAGGAGGCATCGGACGGGTCATACAGGAGTATAGTGACAGCGTTTGATGACACTTTTAAAAACTATAAAATGAAACCCAACGAGATAATAAACTCTAAAAACTGCAAGGTCCATTGTTTAAAGGTTCAAGACTTCTAAAAGTAGAAAAATAAACCCAAATAATAGTCATGTTCGATTTTAAAATCTTAATGACAATAAAGATGGGAGGTCGAGGGCAAGCCGTAGAAGAGTACAGTGACAAAGTTGTTAACGGTTTGGCAAAAGAGTGAACCCAAATAATAATTATGTTCGATTTTTAAAATCCCAATGACAATAAAGAGATGAGGCATCAGACGGGCTATAGAGGAATATAGTGGTAGCGTTTGACGAGACTTCTAAAAATTATAAAAATGAAACCCAACGAGACAATAAACTCTAAAAACTACAAGTTCCAATTTTTAAAGGTTTGGGACTTCTAAAAAGTAAAAAAAAAAAGAGAATAATCCTAATGATAATCATGTTCGATTTTAAAATCTCAATGACAATAAAGAGGGGAGGCAACTTGCGAGCCGTAGAAGAGTATAGTAGCAAAGCCACTAACGGTTTGGCGGGACTTCTAGAAAATAAAAAAATGAATCCAAACAATAATTATACTCGATTTTTAAAATCCATCTATTAACTTATTAAAGGAATAGAAAAAGAAGCATCCGCGTTCGCTCTCATGGCTTAGAAATTCTCATATTAACCGGACAAAAAGAAAAATAGAGTCCATATAGAAATACAATTTAGAAATAGTTGAAATTTGGAATTAAAAAAGAGAAAGCCGCGCGCCGGCCGGCCGGCCAGCCCTCCACGCCCCGCCGCCCTCGCGCCGGCCTAGCAGTAGAGAGGAGAAGGAGAGGAATAGAGATAAGAAGAAGAATAGATAAGGTTGAGGAGAGGAGTTAATAATGAGAGGAGGAGATAGGGTTGAGGAGAGGAGGGGAGTGGAGTTAAAGGAGAGGAGGAGATACCTCGATCCGATCACGCATACCTCTCCGATCTCCGCGTCGATCTTTACTCCCGATTGGTTGGACCATAAATAGATTTTTAGTGGAGTAAAGCGTATGGTGATCTTTTTTCCCGGTTGGTGTTATTAACTGGGACTACAAATATATCTTTAGTCCCGGTTGGTAACACCAACCGGTACTAAAGATTGAAAAGTACCCTGTAGCTTTTAAACCGGGATTAAAGATATTTTTAGTCCCGGGGACTATTGTAAAATCTGGTCGACCGACTAAAGATGATTTCTCCACCAGTGGGAAGAGCCGGATGACACCTTTACAGGAGGATATCTTGCCCGTCGACACCATTGTTCAGAGTAGCCTGATCAAGCATCGTGCACTTTCAACCATAGCTGCTGCTCCTGCCTCTTCTTCTTCTTCTGCAGGGGGTGAAGAAATGCCTCCTGCTGCTTCTGCAGCAGTAGTTTTTCTGGTATGTAATCCTTTGGGTAGCAAGCTAGCTAGCATCCAGATAGATTATTTTAGAGTGAACTTAAATTCCATGTTTTATGATCAAAGCTACAGAAAAATACAGGTATTATGCCTTGTGGGATATAATCCCAGATATCATAGTTCGAAAGTTTCACGAAACCCCACCTTTGTATATGTTGAGAAAATTTACTTAAAATTCTAAACATAGAATGTATTAAAAAATTATTTATTAAGTTCTTGACTCACCTCTTCGCTACTTTGAAAATATTGTTTCAAATATGCTGTAACATATTTTCAAATATGTTGGATTTTAATAAAGGCGGGGTCTCATGAAACACGTAGACCATAAGAACTGTGTTTATGTTCCATGCGTCATAATACTTGTAGTTTTGTGCATCTTAAAGTTGGGATTTTCTAAAATTTACTCATTATTTTATTTGCCCATTTTGGCCGTGTGTTGACTAATAATGTAATTTAAACGAATGGATCCAATTAAGTGTATCGCTAAGGAGGCTGAGCTGATGCTTGAGTTGCTCAAGCATGGCGCTACTGATACGGATGACATCATCCAGCAAAGCAGTGTCATTCGCCTGTGTGCCATGAGCCTTTTCCATCTCCAAGGATGCCAATCTCTTGTTGCCGCCGGTGCCATGCTGGTGCGTCATCCTTCTGCCAAAACACTAATGCGCTTAAACTAAATGTATTGCCACTACATAACTGCAAATTAATTAAAATGATGGATTGCCTCGATTCAATTCAAGGGTGTTGCAAAGGAGGCTAAAATGCTGTGTGATTGGATGAAGAAAGAGAACAAGCTTGTCATCTTCAGCAAATCATTATCACTTCCGTGTTGTGAGCTCGAGGAGAGCCGATTGATCAGGATCAGAGCCTTGGATGTTATGATGACCATACTGCAACAGTCTTCCTTTCCTTCTTCCAAGGTCAGTGGAAAAGGCTGGTGGTCACAGTACTGTTGATGTTGTTAATTAAATTTCTTTAATTTGGCCGCAGCATGATTTGGAATTTGGCCGAGGCCTAGTTATGAATTGTGCTATTTATGATCAGGAGTGAGCTAATTGCCACCTTTTTTTCTCAGAAATATTTGATTAGTGTCTTGCACATCTTATAATTAATTGAGGATTCATGAATGGATGGACCAATAATGTTTTTCTTCATGACCATAAATGCTACAAGATATGCATGATGGTGTTTCATACACACTGTTGCTGTTCTTGTCATTGTCGCATTAGGCACTATGTTCATTGATCTGGTACTCAAGAACCAGGAACCATTTATTCAGTTCTTATTGTTTCCTCACTCGATTAATTAAAAGATGCTGCCTGCATTAAGCCAGATTTGGCGCTGCCGTCTTTTCTTCCTTAGCTGATCAGTGAAATTAGACAGGCTTACTCACTGTAATTAGACCATACTATTAATTATTCTTTCAGTTTGAATCGCCTCTCTGGTGCAGGACAAAGTGAGAAGTCCCAGGTCTGAGGATACACCCAAGACGAAGAGGAGATGCAGCGAGAAATCTTTTGCCGGGCCGGCCTAAGATAGGCGGACCAAATTTACTTAAGAAAGGGGTATGTATATATTTACAAGGTTCCAACTTCGACAAGAGGCTGTCAAGGTAAAAGGATGTTGTCACAAGGGCAACTTCCCGAAAGAAAAAACAATTACATCATGCTGTTGTTACTCTCCTAAAACTTTGAAAACCCTAGCTTCTTTCCAGACCACAACCTCCTTTTTAATCAAAGCAAAGAGGCTACCCGCTGTCCGGCTCTAACTCTGGAAAACACGTGCGTTTCTCTCCTTCCAAACCATCCAACAGACAAGCAAAACTAGCGTGTAAAAAGCGCTCCTACAGCTAGTCTGAACTCCTTGCCACGCTAAAAGCCACCATTCCCCTAGTTCCAACCCTGCTTCAGCCGGCAGTTGGATGCCAATTCCAACCCAACCCTTGCCCTTGATCATCCTCCATACTCTGATGGTATATGGGTAGGAAACAAAGAGATGTTCACAGTCCTCGTCGTTGCTGGTGCACAGTGAGCATGTTTGATGGTGTGGCCATCCGCGCTTGCTTAGGTTATCGGCCATTAGGCAACGGCCTTTTTCTGCCAGCCACATAAAGAACTTAACCTTTGTCGGTGCTCTCGTGTGCCAAACTAGATTGCCACAACGCGCCTCTGTGTTTGCCATAAAAAAACATGTCAAACATGCATATAGATGTCCCTCGAGAGGAAAAAAAATCCACTTCCCATATATATATATATATATATCCCATATATATATATATATATATATATATATATATATATATATATATATATATATATATATATATATATATATATATATATATATATATATATATATATATATATATATATATATATATATATATATATATATATATATATATATATATATATATATATATATATATATATATATATATATATATATATATATATATATATATATATATATATATATATATATATATATATATATATATATATATATATATATATATATATATATATATATATATATATATATATATATATATATATATATATATATATATATATATATATATATATATATATATATTTCTATTGATGGAAAACTCTATTCATCCCTTAAGGGGATATTCTCTTGTTTTTACATGTCACTTAAAAGTCATTAAAAAATTTGAAAAGAAAATAGTATGATAGATCAATATGTGACATGTCACTTCACAAACATGCATATTCAAATTCAATTTATAAAAGTAAAAACAAAAATAACAAATATGGCTATGAATAGAACGTGCAATTCACAGTCAAATTTGTTATTTTTGTTTCGAATTGTATAAGTCGAATTTTAACTTGCATGCAGTGGCGGAGCCAGGATAAAATTATAGTGGGGGCTCCTCAGCCTTTTGGGTCTTATAACAATATCAGACAAAGTCTATTTTAACCCTCTTGCAATAGATATATGGATTTAAATTTTAGAGGGGGTTTTAATGGGGGCTCTAATAGTCTCAGACAAACGCTATCTCCGCCACTGCTTGCATGTTTGAAAAAAAGATATATCATATATTGTTCTATCTTGACCAAATTTTTTTAAAAATAAATTGATAACTTTTTAAATGTCATGTACAAAATGAGGGGATGTTCCATGGAGGGATAAAAATCGACTTTCTTTGTTGGCCAGCTGTGTTGTGTGGGAGTGGGATGCTTGCATTGCAGGTCAACGGTGGAGTCTCAAGTTGAGCCCCCTGAGCCAGACAGAGTGCAGGATCATGTTGAACATGTCCAGCCTCCGCGGCGGCTGCTGCAGCATCAGGTGTCGCTTCACCAGCCTCACCCCTCGCCGGAGCCGCTCCACCTCCGCCGCCGGTATCCTCTCCAGCCTCTCCCTCAGCCTGGGGATGTCGCCCACCGCCACCGCCACCGAGAACGCCTCCCACCGCAGCACGTCGGCGAACGGCAGCGCGTACCCGTCGGCGATGACCACGGGCACGCACTCGGCCTGGATCGCCTCCACCACCCGCGGGCTCGCCACCTCGTGCCCGCTCGGGCACAGGCAGAAGCGCGCGCGCCGCATGAACGAGTAGTAGTCGCCGGCGGCGGGGAGGTCGTACTCGTACACCGGGAACGTGGCCGCGTCCCGTCCCTTCCAGTGGCGGAGCAGGAGGTCGCGGACGTGCCCGTGCCGGCCGCCGGCGAAGAAGGCGAGGAGCGGGCGGGACTCCAGCCCCGGCGCCGGCGCCAGGAGCTCCCGCGGCATGTCGCCGTCGTAGAGGTTGATCTCCGGGACGCTCACGTCCTTCCCCGGCCGGAACCCCTCCGACGTGTTGGCGTTGCAGAGCGCGCGGATGGCGTTCGTGTACAGCTCCGGCTGCCCCCTCGACGCGTATGGCCCCTACGCCGCCGAACACGTGTCATCACAAAAACCATCGAAAACCTTGCTGCACATGTAGCTAAGCTTCTACTTACCCAATCATGGCAGGAGAGCATGAAGTGGTCGGCGCCGGCGGAGCGATTCCAGAAGGGGTGGCGGGCGGCGACGACGCGGACGTAGTCGGCGACGATGGCGCGGAGCGGGGCGCGGTCCTGGGAGGGCGGGCGGTAGACGAACTTGACCATCTGGGAGACGCTGAACGGCAGGAAGAAGGCGTGGGCGCGCGTTGGGTCCCACGTCCGGACGCCGCCGCCGGCGTCCGACGGCGACATGAGCTCGAGCTGCTCGATGAAGCTGCCCTCGATGGTGTAGATGTTCTTGCACGGGCCCTCGTGCAGGATGGGCGGCTCGCCTTCCTCGTACACGTACACCTTGAACCGCCTCTCCATCTCCACGTAGCTCCTGCATCCACCATGGTGCACTGCACGCTCGTGATCGACGGAGACGACGCGGCGTACGGATCGATGGGTCAGCTAATAATCATACCGGTAGAACGCCGCCGGGTTGCGGTAGACGCGCGAGAGGAGGTCGTAGTCCGCCTCGCCGCCGTAGAACCTCAGCCAGTTGGCGGAGCCGACGTCTCCGCCTCCGCCGCGGCGATGCTGCCGCGCCGCCCGTCGTATCGCGGCGCGCGCCGCGTCGAGCTCCTCCTCCACGTCCACGGTGGACTAGAAGAGAGAAGAGCAGAAAGCTATAGCTCAGCACAAATATAATTAATTAAAGGGCTGGCTCTGAGCGAGAAGGAATGGCCGTGTGGTTGTCATCACCAGCGCCTTCTTCGTGCCGGCCACGGCGACGATTGCGGAGAGCGCGATGACGGCGAGGACGACGACCACGAAGCTTCGTGCTGGAGCTCCTCCGGGCGCCATGGCTGCCGGTCGACTAGATAGATAGACATCTCGATACTGTAGACTGAGTACACATTAATAAGCTAGACGGCGAGACGATGCATGGATTCTCTTCTCCGGCTGACGCGCGGCCATTGGCAGAGGAAGGAAGGGAAGGCATGTGCGCGTCGGTCGGTCGAGCTCGATGAGATGAAGCCGCCGCGCCATGCATGCGAGGCGATGCGATCAGCAGCAAGTGGAGTAGGAGTAGAAGGGATCGAGGCAGATCGCGAGAGGTTGCGAAAGCAGCTGGGAATTGGATAAGGCCCTGTTTAGATCGCGGAAATAAAATTTTTGGGTAATATATCGGATGTTTGATCAGATGTCGGAAGGGGTTCTAGGACACAAATAAAAAACTAATTTATAACTCGTCTCGAAACCGTAGGACAAATCTTTTGAACCTAATTAAACCATCATTAGCATAAGTGGATTACTGTAGTATTTATAAGCTAATCATGGACTAATCTATTGTCAATTAAACTTCCTACAAACGCTCTCAAGCTGCCACGTGGGACTCCTACAAATGCTCTTAGGCCGCCACATGGCTCTATCAAATCTAACCATCGATTTTCAGTTAAATTGGTGGACCCGATATTTTAAACCATTAGATTAAACTTTCCGGTGGACCCGATATCTTAGGCCATTAGATTGCATATATTTTATTTTAAGAAACTAATTCTTGGGCTGTTACGTGTTTATGTGTGCGGGAGAAATTTGTACGTGCGTACAACTGAACTAATGAAGAAAAAAAAACTACACACAGAATTACCATAAAATCAATAAGAAAAAAAAAACATACGTACTTAGTACCTTGCAAAAATTTGATGATATTTAAAATAGGATTTTCTATTATTTAGAAATAAAACATATTACTCCATAAATTTACATAAATATCACCGTCGATTTTTATTTAAATTGGTGGACCCGATCGATGTTTTAGAACATTAGATTAGATGCCTAAAAATCCATTAAACTTCTCAAAAATGCTCCTAATTCGCCATATGGCATCCTACAAACATTCCTAAGTTGTCATGTGATGCTCTAATAAATTAGTGAAAATCTTAAAAAAACTGAAATAACAAAAACATATTTCATTTAATTTGGTGGACCGATTATTTATAGCCATTAGATTAATTTTCAAGAAAAAAATTACTCTCCTAAACCCGGGACCACCTAAGCCTGTATGTACAAAAACGAATGTACATATCTACGCCTCCTCTTCCTTCAATTCATTTCTCTACCTTTTCACCTATTCCTTCTCATATTTTCATACCTTATTAGTTAGATAAGCAATAATTTTGTGTTAAACAAGTAAGCTTTTGAATCATACAACTAATTTCTTATCCGCGTAAATCTTTAAATTATTTATAACAAAATTTAGTTGAAGACCATATTTCACTATAATTTAGCTTTGAAAAAATAATGTCATTTTGGTTTATATTTCATGACTTTTGCGTGCCATTCAAGTAATTATAAGAATATAAAATACTAATAATAATATAGATTATATCATGATACATAACTTCATAATAATTAAATTAAGTCTACAATCATAAAAGTAAAATGAATATACTATGAGTAATGTTTCCAAAATATGTTACTTAGAAAGCAAAATTATGCAAAAAAAAAGCAACTATAACATCTAAATCACACAACTAATATTTGATGAACTTATGTCTTTAGATTATTTTACATTTAAAGACCCATATCCACTGTAATATCGACTTCGAGAAGAAATATGTCACTTTGGGGCTATATTTTCTAATTTTTTGTGTGCCATTCGAATAATTATGAAATTATAGAAAGATAATGATATAGATTTTATCAACATATATGACATCGGAATAATTAAATTAGATCTATATGGATAAAAGTAAAATGAACCTAACCATGAGTAATGTTTTAGAAAACTACTCCCTCATTATAACATTAGAATAAGTCAAAATAACATTATTAGATTGTAGTGTTCATATTTTTAATATCTTCTGCAAATATACTGGAAAAGACAAGTAAAAATGATATATTTTAATCAATGAATAAATCATTTTTCAATTTTTAGTTAAAAAATTAATAGCAACTAAGACACTACAATCCGCTAAAAAGAATTATTATATGCACGCATAATCTCTACCCTTCAACTCTCTCTTCCTCTCCTCACTCATTTAATTCCTTTATCTCCTAATTTTCAACTAAGTAAAGAAAGATCAACAATTAGAAAGCTAAATGATTATAATTCTTAAATTAAATCATAATTTTAACTTATTTAAACATAGATAGCATTCCTGTAACGCTCCGCTTTTCGTGAGTCGTTAAAAAACTAATTCGCCAAAATCCTATATGCGAAAATTTCGTTCTTTGTGTGAGAGTCTAAGTTGTGCCAAGATCTCAATTCAAATCTCCATTGTTGTTCTCTCTTGTCGCCATCAAAATCCTCCACCTCAAGTTTCCAATCCCGATTCAAGTTTCCGAAATTCAAATCCTTCCTTTGAATCCTCACCAAATACTTGTCCCGATTCCAAAAATTTCCGAGTCCACCTTAAATCCATTCCTTGGCTCTTCTGTATTTCGCTGAGTTCAAATATGCAATTTGAATTCAAACCTAAACTCCAATTCTCTCCAATTCAATCTCTCTGTCAAAGTCTATTTTGCCTCCTCCGTGTTTTTGGATGGGCCGGATCCACTCCCCAGCCCATCTCTCCCTTGCCATCTTCCTCACGTGCGCTGCACGAGCCATCGCCGAGAGAAGGATCTCTCTCTCTCTCTCTCTCTCTCTCTCTCTCTCTCTCGTTTTCTCGCTCCGTTTCTCTCTCGCGCCGACACCGCTTCCCGCCGTCGCCGCCCAAAACCTCCACCGCCTTCGCCCATTCCCGCGCGCGCTCGCGAGGTGGCCGACCGGCCGGTCGCCGCCGCCATCAGCCCTTGCGCCGCCGACGCCACGCGCTGCCGCCTTGCCCCCGCTCCATGCCAAACCGACTGCCGCCGTCATCGTCGACGTCATCCATGGCTCCACCGCTAGCTTCCAAAGCAGAGAGGCAGTGCCACCCTGCTCTCTCTCTCACACACCAAAATGGCAAGGGACCGAGCCTTTTTCCTACCTACCCTTTTCCTTTTTCTCTTCCCGGACCGGCACACTGCTCCGCCAATGGCGCCTAGCGCCGGAGACCGCGAGCCCGCGACCGCCTCATTACCTTGACCGCGCCAGCCCGCGCTCGCGGTTTGATTCTCGCCGTCCGATCCACCGCCACCACCGCGCCCTTGCATCCACGCCGTCGCCGCTTTCTCACTGCCCACGAAACCGCCAGCTGCCGCCTTGACCGCTCTAAGTCGGTTTCCTCCCTCCCCAAACCGACATCCCCCTCCACTATAAAGCCGAGTCCCTCCTCTCAATCCCCCCGCTTCAGTCTCCACCGCTGTAGCGCCATTACCACCGAACCACCATCGCCGCCTTGTTGCCGCTTGTCCCGCTCTCGTCGTCGTCGTCCGTCACCGAGCACCGGAGGAGCCGGTGCGAGCGTGAACGCGTGACGAGGAGCTCCGGGCGCCACCTCTCCCTCTCTTCTTCCCCGGCGCACTCGCCTCGAAGCCGCGCCGCCTCGGCGTCATCCGCCGTGCGTCGCCGCTCGGTCGCGTGCCGCCATCGGCCTTCCACCCCTTTCCATCCCCAAATCGCCGCCGATACCGTTCCCGCACGCCGGTGAGCTCCTCGCCCAAATTCTCGCCATCTGCATCATCTTGGATAAGCCCCGAGCCATTCGGTTGCTCGCTCGTCCCTTAAACGTGCCGCCCCGCCGTTGCTCTGCTTCGCCGCCGCCGCGCCCGCCTGTGCGCCGCCGTGGGCCCTCTCGCCAATACATCGCGCCACCACCGTCCTTGAGCTCCCTAGGACCTCCCCAAACCATTCCCTAGCGCCGTCGCCGCCCGGCACAGCCTCGCCGCCATTGCCGTCCGCTCCCGAAGGCCGCTACTCGTCGCCGGCCCTCCTCAGTGCTTCTCCGCCCCATCCGACACCGGAAACGGATTCCTTGAACCCCGGAGATGCTCCACCCCCTTTGAATCGAACCCTCATCGTCTCGTCGTGATTCCCCTCTTTGCTCGCCGGCGATTGCCGCCGCCACAATCCGCCGGATTCCGGCCATCCTCCGGCGAATCCGAGCCGTCGGCTCGCTTCGTCTCGTCTCTTCCCTTCCCCCGGTGTGCTTCCTTTTTCCATTGAGGTCGCGCCTTGCTCCTGCGAACGCCGCCGCCATCCGCCGTCCATCCCGGCCGGCCTCGTCTTCTTCCTTCCGCCGACCCGCGTGGCTGCCGCCACGTCGGCGCCACCTCGGCACGACCGAGTCAACAGACCCGGTCGGCCCCTCCCTTCCGTCTCCTCCTCCGTGCGCGCGGACCATGGTGTGCCATGCGGCTGCACGTGGGCCCGCCGCGCCTCGGTCCATCCGGTGCACCCAAAACCCTAGCGCCCGCCCCGCGTGCGCCGCTTCCACCGTGCACCGTCTCGCCGACATATGGGCCCCACCCGGGACCCCGCGTGGTGGGCTTGGTCCACCGGACCGCCCCCTCTCCCCCCCCCGCGCGCCCTAATGGGCCGCCTGCTTGCGCCCGCGCCGGCCCAATAGCTCGGCCGAGCCCCCTTCAACCCTTGGGCCGCACCAATGCCGCCTGAGGAAGTCTAATTCACGTACCTCATCCATTTTCTTTTCCCAGGGATTTAATAAAATCCTTTTTCCTTTGTTCCATAAATCAATTCCTTATTCCAAAATTCCATGAATCATTTCCTTTGGTCCCGCACGTTAGTGACTGTCAATAATTCTTGAGAATATTATTTCTATAAATTCCATAAACCATTCCTCTTATTCCAGAAATTCCAAATAAACTTCCGAAATTCATATCTTCTCAACCGCTCATCCGATTGACTCCGTTCCACTTCCAGTAATTCCGTAAAATTGAGATCTATTTAATGGCACTATTAATTAGCCTAAATAGGATTTCTCTTTTGGTCCTTTTTTAGGTTTTTGATTGTTTGCGTATAGTCGCGGTTACCGGATTTTCGTCGATCGCGGGTTTTCTCGAAGATTCGTGAAGCTTCGTGAAGACCTTGAGCAAGGCAAGTCACCTTTGATCATCTTGCACCTATAATTTAAATCTAAGTATTTCTTTTCCGCAAATATTGCATGAATAGGATTTACACAAGTAATTCGACCGCGGCTTGCGAGATAGCCTGCCGGCCCCAACCCTAATTGCTGCAATTACCCTCCTTGAAATATTGAATACTTAAACCACCTTGTCGACTGTTGTGCTTCGATGCATGGGCTCTCAGGCACGCGCATCGGAACACCTCCCCTCAAATTTAAAATATCCAAAGTTGGGTAAAACTTGGGGTTTTATAAAAGAGAGAATCCACTATATACCACTGACTTTGTCACACGTCTACGATTTGCCACTGACTTTATCATGTTCTACAATATGCCATTGACTTTTGCTTAACTTCTACAATTTACCATCGCCGTCCGGTTAGTCTCCGTTAGTACTGTACAAATTTGTCGAAATGACCAAAATACCCCTGGGAGAAAAGGTTTCAAAATTTGGATAAAAATTATGAAATATCATATTTCAAGTTTTTGATCAAATTTTGGATGTTTACAATCTTATGTTTATAATATAATATTTTGATAATTTTATCCAAATTTTGGAAGTTTTTGTCATAGGGGTATTTTGGTCATTTCGACAAATTTGCACAGTACTAACGGTGGCTAACCGGACGGCGATGGTAAATCGTAGAAGTTAAGCAAAAGTCGATGGCATATTGTAGAACGTGACAAAGTCAGTGGCAAATCGTAGACGTGTGACAAAGTCAGTGGCATATAATGGATTATCTCTTTATAAAAGACTTGGAAAACCCGACACCTAGGTCGGTGTTTGCGAACTAAATGAATTTCTAAAACCGCAGGCCGGGGAACGTACCGGGAGTACGGTTTCCCGCTATTGCACTAAGGACCGTTTCCTTGGAATTTCATCCGAACATAAGACAAGTGCGACCACATGGGTGTAATGGGACGCCCCTGGCTGAGTAATTAGCTAATCGGGGGAGCCATGATGCCAAGAGACATGTGGATTCTACGGGGTGGTGTCGGGGAGAACCCCCGGGCTTCCTGGCACAGTATGGTCTGGGACCTAACCTGGTGTTGGTCTGGGACCCCTCTCGTTGGCATATGGTGAACCTGTGTCGGCTTTCGAAATGCCTTGTCGTGAAAGCCCCAAGTCACCAGACGTGTCTGATCCACACGGGCTAGGTGACCAAGGCTAGTAACGTCGTGTGGGTAAAGTGTACCCCCTCTGCAGAGGTTATTAAACTGTTCGAATAGCCGTGCCCACGGTCATGGGCGGATGTGAGGTGATTCCTAGCGTAGTTTTGTTTGACTACTGCTTGTGAAATTACTGTTGTGGAATGGGTTCGATGTTTGGAAAATCTGCAGCTGATGGGATCAGCTAGGCCCGGGTGGCCGTTTGAAAGCTGTTGGCCGGGTGCCAACCTTGAACCAATTCAAAGACTGATACATTGCACATACTCCGACTGGACGAGACGCACTGTCTCATCCGTGTCGTTTGAGAAGCACTCACTTAGTTGTTTCAAAAAGGAGTTTAAATAAAATCAATTGCAAAAACAACAGCCCTTCCTTTGAAGCCTGCATTAAACACTTAATTCCCATGGCTTGCTGAGTACGAAAGTACTCACCCTTGCTCTATATAAATATATATATATAGTTCCTCCGTCTTGAAGAGAAGATGAAGTGAAGCGAAGATTAGGGTTTCGTCCTGGTTCCCAGCCGTCGTCTGTGGTGTTGGGTGTTAGTTCGTTGGTTCCGCTGCTGCTGCTGCTGTTGGTGTTTCCTCGTCCGCGTCGTCGGTTGTATTCTCAGGCTGTCCTGAGCTGCAACCTAAGTTAAGGTAAATAAGTCCTCTATTTATTTTAAGATTTGCTATGATTCATATTTGTCACCGTGGGTACCAGCACTATGTCCTGGGACTGGTACCGAGATCGCGGTTTCGTAGGAAGCGGTTCGCGCCGTTTTCCCTACGACACGCTCCTGTCAGGTGCCGTTGTACGGCGGTACCAGATTGGGGTGTGACAATTCCTTTGCATGGTAACCAAATAGAAAAAACATGGACCATAATACAAAATAAGTATTATATTACCGTAAATCACTAGACATCCTGTGAGCACACTCAAGGCGTCACGTGTTACGCCTTAAATAAAAATAAAACTTTACAAATTGGAAGAAAAACTATCTTAGCATTAGTTTCCACTTAAATAGGTAGATCCACTATTTTCAACCAATAGATATACTTTTAAGAAAATCTTAAGCAACCATGTGTTGTGTCTTATAAATTAGAAAAAATAACATAAAATGTGAGAAAAAAATAGATCATAAGTTTCACTTAAATCATTTAGATAAAATAGAAAAAATGCCACTCCACTTCGCCATCCCCCACACATACGCACAACACGGTACTATTCACCCCATCCCTTCTCGTTTTGAGCTCTCCATTCTACCCCTTCCTGTTTATATAGCCGGAAATAATCAAAAAATTTTAAAACATGCATAAATTTCAAGCTACACTTCTGATTTCTAATCTAAATATTGTTGTATTTATAATTAAAACAATGATTTAAATATCCATAGAGCCTATATTTTGAGCTCGTATAAAATATAAAATAAAGCAAGTAATAGAAAATGTCAATAGAGACTAAATTAAACTATTTAGAGAAAACATAATAAGTAAGTAAAAAAATGGTTCTCACATTTCACTAAAATTGGGCCAACCATTGCATGTTCCATTTTCGTAACAATTTTAAAATGCTTAGACATTAATGTCCTTACATCTATCCTATATCATAGCATTATGATTATTACACATATAAACTGCACTAAGGTTCGCATTATATATAGTTCATTGAAAAGTTATATTTGTTACTATTAAATTTAAAATTTTGGATTCATGTTAACTAGGTATTTTCTTTTGAAAAAGATAGTACATATCACACAAATCACAATGAAGCGAGGTATATGACATGCCTTATATTAATTTATATATAAGTATGTAAAAACTTACATTAACTTAAACCAACTAGAAAGAGAACTACTTGATGGTACAAATAAACCATATTTATTAACAATAATAGTTCTTTAAAATTTGTTAAAAAAAAGCGAGTAAACATTCTTTTTAACAAAACACCTTACTTCTAATTTACACTTGATTTATTAGACACATTTTCCAAACAAACTAAATCAAACTTCTTTCTATATAATAAAGCGATCATAAATAATTATTTATACAGATGTATTAAATATTATATATTTTAAAACCTAACAAATATCTTGAAAAAATTATCAATGCAAAATGCCGATGAATAGCGGAGGCCACACCTGATGTGTCTTATTAAAAAATAGTACTCTTAAACATGGGAGGTGTCAGCCTATTGATATTCTGTTTACATATATTCAAATGTAATGTACAATACATTCCCGCGCGAATGCGCGGGCTACCTTTCTAGTTAGGTTTAAAAGATTCATCTACCGGTTTCCATACAAATTATGCATTTAGTTTTTTATTTTTATCTATATTTTATGCTCTATACATATGTCTAAAGATTTGATGTGACGTTTTTGAAAGCAAATTTAGGAACTAACGTTTTTGGAAAAAAAAATTTAGGAACCACTACTCTGTCTAAAAAGAATCCAATTTTAACAACGAATTTGGACACACGTGTGTAGGTTCGTTGCTAGGATTGTGTTTTTTTTTGATGGAGGGGGTAAATTAACTAGGCCTAACTCGATCGATCGATCTCTGACAAGATCCATTTCCTTCCCTGATGGCTAATGCTGATGCTGCACGCGACGCACTACATGTATTCAGACACGCACACAGCTGCTAGATGAATCTCGAGATGCGGAGAGAAACAGCTAGAGCTGGTAATTAACAAGCGATAAAGCGCTGACTTCCATAATTACGGGTCCTTTGGGAGGATGCTGATTCCTGGATCGGTGCTGCCGGCCTGGCGGCTTGCTAGCTAGATCGAGTTGACCACCAATTTTTTATCTCCACAGAGCAGGTACAATAGCAGGCTATAAGCTAGCCAGCTGCAAATATATTTTAAAGAGATAAATAAGGAGAGAGAAGAGCAGCAGACTACAGATTTATAGCCAGCTGTAACACGGACTCCAAGACACACTGTGTGTATGATAAGTGAGACCATATATTAATAATGCAGTATGTAACTATTGTATGAATGAGCTATTAGGTTGGCTATAGATAAATTGGAGCTAGTAGTCAGCTATACTATTAAACTTCACTAGTACAGATCCTTCTATCTGTGACGGGCTCTAATATGCTTAGAAATAGCGGGCCGTCATAAGAAAGTCATCTCAATCAGGCCGAAAAGTGCCCGATTGAGATATGGTCGCACAGACATGTTAGATGGGCATAAAACTTAAGCCCGTCACGGATGACACCTATCAGTGACGGGCCGTAGTTTAGGCCCGATTGAGATAACATTCCATATCTCAAACGGGCCTCAAATTGTGGCACGTCACGGATGACCATCATCCGTGACGGGCCACAACTTAAGGCCCGTTTGAGATAACAACTAGGCCCGTCACAGATGACTCATCAGTGACGGGCTATATACTTAATCTCTATCGGGCATTAACTAAAACCCGTCACCGATGACTATTTTTCCATTTTTCATATGAAATGTTTATATTTATAAGTTGACTATAGCAAAATAATTAAGTGCAGTATAATAATTCATTTTATGAGTTAAAACAATTTTACGGGTAGTAAATGATTTCAAATGGAAAAAATGTCAACAACAAAGTTGTATAACTTATCAAGATTTACAACTTTTAGTTTGGTCATTTTTCTATATAACATTTTTTGAACAGTTTGAATTTGAATTTGAAAATATGACAACTTAAAACAACATTTTCAAATACTAAATGATTTCAATTGAAAAAGTCATCAACAACAAAATTGAATAACTCATCAAGATCTAAAACTTTTATTTTTGTTATTTCTTTATCCGACGAAATGTTAGTAATATTATTCACAAATTTTACATATATGTGTTATAGTTTATAAAACCAGATAAGAGATATGTCAATTTTGTGAACAATGTTACTATCAGTTTGTCGTATGAAGAAATGACCAAAATAAAAGTTTTAGATCTTGATGAGTTATTCAACTTTGTTGTTGATGACTTTTTCAGTTGATATCATTTAGTATTTGAAAATGTTGTTTGAAGTTGTCATATTTTTAAATTCAAATTCAAACGGTTCAAAAAATGTTATATAGAAAAATAACCAAAATAAAAGCTGTAGATCTTGATGAGTTATACAACTTTGTTGTTGATGACTTTTTTAGTTGAAGTCGTTCATTGATCTAAAATTCTATTTGAACTTTTCAAAATTTGAATTTCAAATTTTAAATTGTTTAAATAGAGTCAGATGGAGAAATGACCAAAATAAAAATTTTGCACCTCGATGAGTTCTACAACTTTGGTTTTGGTGACTTTTCTATTTGAAATCATTTAATTACCCTAATTTGACATCCTGGCCTAGGGCTTAATAGGATTAATAGAATATCCATACCAACAAGTTACAACTACTTTTCCGGAAGCCAATCTCCAAAGAACTTTGATGTTAAGCGTGCTTGGTCCCGCACAGCGTGCTTAGTCTGGAGCAATTTTAGGATGGGTGACCGACCGGGAAGTTTTAATTTCCCGCGTGGGTGCACACGAGTGAAGGCAGGGCAGGGCTAGCCATAGTTAATACCCGTCACAGATGACCCTTATCTGTGACGGGCATCAACTATAGCCCGTCACAGATGAGTCATCTGTGACGGGCGTTAACTATTATGACGGGCTATAGTTAACGCCCGTCACAGATGACTCATCTGTGACGGGCTATAGTTGATGCCCGTCACAGTTAAGGGTCATCTGTGACGGGCGCTAGTTGTGGCCCGATAGAGATAGGTTTTCTTTCGAGACTATCTTAATATAATATAAAAGATAGATTATAATTCGTTGAGAAGACATTTATTCTATTATTTTAGCTTTTTATTTTTTATTTTTTTTAACTCTTTGGATGACAAAAAAAAGGAGGAACCCTAATTTCATAGAATGCATGGCTTTGTCTGTTACCTAGAATTGATATTAGAAGGCTGATTAATGATTTTTTTCTCATCCTATTTAAACCTACTACCTCCGTTTTATAAAAGTTTAAGGTTTGAACATGTGTATAAAAAAAATCAGATGAAATAAAATAGGAGAAGGCTATATGATGGGTTAAAAAGAATAAGTAGGTGAAGAATAAAATGTGGAATTCTATAATTGGTTAAGAAGGAAATGTAGATGGGAGAAGTTGTTACCAGTACTGTCGGTAACCTAAGAACCGGGTTACCCATGAAGGTGCCATGTGTCACTCCCTCCGGCTCATGATCCACATGTGGGGATCAATTTGGGTGGCACTTGGCTCATCCCAAAACAAGCAGAATATCAGGGTATCTGATGTTAGTCCTTAGACGAAAATTGGACGACACATTCAGAGTGGTCTTTGGTTTTTATAACATTGCACCATTTACGTTGGATGGGACGATTACAATTATCTACCCTGAGGCATGAAGCATGGAAAACAAGGTGGCAAATGTAGTAATTGAAACCCATCACTTCCATTGTGTCATACCTCTCACGAGAATGGGTAATTGGACAATTCATTAAAATCCTTTTACTGGACAATGACAGGAGGGCCCAGTTGCCAACCAGGCACGATCTGCACGTGCGTGGATTAAGTTAGGGTTCGTGGCAGGCTATTGCCACACATCACTTGTAGCGGGCCCCGCTCATGGTTGCCCTGAGGCCTTAATGGATCCTGCGGGTTTGCGGGCGAACCCTCGCGGTGCCTAACTCATAGCTGGCCCCACTCCTAGCTGACCTAAGGCCTTAGGCTATGTTCGCTCTAGCGTGTTCTCAACTGGAACACTGCGCATGGAAAACGGAATGGTCCATTAGCGCGTGATTAATTAAGTTTAGCTTTTTTTTCAAAAATGGATCCATATGAATTTTTAAGCAACTTTCATATAGAAACGTTTTGCAAAAAAAAAACGCACCGTTTAGCAGTTTGAAAAGTGTGCTCGTGGAAAACGAGGGAGATGAGTTGGAAAACTTGGGGGTAAGAACACAGCCTTAGTGGATTCTGCGGGTTAATTTGCGTGGCGAGCCCTCGCAGTGCCCAACTCACAGTTGGCCCCATTGGGGCTGGCCTTGCCCTGTGAGCATCCTGAGTAATATACCGTCTAGTGTCTAACGTAACCACCTCCACCACATGTATTTGATGAGTGAGATCCATGCACGTATATAAATAGTCACTCATTCTCAATGCAACCATGATGGCATTTGACACTTTTCAATATCTTAACCATGACACCGAGTTGTAAGAAAGATATTTGATGGAATAGCATTCTAGGCCGTCCCGAGGTTGGCCCCGAGGCAAACTAAGCAAGCAAGAAAGGGAGTTGCTCTCTTGCTGTCAAAACTTACCTAATAAGGATACGGATAAAATCTTTCCTTGAACTTCGGTCATGTGCTATGTAGTCGATAAACTATTAAGATCCTTCAAAGCGAGAGAAAACCATCACAACAGAAGTAGGGTATTACACCTTTGGGTGGCACAAACCTATATATATTATCGTGTTCATCGCAATAAAAGTGCGAGAATGGTTCGAACCCCTTACTCACGTATGACTGTACTATCTACATCCGCATCAAAATCTGCCAGATTTAAAAAAAAAACACGTATCATAAATATCCTTGCTCCAGCCCGAGACAGATCGGATCGGATCTGATATTATCCGATCCGTTTTCACTGGTAGTAGGTACTAGGCTTGATATCCACACTTATCCACAAGAAAACGATATGCCTCAACCTAACCCAAGCATCCACAAACAAATGACAACACCACCACACCCATATATGGGAGTAGCGAAATTGTGTTGATTGAGCCTCAAGTAGGGCTATTCAAGTGCTCACCTCAAAGGGTTTCAAGTAGTGCTACCAGCTACTGGCGGTGCAGTGCGGCGACAGTACCGGTAGCAACACCAACACAGCAGGCAACATAAGTGTTGTTTTCGTGCTGACGAAGCTAAAAAAAAACTCAATTCGCATGACAAATCAAAATTATTAGCAATCACAAAGCTTTCAAGAAAGTCAGAATGAGCGATCGTTGAAGAGAGGGACTATCATCGATCAATGAATATAAATTATATATGTATGGCTAGCCTCTTATTCGTGTACAATTGATTTTTGGCTAGCTAGTCAAGTGGAGTAAGAGATGACAGTGATATAGATCCTGCTAGCGGCAGCGACAGAGGGGCGGATCTGGCACTCCCTCCCCTTCTTGCATAGATCGTGTCGCCGCTCCGCACCCAATGCAAGTGGATGTGTTGGCTGCGGTGACGGGAGATTCGGATCCGGCGCCTCCTCCCCCTCCCGCGTGGATGCCACCACCTCTCTACCCGCCATTCCCACGCGAGGATCTGCCGCGGGCTTCAAGCGATGAGGACGGCGGTGTCGGCTTCTGAGTTTTAGGGTTAGGGTTTCGGGGCTAGGTTTTGATTTTCGGAATTACTACTTTTTTTGTGACTTTTTATTTTCGCAGTTGGCTTTAGAGCTATTCGATTTTCGCATGCGATTACTCCCTGCGTGCAAAAATTCGATTTTCATTGACACCTTAGTGCACATGGGCCACCCTTCCAACTGCAAAAATTGATTTGGACTGTATGAAAAAATGGATCATGTAGTAGTGGACTTCTTCAAATTACATTTCTCTTTACCGTGAATAGTCAACTGGGGTAAGCGTAGACATCTGCAAGCAGTTCCTCGACCAATCGCTCAGGATGTAGGGCGACGGTGGGGCGGTGGTGGAGCCCCGCCGGTCGGCCGGCCGGAAGTGGGAGAGTCGCCGTCGTGGTTGGTGTGTAGGCCTTGAGTTGCGTACGAATAATTCACGACGCCAATGCGTCGGATGTGCTGATGCTGGCAGCTCGAATGTGCCAGTGTGGCCGTGCAGGTGAGCCCAAACGTTGACACGTGGTGGCACGGATTTCAACATCTGGTTTAATTTGCTTTCCGGCCAGCACGTCACTTTAACTTCGTCAACACCACTGTCAGTGTTTGGAGTCCTAGGGGTTGTTTAATGGAGCTAAAACTTTTTAATTACCAACATTGGATGGTTGGACGCTAATTTAAAATATTAAATATAAATTAATAAAAAACTAATTTCATAAATGAGAGCAAATCCGCGAGACGAATTTTTTAAACCTAATTAATCCATAATTATCAAAAGTTTACTGTAGTATCACATTGTCAAATCATGGCGTAGTTAGGCTTAGAAGATCCGTCTCACGAATTAGTCCAAGGTTAACTCCAAATTAGTGTCCAAACATCCGGTGTGAGTTCCTTTTTCCTAAACAGCTCCTTATTTTGACGTTGGATCCAGACCAACCATGGAAGTACAGTATATATCATGCATATGCATGCATTCAGCAAATTGCTTACTACTCGTTCCAATTTTTAATATATATATATATAACGCTGGTTTTTAACTATTTACTTTATTAAAAAGTTACATAATTATAATTTATTTTGTTGTGACTCGTTTTATGTTTTATGGTTAAAGAAAACTAACTTGCATGTATTTTATATATTTGAAAAAAATGTTTTTAGCAAAACGATCGATGGAGAAAAGCATTACTTAACTGGTAGCACTAGCAACAGATAAACCACTATTTGACAATGCAAGCGACCTAACGCACTCATGCATGCATTGGTTGCTTCACCTGCAGGTTGACATTTTTTTTTTGGCAAAATTTGCTACAGGACACGCAAAAAACTCGTAATTAGCTAAGGGACACCGAGAAAACATGAAACTGCCCGAGGACACTGCAAAAATTATGTAATTGGCTATAGAACACTGGTCGTATTATTTTATTATTTCCGGGTCAAAAGAGGTGAGATACTTTTCTAAATGCCCGTATTGCCCCTTCTCTTTCCTTCTTTCCCCTTCCCGTTGACTTCACCGGGAACGCGCGATGCGGCGGGCACAGCTAGGTGCCATGCGGCGGCGGGCGCGGCTGGGTGCCGAGCGTCTGGTGGTGACGCCAGGCCCGTCCACCTCCCCGTCGATTGGTTGGTCTTAATGGCTTCCTCAAGCGGGAGTGGGGGGAGCACGGTGTTGGCGGCAGCGGGGGAGGAGGGGCGTCGTCAGCGGTGGTCGGGGCGGCGGTTGCGGATGCGGAAGCAGCGCCACCTCGTTGACCTCACCGCGTAGGTGGCGCACCTCCGCCGCGACAACGCGCACGTTGCCACCGCGCTCGGCCTCACCACCCACACCCAGGGCCTCCTCGCTGTCGACGCCGAGAATGCCGTCCTCCGTACCCAGGCCGCCGAGCTTGCCGCGCGCCTCGCCTCTCTCAACGACATCGTCTCCCCGCATCGTCTCGCCACTGAAGCTGCCATGGCAGAG